>NW_023276777.1:0-375000 GCF_013357705.1 Chelonus insularis
AGTAATGAATGGAGGGATCAGTTTTATTGGATGTAGTTGCAGACTTCGAGGTAGAAGTGGTCAACTCGATTGGGTTATAGTATGAGTGTAGTGTTTTCAAAAGTATTGACAGTTTTTCAGTGATATTAGATGGTAAAAATGCTGGTAAGTTGTCTCTAATTATAACAATTTTTAAAAGTACGTTTAGCAGATTATTTTCATCGAGGAAATCACATAGTAATGAATGAAGGAGTCAGTTTCATTGGATGTAGTTGCAGACTTCAAGGTAGAAGTGGTCAACTCGATTGGGTTATAGTATGAGTGTAGTGTTATAAAAGTGTTGACAGTTCTTCAGTGATATTAGATGGTAATAATGATGGTAAGTTGCCTCTAATTATAACAAGTTTTAAAAGTACGTTTTGCTGTTTATTATCATCAAAGAAATCCCACAGTAATAAATGGAGGAATCAGTTTTATTGGATGTAGTTGCAGACTTCAAGGTAGAAGTGGTCAACTCGATTGGGTTATAGTAGAAGTGTAGTGTTTTCAAAAGTGTTGACAGTTTTTTAGTGCTATCATGTGAAAAAAAGCTGGTAAGTTGCCTCTAACTATAACGAGTGTTGAAAGTAGTTTTGTGCAGTCCATTATAATCAAGGAAATCCCATAGTAATGAATGGAGGGATCAGTTTTATTGGATGTAGTTGCAGACTTCGAGGTAGAAGTGGTCAACTCGATTGGGTTATAGTATGAGTGTAGTGATATAAAAGTATTGACAGTTTTTCAGTGATATTAGATGGTAAAAATAATAGTAAGTTGCCTCTAATTATAACGAGTGTTAAAAGTAGTTTTGTGCAGTCCATTATCATCAAGGAAATCCCATAGTGATGAATGAAGGAGTTAGTTTTATTGGATGTAGTTGCAGACTTCGAGGTAGAAGTGGTCAACTCGATTGGGTTATAGTATGAGTGTAGTGTTATAAAAATGATGGCAGTTCTTCAGTGGTATCAGGTGGAAAACAGCTGGTAAGTTGCCTCTAATTATAACAAGTTTTAAAAGTACGTTTTGCTGTTTATTATCATCAAAGAAATTCCACAGTAATGAATGGAGGAATCAGTTTTATTGGATGTAGTTGCAGACTGTGAGGAAGACATGGTCAAATCGATTGGGTTATAGTATGAGTGTAGTGTTTTCGAAAGTGTTGACAGTTTTTCAGTGCTATCATGTGAAAAAAAGCTGGTAAGTTGCCTCTGATTATAACGAGTGTTGAAAGTAGTTTTGTGCAGTCCATTATCATCAAGTAAATCTCATAGTGATGAATGGAGGAGTCAGTTTTATTGGATGTAGTTGCAGACTTCGAGGTAGAAGTGGTCAACTGTATCGGGTTATAGTAAAAGTGTAGTGTTATAAAAGTGTTGACAGTTCTTCAGTGATATTAGATGGTAAAAATGATGGTAAGTTGCCTCTAATTATAACGAGTGTTAAAAGTAGTTTTGTGCAGTCCATTATCATCAAGTAAATCTCATAGTGATGAATGGAGGAATCAGTTTTATTGTATGTAGTTGCAGACTTCGAGGTGAAAGTGGTCAACTCGATTGGGTTATAGTAGAAGTGTAGTGTTATAGAAGTGTTAAAAGTTCTTCAGTGATATTAGATAGTAAAAATGCTGGTAAGTTGCCTCTAATTATAACGAGTGTTAAAAGTAGTTTTGTGCAGTCCATTATCATCAAGGAAATCCCATAGTGATGAATGAAGGAGTTAGTTTTATTGGATGTAGTTGCAGACTTCGAGGTAGAAGTGGTCAACTCGATTGGGTTATAGTATGAGTGTAGTGTTATAAAAATGATGGCAGTTTTTTAGTGGTATCAGGTGGAAAACAGCTGGTAAGTTGCCTCTAATTATAACAAGTTTTAAAAGTACGTTTTGCTGTTTATTATCATCAAGGAAATCCCATAGTGATGAATGGAGGAATCAGTTTTATTGGATGTAGTTGCAGACTTCGAGGTAGAAGTGGTCAACTGTATTGGGTTATAGTATGAGTGTAGTGTTATAAAAATAATGGCAGTTCTTCAGTGATATGAGATGGTAAAAAAGCTGGTAAGTTGACTCTAATTATAACAAGTTTTAAAAGTACGTTTTGCTGTTTATTATCATCAAGGAAATCCCATAGTGATGAATGGAGGAATCAGTTTTATTAGATGTAGTTGCAGACTTCGAGGTAGAAGTGGTCAACTCGATTGGGTTATAGTAGAAGTGTAGTGTTATAAAAGTG
Organism: Chelonus insularis; assembly: GCF_013357705.1. Classification (NCBI taxonomy): domain Eukaryota; kingdom Metazoa; phylum Arthropoda; class Insecta; order Hymenoptera; family Braconidae; genus Chelonus; species Chelonus insularis. The sequence continues at coordinate 2,249 of NW_023276777.1, forward strand.
TTGACAGTTCTTCAGTGATATTAGATGGTAAAAGAGCTGGTAAGTTGCCTCTAATCATAACGAGTGTTGCAAGTAGTTTTGTGCAGTCCATTATCATCAAGTAAATCCCATAGTGATGAATGAAGGAGTCAGTTTTATTGGATGTAGTTGCAGACTTCGAGGTAGAAGTGGTCAACTCGATTGGGTTATAGTATGAGTGTAGTGTTATAAAAATAATGGCAGTTCTTGAGTGATATTAGATGGTAATAATGATGGTAAGTTGCCTCTAATTATAACAAGTTTTAAAAGTACGTTTTGCTGTTTATTATCATCAAAGAAATCCCACAGTAATGAATGGAGGAATCAGTTTTATTGGATGTAGTTGCAGACTGTAAGGGAGACATGGTCAACTCTATTGGGTCATAGTATGAGTGTAGTGTTTTCAAAAGTATTGACAGTTTTTCAGTGATATTAGATGGTAAAAATGCTGGTAAGTTGTCTCTAATTATAACAATTTTTAAAAGTACGTTTAGCAGATTATTTTCATCGACGAAATCACATAGTAATGAATGAAGGAGTCAGTTTCATTGGATGTAGTTGCAGACTTCAAGGTAGAAGTGGTCAACTCGATTGGGTTATAGTATGAGTGTAGTGTTATAAAAGTGTTGACAGTTCTTCAGTGATATTAGATGGTAATAATGATGGTAAGTTGCCTCTAATTATAACAAGTTTTAAAAGTACGTTTTGCTGTTTATTATCATCAAAGAAATCCCACAGTAATAAATGGAGGAATCAGTTTTATTGGATGTAGTTGCAGACTTCAAGGTAGAAGTGGTCAACTCGATTGGGTTATAGTAGAAGTGTAGTGTTTTCAAAAGTGTTGACAGTTTTTTAGTGCTATCATGTGAAAAAAAGCTGGTAAGTTGCCTCTGATTATAACGAGTGTTGAAAGTAGTTTTGTGCAGTCCATTATCATCAAGTAAATCTCATAGTGATGAATGGAGGAGTCAGTTTTATTGGATGTAGTTGCAGACTTCGAGGTAGAAGTGGTCAACTGTATCGGGTTATAGTAAAAGTGTAGTGATATAAAAGTATTGACAGTTTTTCAGTGATATTAGATGGTAAAAATAATGGTAAGTTGCCTCTAATTATAACAAGTTTTAAAAGTACGTTTTGCTGTTTATTATCATCAAAGAAATCCCACAGTAATGAATGGAGGAGTCAGTTTTATTAGATGTAGTTGCAGACTTCGAGGTAGAAGTGGTCAACTGTATCGGGTTATAGTAAAAGTGTAGTGTTATAAAAGTGTTCACAGTTCTTCAGTGATATTAGATGGTAAAAATGATGGTAAGTTGCCTCTAATTATAACAAGTTTTAATAGTACGTTTTGCTGTTTATTATCATCAAAGAAATTCCACAGTAATGAATGGAAGAATCAGTTTTATTGGATGTAGTTGCAGACTGTGAGGAAGACATGGTCAACTCGATTGGGTTATAGTATGAGTGTAGTGTTTTCAAAAGTGTTGACAGTTTTTCAGTGCTATCATGTGAAAAAAAGCTGGTAAGTTGCCTCTGATTATAACGAGTGTTGAAAGTAGTTTTGTGCAGTCCATTATCATCAAGTAAATCTCATAGTGATGAATGGAGGAATCAGTTTTATTGTATGTAGTTGCAGACTTCGAGGTGAAAGTGGTCAACTCGATTGGGTTATAGTAGAAGTGTAGTGTTATAGAAGTGTTAAAAGTTCTTCAGTGATATTAGATAGTAAAAATGCTGGTAAGTTGCCTCTAATTATAACGAGTGTTAAAAGTAGTTTTGTGCAGTCCATTATCATCAAGGAAATCCCATAGTGATGAATGAAGGAGTTAGTTTTATTGGATGTAGTTGCAGACTTCGAGGTAGAAGTGGTCAACTCGATTGGGTTATAGTATGAGTGTAGTGTTATAAAAATGATGGCAGTTTTTTAGTGGTATCAGGTGGAAAACAGCTGGTAAGTTGCCTCTAATTATAACAAGTTTTAAAAGTACGTTTTGCTGTTTATTATCATCAAGGAAATCCCATAGTGATGAATGGAGGAATCAGTTTTATTAGATGTAGTTGCAGACTTCGAGGTAGAAGTGGTCAACTCGATTGGGTTATAGTAGAAGTGTAGTGTTATAAAAATAATGGCAGTTCTTCAGTGATATTAGATGGTAAAAATGATGGTAAGTTGCCTCTAATTATAACAAGTTTTAAAAGTACGTTTTGCTGTTTATTATCATCAAAGAAATCCCACAGTAATGAATGGAGGAGTCAGTTTTATTAGATGTAGTTGCAGACTTCGAGGTAGAAGTGGTCAACTGTATCGGGTTATAGTAAAAGTGTAGTGTTATAAAAGTGTTCACAGTTCTTCAGTGATATTAGATGGTAAAAATGATGGTAAGTTGCCTCTAATTATAACAAGTTTTAATAGTACGTTTTGCTGTTTATTATCATCAAAGAAATCCCACAGTAATGAATGGAGGAGTCAGTTTTATTAGATGTAGTTGCAGACTTCGAGGTAGAAGTGGTCAACTCGATTGGGTTATAGTATGAGTGTAGTGTTATAAAAGTGTTGACAGTTCTTCAGTGATATTAGATGGTAAAAATGATGGTAAGTTGCCTCTAATTATAACAAGTTTTAAAAGTACGTTTTGCTGTTTATTATCATCAAAGAAATCCCATAGTGATGAATGGAGGAATCAGTTTTATTGGATGTAGTTGCAGACTTCGAGGTAGAAGTGGTCAACTCGATTGGGTTATAGTATGAGTGTAGTGTTATAAAAGTGTTGACAGTTCTTCAGTGATATTAGATGGTAAAAATGATGGTAAGTTGCCTCTAATTATAACAAGTTTTAAAAGTACGTTTTGCTGTTTATTATCATCAAAGAAATCCCATAGTGATGAATGGAGGAATCAGTTTTATTGGATGTAGTTGCAGACTTCGAGGTAGAAGTGGTCAACTCGATTGGGTTATAGTATGAGTGTAGTGTTATAAAAGTGTTGACAGTTCTTCAGTGATATTAGATGGTAAAAATGATGGTAAGTTGCCTCTAATTATAACAAGTTTTAAAAGTACGTTTTGCTGTTTATTATCATCAAAGAAATCCCACAGTAATGAATGGAGGAGTCAGTTTTATTAGATGTAGTTGCAGACTTCGAGGTAGAAGTGGTCAACTGTATCGGGTTATAGTAAAAGTGTAGTGTTATAAAAGTGTTCACAGTTCTTCAGTGATATTAGATGGTAAAAGAGCTGGTAAGTTGCCTCTAATCATAACGAGTGTTGCAAGTAGTTTTGTGCAGTCCATTATCATCAAGTAAATCCCATAGTGATGAATGAAGGAGTCAGTTTTATTGGATGTAGTTGCAGACTTCGAGGTAGAAGTGGTCAACTCGATTGGGTTATAGTATGAGTGTAGTGTTATAAAAATAATGGCAGTTTTTTAGTGGTATCAGGTGGAAAACAGCTGGTAAGTTGCCTCTAATTATAACAAGTTTTAAAAGTACGTTTTGCTATTTATTATCATCAAGGAAATCACATAGTATTGAATGAAGGAGTCAGTTTCATTGGATGTAGTTGCAGACTTCAAGGTAGAAGTGGCCAACTCGATTGGGTTATAGTAGAAGTGTAGTGTTATAAAAGTGTTGACAGTTTTTCAGTGATATTAGATGGTAAAAGAGCTGGTAAGTTGCCTCTAATCATAACGAGTGTTGCAAGTAGTTTTGTGCAGTCCATTATCATTAAGAAAATCCGTTAGTGACGGACGGGGGAGTCCATTTTATTGGATTTAGTTGCAGATTTCGAGGGAGAAATGGTCAACTCTATTGGGTTATAGTATGAGTGTAGTGTTTCCAAACTCAGTTGCAGCAGATTATTATTATTATGGCAAAGGATACGTAATTGACTAGATAGTGTTGGTCGCAGTTGGTCAGTCGTCTTCGCCCACTTATTGTGTTGTGTACAAAGACAGGTAATACATTTGCAGATTCATGGATTATGTCTACAGGAGATACCATGTAAAAAAAAACGCGCCCTGCATTCTACCTCTGGGGTGGTGTGGAAGTGAATGCATTTAATCCTTATTCATGTATTGTTTTCATTAAATTTACTTAACCAGTTCCAGACATGTGTTTGAACTGCTGAGACTTGGGACCATTACTTGTTCGTCGTTAATCGCTGAAGACTGAAAATATATGCTAACGTGCTACTTTTGTCCTTCTTATAATACTTGGTACAATACAATAATGATTTCATCCTATCTATTTTAATTCATGACTTACTGTCAGACACTGGAACACAATTACGCAAAACGTTTATGTAAATATTATTATGATTCATAGAATTTCTTTTATATGGTCATAGAGATTACAATCTAATTATAATAACGAAAGAAAATAGCAATTACCGTAATAAATACCGAAAAACAATAATTCAAAAGACAAAATTTTATGCGTTACTTCCACTCTTTTTATGAAAAGTTACTAAAAGAGAAACTTTCAGCTCTGGCAGCACCTGTATGTGCCAGCCTATCACCCATTTACATCATCGTGACTCATTCTACGATTCTGTGCTCAAGAGAACGCACATGCTTTCAATCGTTAGCAAAAACTTGCGATTTTTTCAATAATTTCAAATAATTTTATAAATTCGGTGTTTATCATGAGAAAAAGAAAACATAAATCCAAGGAACGCGAGGAGCATGTTAGGTGAAAGATCCAAAAACTTATAAAAGTCTTGAGGGAATATGACAGACGTCACTCTAGTTCCACATCACAATTGTCTGAAAGAGGTAAGAAGAGAGGGACTTGAGGACAACAAAATCGAATTAACAATTCGATTTAAATATGATTTTGATGCGGGAGCCTACTAGGTTTATCCCTGTCAATTATTGTTTTCTTTTTGGGCTTACCTTTCAGTAGGGATCGTATTACCCAAATATTTTATTTAATGCTTTACGTATTGTCCATATGAGGCTCTACAATTCTCAAAGACTGAAACAGAGGTTTCTTTGTTCGGTGTATTTCAGATGACTGGGCCAGAGTTAACGGTATCCTCGAGGTTTCTCGAGAAGGTAATGATCCTGTTGAGGATTGGCCATCTTTCGCAGTCACTCCTGTTAAACCTAACGGTCCAAAACAAATCCTTGTTTCCCTGTCCTGAGAAGGACATTTTGTTTGAGTACCTCGGCTCATAGGGCATCACTCTGAGGACGACTTTACTTCTAGTGACGGCGTTCCTTCGGACGTGGTATTCTTGCGCCTTTAGAAAGGCACAATGATACACGCATCTAGCCCAAGGCCTTACAATATACCACTACGAGTCCAACCTCAATTGACCGAAAGCACCCGGCTCTCTGCATATCGTTTTTCGATTTTGCAGCTCCGAATGCGGGCTTGGAATTCAGTCTCCCGTAGTACCAGTTTTATCCGCTTTGGTCGGCGGCCCCACCTAACGGTCCAGAGGAGATTTTGAATCTCCAACATCCAATAACGACATCTGTAGCTAAAAAAGAAGTAATAATAGAGCATCATTCTGTGGTGGCGCCATCTGTAGAATTGCAATCATCAGCGGTGACAGGAAATAACAAATATGGTGGAGAACGGTTCTGGCGATCCATTGGATGAAGATATACTTAGTATTTTAGGTGATTCTTCTAAAGAAGACATAGAGTTTGGAAAAGAGATTTACAAGCTTTAAAATTCCTTTTGTGACCTCTCCAGTTAGTCTTAAAAGACTTTCAGTCTCTTCAAAGTGAATTGACTTCAACAGGTCTATCAGTGATTTGTTAAAAATTAGAGCCATCTCAAAATGTAAGCCTGAAGAGGATGATTTTTTATCAGGCATTTTCTTGGTACCAAAATCTAACGAAGAAAAAAGATTTATTTTAAATTTGAAAAAATTGAATGGATTTGTTAAGACATTACATTTTAATGTGGAAGACTATCGAACAGCATCCGAGTTAATAACTAATGCTTGTTTTATGGCATGTCTGGATCTAAAACATGCTTATTTCTTAATTCCTTTACACGAATCACATCGATAATTACGTAAGGACATCTAGTACCTCACTTTGCTTTACTTTGGCTAATAAATGAAGAAAAGGATTCCGGTACAATGACTCCAATCGTTTATATCCTACAGTAACTCCACGAGAACGCTCCAGGACAGAGATTGTGAATTTAATTCAACAATCAAATGATCAATGAGAGCCAACGTTCTCAGACTGGAAGTTTTAAAAACCCTGAATTCAACAGAAATTATGAATCCAGAAAGAGTCAACAATGATTCATTATCATCATACGGATCGAGCCTAATCATTCAATCACTTAAAAACGACCATTCAAGATTTTCTGAAATTCGAAATACAATATCTTTAAGTAGATTTCAGATGCATGAAGACCTTCCAAAAATAACTAAAACTTTAGGCGATTTCCTTCACTTACTAGAAAAATTGAATCAAATCTCCGAATTTAATCTAAAAGAATTTCAAACCCAATCTAAATATTTTCTGTTACACTCGATTTAACAGCCAAAAAAATCTCACAATTCTTCTTAGAATGACTTTCTATTCCACAAATCTAACATCTAGATCCATGAAAAGGATTTTGATTATTAAAAGATTTCAAATTTCCTTCAGCAGAATTGCAATGATTATTATTATCATTATAAATTTTATCTTTTTTGAAATTATTGTTAAAATTGTTTTAATTATGACCTCCAGAAGTCAAATCTTCAATCGACTCAAGCTCTGAAGCTCTCTGAGTTGCTAATTGAAGAGACTCAATTCTCTCCGAACGAAGAGAAAATTGTAACTCCGATTTTTTTAATCCAGAAATGAATTGCAAACCAGCTATTCTATCTCTCTCCTCGAAAGAAACCGAAGGATATGCAAATTTGACAAGCCTATCTAAATCATTTAAAAAGTTTGTTAAATTTTCATTTTCAGACTGTTTTCTAGCCTGAAAACGACTAAAATAAGCTCTCGAAAATTGAGAGAGCCAAAACGATCTTCCAGAATTTTCTTCAATTTTTTAAAATTCCCTAAATCTTCTAAACTTAGGGAGTTTCTATTTTGGTAACTATTCTTTAAAAAAACTGTGCAAGTAATGCATAGAAGCGTACTACAATATGTAAAAATTAGTAAATCGCGTTGAATGAAGCTGCTCGCAAAATTATGATCAAACTTCACTTCTAGAAATTCGTTTGATTATTAAATAAATCTTTTTTGAGTCTAGAAAATATGCATTATGTACAACATAACTCTACACTGAAAAAACAGTTTCAGTAGGACCAGAAAATTTTTCCCTACTACCACAAAAGTGGTTTTAGCTTATTGACAAAACCGCAGTTTACAGGTATTCACAAAACTTTTTTGTATAGTAAAAAAACAAAGTTTTTTTATAGGGGGTAAAAAGGGTAACATAACCTCGATGTGCGCAACTATTCTCTATACAAATAGTCATTCAAAATTTGTAAAATATATTGATTTAAAAAAATGATAAGATTAGCCTCTAAATTACTTCTTCTGCAAAAACCTCTATGACCCTCTTGGATTAGGCATTTTTTCAGTTTCAACATTTGAGAATTATTACAGTTTTTTGATCTATTTAGTTTTCAAAAATTATAATTAAACAGCGAAATAGGAGAATAATAAGTGTTAATTCAGCAATTTAAGGGCAATTAATTTATTCACTTCATTTTTTCTAAAAAATATTTCAATAGATATTCTTACATAATATAAAAATTGAACATAACTAAATTATTATGAATATGAGTGTAATAAAATAAACGATTGTCCAAATCCGTTGTTGAACTCGCAGGACGACGATAAAATAATTTTTTATAGCTTATTATATTACCAAATCGAGATATTCGGACGTCTCTGTAAACGGTAAACAGACTTTTTACTGTAGTATCATGAGTAAGTTTTAGTCATATCACAAAACTAGTGTTTTAGCGCTACACAGAAACTGCGCAAGCGTACAAGAGCACATGAGGAACTCTCTTCTCAGTCCGACTATACAGAGCCACTTTACTGCTGGTAAGGATGCGTATTTCCCTAATCAGAATACCGGCTGAGCTAAAGAAAACTTTTCCGGTCCTACAAAAACCCTTTTTTTAGTGTATTTATCATTATGAAATGTTTTTGTGGTTACAAAAATGTTTATTTATATCAAACAAATGCTGGGAAATAATTTAATAAACGTATTTATCTCTGCTAAGTAAATCCTATCAATGCATGTAGTTTCTCGATAATTAAATATCATTTTCCCATATTAATTCTGCTCATATGACAGAAGTCATTTAGTCAATTATTTTTTCTTTGAACCTACATTTCGTATAAACTATTTAAAACAAGCTAAACTTACTGAAAATTTCAGAAAAAATTTGTCATTAGCATGCACCTCGTCGCTGTAACATTCCAACATATTTATGAATACACTCACAACGTGCTCGGAGTTTCTTTACAGTAGATTCATATAGTGTCTGTTTCTAAAAAAATCAACAACATTAAATAAAATATATATATATATATATATATATACTAAAGGGGTAGCCTAACTATAGCCGAGTCGTATACATGGTCTGAGCCTCATGAATTTACGAGGATCCATGTCAGAGGATCCAAACTTTCCTTTCGTACACAAACTTTATGTATGTCGTCGTTGCGATTGTAAAATGCACTCGTTGCACCTTTAGGTATACTGTACTGAAATGTTTCGTTTTTAGTACACAGCTTTTTATCGTCTGCTCGTTAATTTTCTAGTGCTACTCGGTGGGTAGTCCCCCTCTGAAGAAGGTGGATTCAAAAATTTTTTATTTTTACGGGAACTGAAATGCATTCCATGCTCTTTTAAGGTTATTATTTACAGTTCTAAATTGAATATCTGACTGTTGTTTCATTTTTAATCTTTAATTGACACGAATCAATCGAAAAAACTTCTTAATCTGTACGAAAGTATAATTTATTCGAAATAAATTACAGTTTATTATGTAAATTTTATGCTGCTCACAATCTTCTAGTAACCTGTAATAATGAATATTGATTTTCTGTTATAACAGACGAATATGTAACGGTAACAAGTTTCATAGAAATCGCTGATGTATAAGGTGCAATTTAAATTCATATTTTAACGATAGGAGGATAAAAAGCTCGTTAGTTACAACAATTGATATCATTTATTCCTTTTTTCTCCAAACGTGTTTTGATTTATTTCATTCTCACTCTTTATATTTCCTACACGGAAAAAAAAGGTGAAGTAAAATTCACATAAAAAGTGCAGTAAAAAAACTTTTTTTGCCTGCGGTACGATTTACAACAAACTGCAATAGAATTAACGTGATAATTAGGTTCGGATTACTTTATTATTTGTTGTTAATTGAACTAAAAATTGCGATAAGATATAAAAGATAATTAAATTAGTTAATGAATAAATAAAAATGATTTCATTTTTTGATAATTGAATTTATAATTAAAAATACGAAAAAAACAAACATTTTTTTCATTGATTTATTGATCGATAATTTACCGATCAATTATTTAAATTTTTTGAATTTATAAATTCTAGCGCCATCTATGTAACTGTTTTGAGTAACGCTAGAATTAAATAAATCGCAATAATAGAGTTGATCAACTGTTTCGAGTAATTTTAGAATATCTAGACACGCGTCGCTACTGCGAGTCTCACTCATTGTTTTGTTGTGATTCTTTGCCGCCTGAGCTTCAGTTTTCTGAGAAAGAGATACAGATCACATTGTTAGTGGCAAAATAAAAATTTTCGTATTATTTAGTCGCTGCTCAAGCGTGGATTTTTCTATCGACAACGTATATTGTTCGTGAAAATACATTATAAAAATATAGTGTAATATTATCTTTGTGTAAAAACCGAGAAGGTGATGGATCATAAATGAGATTGTTATTAAATCAAAATTGTCTGTTCCATTGTCAACATTAAAGTGATATTTGTGTATAAATTGTGTGTTAAGTTTGTAACAATGGATGAGTTTGTTAAACAACTTTTAAAAAAGTGGAATCTAGAAAATTTAATTGATCATTTCAACAGTAAGTAAAAAAACCTATTTCAACAATAGTATTCTTTATTCAAATTTAAAATATGAAAAATTGATTTATTTATAATAATTAGTGTTCAGAGGAATTAATAGTTTCACTCAAAAAATTTTTTAGGTTAAACTCAATTCTCTATATAATTTATATTCATTCTCAAATTTTGTTACTTTTACAGTCAATATAGTTGATAAAGAAGTTTTTACTAATTTAACTGATGCCCTTATTGTTGAACTCATTCCACAAATTGGATTAAGATATAAATTCTTAAAAGAATATAACAATTTTATGTCGAAATATAATAAATCGTGTTTTATTATTAATAACGAAAGTATTCATATAATTGAAAACAATAATAATGTAAATCATGATGATAGTTTAGAAGAGTCAAATCTTTTGCTTGAATCAACTATCAGCGGTCTTAATGAAGTTTTTATTTCAAATCTCAATTCTATTTCTAATGAAAAAACAATCTCTCCAATTCCAAAAAAAAAAACTGCACCAACTTCAAATCTTCCAACATCGAAAATTCCTATTATGCCTCTGTCTTCAACATCATCCAGTAAGATTTCCAGTTCTTCCTTTCAAATGTATTTATTTACTTTTTTCTGTGTCAATGAATATTTAGGAAACTCTCAAAATGAAATTAAACCTATATTAAAATGTTTTCGTGGAAGGCTTATTCTAGCAGAATTTAATCTTAAGAACACAATAAACCGACGGTTACTCACTAGTGTAATCATTGAATCAGAATTAGAAAACAGTAAAAAATTCAAGTACGTAGCTATTGATGGAATATTTTAAATTATGTTTTGGGAAGTTGAAAATTAACTTTCTTTATAATTGTTTTCAATTAGGATTACAGCTGAGAGATTTAAAAAGTTGACAAAAGATCTAGTAGAATTATTTCCTGATGAAGAAGAAGACTTATATTATACACCCTGGACAAAAGGCACAAATGGTCCTATTGGTGCTAGAGGACTTCTGTATGATAAATATATCAATCTGAGAAGAACTTTATTTGAATTAGAAATCCTTACTTCTGATTCTAATATAGATCAACGTAAATATTTTTTAAATTCGAATAACTTACACTATTCAATATTTTTGTTTTTTAAAAATGATGAAATTAGCTTTTTTTTAATTTTATTCATTCAATAATTGTTTACTATTCTAATATCTCTATTGATTATTTTTTTAAATTATAGATGAAATAAGCAATACAAACGATATTTTACCGTTGAGTGATTCATTATTATGGCTTAAAAATCATATAGAACCATTTAGTGAAGTGCTTTTAAAATGGCAAGAAAGTTTTAAAGAAAGATTGGCTTATCATACAGAACGAATTGATATGTATTTTAATACATTCAATGTATTGAAGACACCATCTGCTTATTTATTGGTAAATTTCATAGTTAATTCCTCTGAATAAAAGTATTATAATATATTGATGCATGTATTAAATACAAAGGTTTGCAAATGAAATTTTCTGTTACAGTTTGAATCAGATTTTAAACAAATTCATAAAGAGGCAGTTGATAAATTAATTCTAAAATGGCCATCGGTTGCAAAAAAAATTATTAATATTAGTAAGAAACGAAAAGATTATCAAGTATCGCAATACCTCAAGACTAATAATATATTATTGGCGAACGATTCAGGTAACTTCATTTGTCTTAACGACTTAAATATTAACGTTAATTGTAATTTTCATGACTATATTTTCTATAAAGATCTTGGTAATATTGAGATTATTGCCCTTGAATTACTTCCATTACTATTGGGTACAATAAACAAGAAATCTAAAAAATCAGGAAAACATTGGAGACCAAATATAACTGACATTAAGCAATCATTTCTTTTTCATGCAGAGGTAAATAAATTTTTATGAATTTCAACTCCTTCAAAAACGAAGTGTTTCAGAATTTTTTGAATTAAAAAATATTACAATCTCTGTTGTAATTTTTTTTAACATTGCAATTCAAGTTTCAGTTTCAATTTTATTGTTTTTTTTTCTACAGACTATTGATGAACTACAACCATATATAGAAAGCAAAATTAGGATTTACAAGCAGCATAAATTGACTCTTCAGCCTTTTGTAGTCATCATTGGACTATTAGATAACATCGAAAGTTCGTTTGTAGTAATAAATGATCAGCGATATGTTTTACCTACCCCCTTAAAAGCAATAGACACATGTTTTAAAATCATACACGCATTGAATGCAACTTACTCAGTAGAGTGTGAACACGTTTGGGAATTTCTAGAAAAATACATTTATGAAGTTACAAAAAAAACTTCATCATTTACATGTGTCAATCGTCTTATAAGTGATTTAAATAGATATAAAAATTAAATGTTAAAAGACTATAAATTATAATTTATCACATTCATTTTTACATATTCAAAATGAATATGACATTTGATGATTTTTCTATTAATTTAGAAACATTTTTGGGTAAATTCTGGTTATCATTGTATAACAACTCAATGATACCACGAAACTGTGTTCAGTTCATCGTTGAAGAATTGACAAAATTTATTAGAAAACTTTACGTTCCATATATAATAAAACAAATTCAATATTATTTAATAAATAAATGTGAACAAGTTGTCATTAATGATATTCCACGTATACTTAATTCTGCTATTAGTTGTTTTGAAATATTTTCAACTGAGCATAGAAGATTAAAATATTTTTATGACAAAGGATTTCTTGTATTACCTATTCAATATAAAATTGGTTCAAGAATTGTAGAATCTAAACGCAATGGAATTATTGTTTCAGAACCAAAGGATGTGTTTGGACAATATATTCCTTTAAAAAATACATTAAAATCGATTTTTAGTATACCTGAACTATACGATAAAACTAAAAAGTACGTTGAGCATTTGAAAAATGAACCAGAAATTTTATCTAATTTTATACAAGGTGATCTTTGGCGTTCTAAGACTAAAAATCATGGAACTAAATTCTTTTTACCACTTTTTATTTTTTTCGATGATTTGGAGGTCGGTAATGCTTTAGGAAGTCATGCAGGAAACAACAAATTAGGTGTTGTATATATGTCTATTCCATGTCTTCCAAAGCAGTATGCTTCACGATTAAGTAGTATTTTTCTTGTTTGTTTATTCTATTCTAATGACCGAAAAGAATTTGGCAATAGAGCAATATTTGCAAAATTAATTGAAGAATTAAATGATCTGAAAAAAAATGGTATAACAATATCTATTAAAAATGAAAATATTAAGATATATTTTGAATGTGGAGCTATTATTGGTGACAACTTGGGATTGCATTCAATATTCGGTTTTGTAGAATGCTTCAGTGCAAACTATTGCTGTAGAATATGCGAAATTCCTTATCTTGAAATGAATAATCAAACTACTGAAAATGTAAGGATTTTGCGTAGTCCAGAAAAATATGAAAAGAGTCTAAAAATAAACAATTATTCACTGACAGGTATTAAAGAAAAATGTATTTTTAATGAAATAGATGATTTCCATGTTTGCATAAATCAGACTGTTGATATTATGCACGATGTGTTGGAAGGCACTGCAAATTATACAATGGTCATTGTTTTAAATCACTTAATTTTTGTTGAGAATCGATTTTCTTTAGACACTCTAAATTCTAGAATCGATACATTCAATTATGGTAAACTAGAACTTTCAAATATGCCTCCATTTATATCAGCCGATCATATACAAATTAAAATGTCTGCTGCAGAAATGCTCTTTTTTGTACGTTATTTTGGATTAATGGTTGGTGAATTTGTAGAAGAGGATAACTGTGTTTGGCAATTATATCTGAAATTAAGACAAATAGTTGATATAATAACATCACCTAGAGTGTTGAGAAGTCATGTTGTATTGTTTAAAACATTGATTGAAGAGTTTTTAAGTTTGTATTTAAAATTTGCTTCTCATCTACAATTTAAATTTCATATAAAACTTCACTATCCTGCAATTATGTTGAAATGTGGACCACTAATGCATTTATGGTCTATGAGATTTGAGTCTAAAAATCATGAATTAAAATCTACCGCAAATATATCCGGATCAATGAAAAATATATTATTAACTTTGACTTTAAGGCATCAATTAAAAATGTGTTTTACAAATTATAATCCTTGTATTATTCAAAAATACATTAATGGTCCAATTATACCTAATTATAACATTGATAATCATATAAAATCTGTATTTGGTACTAATTCCAATGTCAAAGCTCTAAAATGGATAGAAATTATGGGTCAAAGATTTGAAAAAGATTCTATTATAGTTGTAGACTTAAGTCAGGAAGGACCAGAATTTGGAATCATAGTAAACGTTCTGCAAATTAATGGAAAATTTTACTTCTGTATCAATCATTATACAACACTCGGGTTTAACAGTCATTATCATGCGTATAAAGTAATGAAAAGTTTCAAAAATTGTACTAAGAACAAGTTAGTAAATATTTCTTCATTAGGAAATATAATAAAATGTTTGTTAATAAATAAAAATGGCTCATTGATGATTACAACTAGGTATTCATTATAATATTTTCATGTAATGAAATTTGTATTGTCAATGGAATTTTCTATTTTGAAATAAAATTCATGACCAGTAAATTGTTAAAGTGTTGTAAACTGTTTTCCTCAGTTTTCTTAATGACTCGTAATTACAATTATTTGATGATAATTCAAAACATTACTCATTATCTTTTCTGGTTAGTAAAATGCTATAGTTATGTTTGTAAAAAATTTGATGTCAAACTAACATAAAACTGTGGTAAAAAATACTGCAAAATATTATTGTAAATTCTACGGCAAATGCTATTGTAGATTTAACATCATTTAACCAGAATAAAATTAACTGCATTTTTTTTAACTATACTTTTGATATAAAAATTACACCTACGCATGTAGATTTTACATCACTTTTTTTTCCGTGTACATCTATTTACACTTTAATCTTCGACTAATAAAGTTGTATACGTATTTGCACTTGAATTATTACAGATCAATACCTTTATCCAATACCAATAGACCGATATAATTTTATAAATGTTAACTGTTGGAATATCCAGAATATTATTGCACTCATTTAACTCATTTATTCGTGAGTTTTAATGTAGTTTTACATCGTTTTATATTTCTATGTCGTTGCATTTTTTTTTATTGACAATTTGCTGAAACGATTGAAAATTGAATTGTATAAATGAAATTCTTAACTCAATCATGACAATTTGACAAGGTAATGATTTTCCACACTTATATTTTGAAGCAAGTTTTAAAATGACATTGACCTCTAGGTTCATATAGAATTCAAGGACGATTGGAATAGTAGACTTGACACATTGAAAGCTGTAGAGTAGCGTAACCAATTCAACCAATAACGAGAGTCGAATTATCGTGGGACAGAATGAGAAAACGACAAGTATTTTACTCTGAGAGTTCGATATCACAAAATGAATGCAAAGACTCGTCTCGACTCATCGCTATTTTTCCAGTTGCTTCTCATCCCGCCCGCATCCATTCTATCCTACCAATTCTATTCTCTCTGCAATTCTCTTTTTTTTCGTCTGTTCAATATTTCCTATATACCGTTCGCCATATCTCCAATTTTTCTATTTTTTCTTTACGCTATAAAATGAATTAAATAGATAAATAATCAACGTGAACAATAATAATGTCGAAGACAAACATACATTTCGCTTATTTGTAGAAAGAAAAATATTTTCCTGTTGAATAAAGCCTGGTTATTATGTTAAGAGTTTGATTATTAAATGGTTTTTTGTGCTTTTTTTCAAAAGAAAATTATTTAATATATTGAAAGAGCTAAATAAAATCTTAATAAAAAAACCTTTTATTCGATTCGACGAAACATGGGATCAATTATGTGGCGAATATCCATCAACATCAAAATGATTATTTAAATAAACACGTAGTTTTGGATAACAATGAATAAAAATTGTTTGAATAGAATAATTTGATAGGTTCTAAAAACTAATTACTTCATTTGATGAACAAGAAGATTGGATAAATAAATTTTTTTTAAGTTCAATACCATTTAATTCATTACTATAATAGAAGAAACACTAAAATAAATAACTCTGAGCAAAAAATTATGTTTAAAAGAAACCGAGACAAAACTGGCTTTGTAAGAATTTCATTAATGTAGGGAGATACAAAAGTTTAAATTATATTATGTATAATAGAAAATTTTTGATTTTCGGATTCATCTTGGACCAGAGAATCGTTTTGCTTTGGTTTTCCCCACACAAGAGCAATTTGTTGAGCTGTTGATACTAATAAAAGCATAGACTTCAAACTTAAGTAAATCGGGTAATTATATAGTATTACTCCGTCACTTTCGATTTCGTTGAAAATGGAGTATGTTGTAGAGATGATCTTCCTGAGTAAGAATATATACACATATTGGGCGCAGAAACCAATATTATTTCTACTTGAATTTCATCGGTTTGATTTGTATGATAAATCTTAAAGTAAATGTCTTCGTACTACACATCCAATTTTTCGTTCAATCTTTGTACTCACGGCCATTAATTTATTAAGAATTGATTCAGTTAAATAAAGGTTTATTAAAATGACAGTGAAGAATTTATATAAAAAAAGACGTCTGATATGCTTCATTACAACATGAGACTAAAAAACAAGTGTTTTTAATAAAAATAGCAAATTTTTATCATCAAATAATTTAAGAAGATGTAGAATTTGAAAATCAGAAATTCAAATCATTTTAAGTGAAGTATAACATGCTCTTCCATGAAGTCTAAGTCTAAGTCTACTTTATAGAATATATCTGCTCGTACAGATGCTAAGTAGTGCTGTTTGGAGATAATTCAATTTATCGGATTAATTTAATTTAATGACTAGAAATAAATGGGTATTTATTCATTCTTATCTTTATCACTATTTAATGGATTTCACTTGCAGTCAATACTGAAATGTCTCTACAAATTTATCGACGAGTAAGTTAATGATATTAATAACGGTTTAATGCCCGCATTATAACATTAGTCTCAACCAAATTTATACAATCAATAATTATCCTTAGTTGATAATAAATTATTAATGCTTCGATTTTATATGTCAAGACCCTTTTCAGAATAGAGAATGAAAAAAGATTATGTATCAAGAGTCTAAAGATTTGCACCTAGATGTTAATGTTTGCTAACATTGGAATAATTTTATTAAAATCAATTTTAAGACGATAAAAAATATTTCAAAGCTCTTAAGTAATAACAATAGCAGTGTAAATCTAATAAAAACGATGATGAAATTTTCTATCAACAAAAGAACATGCAAATAGGTATTATAGATAATGAAAATACGAAGTGCCTCGTAAAATTTTCTCTCTATTTCCACTGTTCTTCCGCAGCTTCTAGTCTATTTACCGGTGAAAATATTCAGTGAAGCAGGTTGATTAACCGTGGTTAGATTGGTTAGCCGCAAGCTCCTACCGGGCTTACGAACCAGAAGGTAAAACGAAACGTCGATGTCAAACCGTCTTTCTCTTTCCACCAGATCTCGTTTCGCATTACAAAACCCACTGGATAGTCTAATTTCTTGCAAACAATTTCCTTTCATCTTTCTAACTCATTTTTACAGATTTATTTATTTAATTATACCGTTTCATGTATGCATTTCAACATCAAAGAATACAAATGCACAGTAAAAACATGAATAATTAAGTCTGGCAAAACTATTATAGTTAAATTTTCAGTGGTGTGTAGTTGATGGTAGTAATTCTCAGACTAACTTTATTAATCAAAAGACAAATTACTTGGAGCTTTGAGCAAATACTTTGTAACTCTTTTCAAACTTTGCTGCTTGTGTTGAAGTTACACACGACTTTCCCTGTTGCACCCTATCTTCTGGGATACACATAATGTATAATCGGTCACCCACGGAATGTTCCCTGATATCCTGAATTACGTGGCAAACTCATGAGACCCCTCGTACCACTAGCTTCCGATCGTGTTGGAATTTCCTCGTTATCCACATTCATGTCTGGTCGATATAGTCACCCAGGGAAACCATGCTGGAATCTATCTTATTACTCGGGTAAAACACCTTTCTATCTTTTAAATACGTGATTCGAAACTTTAATGATTTCATGTATGACGCCCATTGCAGTTTTTTAAACCCTGATCAGTCATATTTTTCTCCTTCATAACAGCTCTTCGAGTATCTGCTTACGTATCATACACCTACCATCCTATCACCAAGGCCACAATGAAAGGCAACAGGCACGTGGGCAAACGTGAAATCGTCAGGATGGTGTGTAGGAAGAATGAGAAAGCCACCAACTTGGGCGATGAATAAGTGAAGATAAGGAAGGATTTGCGTCGAGCTATATTTTATCGGAAATGGTCGATTTTAATGAAGTACTTTCAATTCGAGGTTCTTTTTATTCAATTTCAGTGAAATCCGTTATTGACGTCTTTTTTTTATATTTTTTTGCTCTGTCAAGTCTTATTACTTGAAGAGGCATAAATTTTACAAGATTCCCTCAGTAAAATTCGAAAAATTTATCTGTATTGTAAAATAAAAAGGAATGATAACTGGGCAATTTTTCAGCCATTTGCATTTTTTCAAAGTAAAATCTCTAAATGCACTGAACTATTAGTCAGAAATTAAAAATGAAGTAATCAGTCGTACGTTGCTACAAAAAAAATTCGTCGACTGTCAATGAAAACATTAAAGACATAATCATATATTGTTATTCAATTCTTCTCAAATAGGATAACTATTTAATTATAAATTTTATAAAATTTATTAACATTAAAAAGAAAAATTTTGAATGGAAGATTCAAAGTCATCAATAAACTCTTAATGAAAGAACAACAAAAAAAGCCGATTTATTTCGTCTAGCTCATGATTGATACAACTTTTATTATTCAAGAGACTTATTAAGTCATTGAGTTTTTTTCTTCCCAATCGTAACCAATTGACATTGAAATGTTCGTATTTGAGCCTACCGAAACCAGTTTCTTTTGATTTCATAATGTATGTGATATAATTTTCTCAACTTTTATGTCAAATTTTTTGAATAAATCTTTTTGAAATCACGGTAAATAATTCAATCATCACTGATGACTTTTTTTATTGGGAAATTCAATAATCAGGAAGTTAATGTAACAGTAATTAAAATGAAGTGAAATTCATCTGTAATTAGTTAAATTACTTCATCAAACTAGAAGATTCATTAGTCTGAAGTTGAAAAATGTCTGAGTAGAGAAAGTAATTTTTCCTGCATCAAATTATTTAGCGCCTTACACCATTATTTCTTTTCATATACACCCTAGTATTATGTTCAAAAAAAATCTCCAAAACAAGATATGTTGTCATGGGAAAAAATCTAATTAAATTGCATGAACTAAACTGTATTCCAAATATTTGTTTGAAAAATGTGCCAACAACACAGTTTAAAAAAATGTTTTTTGTTTGAAATAAAAACGAAAGTAAAAATAAAAATGAAAGCAGTAGATAAATATACAGAAGTAGATAGAAAGAAGTGCAAATAAAATGACGCAGTACTTCTAATTACATGAAACACGATCAAGGCAAGTAATTCAAAGGTACTGTCGCGTCCAGAGTACTCGAGAAGACCGTAATGTTTGCATATTGCATTCCAGTGAGCTTTCAACGCCTTCTCGTCTAGTCAAGACGAGTGTCCATAGACGGTTGACTGCTTGCAGTTTGCTTGCTGTTTGTATGGTAAACAAGTACTACCGAGAAATCGATAAGTCAACGAGAGTAAGTCCGAGAACTGTGTATCATTTGCCTCTTGTAACCCTCCCCCATAATTTCTTTCCACGATCACAAATAAAGGACATTTGTAATTTATGGTATGATAAATTTACCGGAAGCTTTTTGAATTTTTAATGAATTCCATGAGGACATTTGTCATGTTGTGGTATGCTAAAATCATTTTATGTGTGAAACAAATTGTGAAGACTTCTTCTTCATAAAACAATTATGTATTGAATTAAATTTTTTAAAGAAATAAATCATGTCAAGTAATCAATTGTATCACTTTTTTAAGAACATAAAAAATATCTTCATTAATTCAATTTTAAACCCAGAAAAAATAACATTAAATTCATCTTTTCATTTCTCAATTGCATTAATGAGTAATAACTAATTCCTTTAATTAGTGTAATGACTGGTGAATCATCATCTGTCAAAAATTGACAGCTAATGAAACTGAATCCTTTTGAATATCAGTTATGTTGGTATGAACAAAAATTGACTTCTAGTCTGAGATTGAATGTATTCAACTCTTGCCCAGTATTAGGTCAAGAATAAACCGACCTTGATTTCTGCTAATATAACAATGGAATTAAAAATGTATAACCAATATTTGATTGATTTTGAAGAAACTAAATGATTCAAACTTACGTATTAGAGGTTCTTTAATTATCTTTTAGGTTATAAAAACGAAATGTTTTTTGGTAACTATGCATAAGTTTGATGAAAAAATTCTTTTCGAAAATTAACACATGTTGGAGATATTGTAAATAGATCGTTAAAATGAAGGAAAACTTGAGAAATTAACTAAAAATATTTTTAAAGATGATTATAACCATTTTCTTTAGCATTTTTATGATTTGTTAACAGTTGTCTTTATTGTTTCTGTTAAATATTGTATTTATTAAAAATACTTTTTAAATATTGGAAGAATTGTCAGAGTTGAAAACGTTTTATTAACGGCACTTGCAACTAGGAAAAAAAATTGAAAAACGTAAGGGGTAGTAGGACGCGGGGGCAAAGTGAAACGCTCTAGAAAATTTACCCGTTTATTAAAAAAAATGTAAAACTTTTATTGGTTGTATAAAGATTAATTTCTTTATTTACATTTTTTCTTGGTGTTCCACTTTACCCACCTTCCCCAATGTCTACGATAGCTTTATAAACATTGTTGTTGTTATGACACAAATTCACTACAGGAAAATAAAATTACCTCTATTCAATCTTGCAAATTAATGACAAATTCAAAGAAGCTCTCGTTAAATCTAACTGCATAAAACGTTACTGCACTGACTTTCTGAATTTCATAAATACTCTGCTATAAATAAAATATTTTTTACAGTAATTCTAGAAATTTTTCAAGAATAAGAAAAAATTATTGCTCATGATATCGTCAAATTTATGATGTCTGTGATAAAATCCTGTGCAAGCTAGTTTATCCCACGGTTGGAAAAAAAAATCGTAAAATTTACTGTTAAGTTCACACTGTACGTGATAAAAGTACATCCTTAAAATGAAGGACTGGTAAAGTGAAAATCACGGAGTGAAAAATGGATAAAATTATCAGTTATCTTTTAGTTGAATTAAAAACAAATTTGTTTATGAAAAATATTAAAAAATTCATCATTAATTTCCATTTTCACAGTTTCTTACAAAACTTCCGTACGCTAAACGAATTTTACTTGAACATACAAACCCTATGCATCAAGTTTTTATCTAATCTCTTGTGTTTATTTATCACATCAACAAAGCCTGTAATTTGATATCTTAAATTCTATTCCGTTTATCAACACTCTAGTTACTTTTATATAGTAATATCAATATTTATTGATTATTAACAAATTTTTGAAATATTACCAAACATAGTCGTAAACTATCAAACTCATACATCTTGAGTCAAGGTAAGTATTTATTTGAATGGATTTGGTTGGCATAAATGAATATTCCTTTAACGTACATTACAATTCACTATTTTAGTTTAGGTAATAATTACTAATCATATCTTGAGTTAGCTAATGATTCATCTAGTTATTTCCTAAAAAAAAGATACTATATGAGACAAGTTTCTAAAAATTGAAACGAAACGTTCGTATCTGACTTAACATTATCCCTCAATTATTTAATTAGAAATAAAATGAGTAATGAGTTGACGCCAAACACCTGAATCCGTAATTAGAATGTTTGAACACCTACGATTGATCAGTGAAACAACGGTCAAATGAGTGTCAGTCAGACTGTAATTACCACCCACACCCTCTAGGAGTAGAGAGGGCGGCTTGAGTCTAACGAGTGACCCAGGGTAAAGAAAGTCGGGAAGAATTGAGGAAAATTAAGAATTGAAATGCCAGAAAAATAAATTTGGAGAATTAGAAGTTTAGTTAGTCAATGTGCTTGAAGAAGCTGTCCTAATCCAGAGGGAAGAGATCAGAAGAAGTTCAACCAGGATATGAACTACAATCGTTGAGAGAAGTAAAGCATCGAGCAGTAATGGTATCAATTTATATTGTTTTGTATTTGGGACATTACTATGTAATTAAATGAGTGAATTTAACGCCAATTATACAGTAAATCGATGAATGAGAGAGAGGACAGAAAACAATTTAGTTGAAGAATACTCTAGAAATAATTTGAAATTGTATAACGAATAAGCAGTAAAATTTCGGTGAAGCACTAGAATAAATCGCGTAAGAATGTGTAGAAATGCTAGTGGGCGAATTGTATGAATTTTACATGTGAAAATAATTGAATTTTATGAATAAGTTAAATCACTTTTAAGAAACAAAAGAATGAATTTTATAGATGAAACAAACCTAACCCCTGAAATGGGGGTTAATAATTTATTAATTATTTATGGAATTTAGGAAGTCCTCAGTATTTTGTTAAACTGCCGACAGATCGAAGACTGCCTGGCACCCGTTAGATAACTCGTTTCTTAGTGCAAGATTTTTAGAATATATTAAAATAACTCACATAATGTGTATTTAAAATGAAATGTCCATAAACAAATTATAAAATTTATCATACCAGGATGACTGGAGAGTTGACAGTGTGGGGATAGGGGTCTACGTTTACAGGGTGATAAGAATAATTTGGTCACGTGTGATCACCAGTACATTTGGCAATACGTGGTAGCCATTTTTGTCATATTTGATATTTTTTTTACTAATAACTTTTTTATTAGTTCAGAAATGATATGGTTTTTTCCCATAACTACGTTTATGAATATTCATACTTTCACTTGAATAGTTTTTTAAAAGTTAATAATTGGTAAATCAATATAAAAAATGTGACAATATGAAGGCTACTGTTGATTTCTTCATAAGCGTGATACTAAAAAAAAATCAATTTTATACATACAGTTTTTATATTAAATTTACAGTGTGCTCATCAAATGGGTGATATCATATTAAAACACTTCGAGTGCATTAAAATAACACACTTCTAAATTTAAGATTTGTGGTATATACTAACACACATCGTGCATGTAATATTTTATTAGTTTTATACACAATCGATTGTGTTAAATTTGAATTTATTCAGAGTCTGAACAATCTTATTTGTCCCGGTTTTTTAACATGAAAATAACTATAAAAATTCATTGGAAAAAATAAAAGAACCTCTTTATGGTTGTTGAGTAAAATATAGATCCATAAAATATCAAATAAAAACAATAAAAAAAGATATTAAATTGTCTGTCACTCAGCAAAGGTATAAAACGCTTATGTAATAATATCTAGATATAGATATATAAACGAGCGAAATACCGTTTAAGATCTAGACCACGGAAAACGATAAAGCACAAATTCCCTCTTTGACTTGAACTTTTAGTATTCTGAGTACACTACTAGGCTTCTTTTATGCTACACGAAACTCCTGATTCACCATGGAAAAGCAAGAAAATTTCCTATCGGCTTCTTATCAAATTCTCTTCTCTATACTTACTTAATCCAAGTTTAAGGAACGTGAAGAAGTTACATAGTAACCGATTAACTTACAAATTACGTTAATAAATCATTCAGAAAAATTAGCGACAGATTAGTATTAATGTTTGGTACAATGATTAATTCGTTTTATTATTGATTTAATGACAACAAAACTCTCATCAATACTTGTCGCTATTATATTTCTGCTGTGCAAACGAATTCTCGTGACATATGAACGAAAATTTCGATCGTACCGCCTGGTGGATGTCATTTTTCAAAAAAATTGTAGATAATAAATTTAATCATGTCATTTTAAAGAGAATGTAGCCATGTTCGTGGGTGATTTTCAAGTTTCTAATAAAAAAAAGTTCCAACTATCAATTATTTTTTATTATTTTCGTTGTTTATTTTTTTTTTCTTCATTTTCTACATTTTTTTTTCCTCACTTTAATAAGGAGTTGAACAATTATTCATGAACTTACTGGCACACGTACACCTACGCGAGCGCGTGGGTATGTACGCACGCCAAGTCCGCCCATGTAAATTTCCCATATAGTAAGATTCAGATAATCTTTCCTACTACAACACCCGCCAAGAAGTTTAAGTCTATTCAAGATAAATGATTGAATCGTCAACTTAAATATACTTTCAGTCATGCTTCATTCATATATGTACAATGAAATCACTCCATACTACACGTATCCCATTTCTTTACCATTATAATACGCCTCTATGAATATAAATAAATTCGTTAACTCGCGCGGAAGTCACTCTTTACTTCTATTAAATTTCTTTTCATGATTTCCGCACAAGACTCGTATAGGGTGATTTGCAGCAGCCCTTACTTTGATGCAACATGAGAATGTTAAGTTACATGAAACCTAGAAATATATTAACGACATGAGAAATAAATATTTCAAGTCTTTCCCCCTTTTTTTTATAAGGTAAATTTAATGTGATACAATTCTATTTTTATTGTTGTTTTCAATGAATACAAAAATTTGCAACATTCTTCTAGCAAAAAATGGTTAAAACTGCAATGAATGAATCAATGAATTTAGTTTGTCACTATTTGAAAATCAAACCGAAACTTTTTTGTTAGTTCTATTTGTCAAGGATGAATTTTTGGGTCTGACTATTTCATTCAATTAAGAATCAATAGAGTATTTGGAAAAAATATGCCATATTGTAAAAAAAAAACATTTGTCAGTTGAATTTTATTCATAGATGTACTTTTATTTTTTAGCAATTCAAAATTTAAAAAAAATTGGCTATCATTCATGTCTATGCAACATCAATAGAAAAAATTTATTAACATGGATAAAAATAGACAATATTTTTTATTCAGCAAATATTTAATAGATAAAAAACCGTTCAATATTAATACGTTCATATCATGAGTATATTTGATTGGATTTTTCATACTTGACTATGATTGGAAATTTTTTTTTTTTCGTCTATTTTCAACTCTTCAATACCAATATAATGATCGACATAATTGTCTGGAAATAATCGACTTTGCTCACGCGCCAAAGTTATCAAGAGAGGCTCGAGGGAGATTTCATTTTATTCTATGGTCGGAAGAAGATAAATATAAAGAGGATAAGAATAAATTAAAAATAAACGAAGAAAAAAAATCGAAATTTTTAATACCAAATATTATTCGAAAATATTTTATAGATCTACAAAATTTATGGCCAAAAACGTCTGGATGATTCTAAATTCCAGATGCCAAAAATATTTATTTCGCAATACAATAAAAATGTCTTTGTGCAACACTCAGACTGTGGGTTCAACGTAAGATCAAGCAATAGGAAAAGGAACTGTGGGTGTTGACTGTCGCGTAAAGCAAAGCAACTTTATATAGACGAGAAATATAGAGAAACTTCCGGTTGGCTAGTCGTCAACGCAAAGCCGTTTCTTTATATTTTATACAGAAAATCAAACGACTGAGTTACATACACCAATACTAAACTAAACACTCAAGAAAGGAATCAAAACGTCGCAAGCTGGATAATAATGTACTCAGCATAATCCTCCTCGTCGTCTATTTAACTTCAATTCCACGTCTTAATTAAATACAATATTCACTTGAATTCATTGGATTTACTCAGATTTATGAGAACAGATTTTTGCGATAATGAATGTTTAATATGCATGACAATTACAGCTACATTACTAAATTATTAAAAATAAACTCACTCGAATATTTATGTAGCGTAGATTAAATAATCAAAATTTTGCTGATGGTAAGTAGAAACGTTTTTAATCATGTACTTCAACTTTTTTATCACTTAAAATAATTAAAAATGGATTATTCGTTTAAATTAATTTTATAACAGTTCTGCTAATTCTATCAATAAACCAAAAGCCAATGTGATAAGTAAAAATTGTTTGTAATATGTAATTTTTCTCAATAAAAATATAACATTTTTTGAACAGTTCTAAAAAATTGTTTGAATATGGATGCATTATTCTTGTTAAAAAGAATTCTATAAATAAATTAATGTATTAAATATTATTTAACATAGGCGTGGGCAAACTATGACTCTTTAGAGCTAAAGCACTCTAAATTAAAGTGATCACTGGACCTATTTTCAGTTGTTGAAAGTATGTACATATATGTAATGATGTCCATATAATTAACATCGTAATCACTTTTTACACACTTTAACGTCTGGTAATCTGAATAAAAAAATGATATATTACGAAAGTGTATATTGAGTTGGGCATATTTTAACAAGTAGAAGTATATTTATATTACAATCATCAAATCTTCATAGATATAGGAGAAGAGTGGGTAAAGTGGAACGCTCGAGAAAATGTACTAACTTATTAAAATAATTTTAAATACGCTTATTGCACTTTTTGTTCATCAATTTTTCAATTTATTAATGCATTAAAAATGAATAAAATTTTTTTAATGATATGGATTATTTGTTGATTTAATTTTTCTCGTTGTGTTCCACTTTACCCCCTTCGCCCCTATTAATCAAACGTGTATTTTTTGTAACAAAAATTGTCTATTTGTAGGCCATTTAAATATTCGATAATAATGACGTTAAGTATTTTGTGATGTTTCCGCAAGACGAAGTTATCGAGTTTAAAACTTTCATCTGAAGAATAAGGAAATCAATAGAACTAGTAGGCGATAAAAAGCAATTGAGAATATTTTATTTATGTAGATAAGATTATATTAAGAGGAAATGAGTATATTTTGTAAAATTTAAAATTAGAATTTTGATTTTATAGTTAACATAATTACTATGAAAACAGTAAATATAAAATTCTAGTAATTTTTCATAAATATTCATACAATTTCATTCAATGAAATATATGTTAAAAGTTTTTCGCGCTATTATTCTCAATAACTAATCAGCATACGAGTGAATCGATGGAGGACATGATGATTTCCGTTTCATTTGTTTTTAGGAGAGGAATAATACGTAAATGCAAACATATTCATTCCATTTTTATGAATATAATTGTCTGAAATCTGCTTTATTTCCTCTGATCTATATCTTAAAATCCACACATATAAAAAAAACTTTTTTTTTAATATATTTTAGTTTAAAAATATATTAAAATATAATTTTTCAGCCAAATCTTGTGTTATCAAATATATATAAATATAATTGAATATATTTATGTAGTTAATTTTATAATTATATACTTTTTTATATTAATATTTAATAATATTCAATATATTTTTGGAATAAAGTACACTTTAAAAAATATATATCCCTTCCATAAGGGCAACATATACAAAGACAAAATGATTTATTAAATTAACAATTTCTTTCAATAAATCAATTGTATAATTTAATTCAAGTCGTCTTCCGTAAACTTATACTGCCCACGTGAACTTCTAAAAGTTTCTAAAATTTTTTATAACAGTAAAATTTCATAATGAAAACTAAATACCGATGTCAATCCAACACCTGTTAAAAATAAAGTATCTTAGTTCCTTCTAATAAATATGTTGAAGATACTATAAAATAAATCACTTCAAAATGTCGTTTCTATGTAAACAAATAAACAATTGGTTAAAGATTTAGTAGTTGTTGTCATTCTTCTCAACCAGTTTACTTAGAAAATAAATTTTTAATCAAATAAAAAAAAATTTTGTATTTAATTCTACCTTCCCTAATAAGGGATTTATCAAATACGAATAAGTTTTGCTGTACATAAGTACTTTTCTGTATGAAGTAATCTTCTGAAGGTCACGACAAAGAGAAAGTCTTAAATAGAAACAAATTGAAAATGTAAAAGATTGGAGAGTTCTTTCAGGAGTTGGGATTTCTATTTAGTAACAAACGATAAATTTTATTTATAAATATCATCATCACCTGACATAATTACCGGTAACTTTCAAAAATATTATTCAATAAAAAGTAAAAACTTATCCATAAAGTTTGTTTAAAATTACCATAATAACTCTCATTAATAAATCAAAACTTTGTACCTATCATCAACCATCTCTTAATCAACAAATTAATTTCAAATTTAAATGACATAAATTCTCTAAAAGCTTCGATAGATTATTAATAAATCAATAATAATGATAAATAACGGCATAATTAGAGCTTATTAAGTGATTAATCATGAATCAATTAGATACAGCTGATTGGATTTCTCAAAATAAATCTCCAATCAATCATGCATCATCAAGTATCAAAGGATCATTCAATTTGGAAGACATCGCAATTTCCAATCCAAATAGAATTTGGTTCAGTTTACATCTAACTTTCCAACCAAATACATTTCCAATGCAGTAATGCATATCCACCCGATTGGCCGAAGCTTTAAAGATATATGGTAGACATCAGAACATATTAGTATGAAAATGATCACAACGTTCATTTGCCTCAAAGCTCATAGTTAAACTAGTTCTACTCTCTAATACACTGTGTGTAAGGTGCAGCTATTGATTATGCATACGATTATATGAACGCCTAAACGCACTTCTCGATTTATTTCTAATAGGTTTCCAATCAGAAAAATGATGCCGATGGAGAGCGAAACAAATCTTGTTTAGTAGAGTATAACTGTAAACTCTATATTTGCTAACTAAACACTCTAAATCATGACTGTAGACCACGCAACTCTGAGGAAAATCGATGACCACTACTTTAATAAGCTGATCGATTTGTGTATGAAGCTTGAACTCTATAACCAGACCTACTTTTATGCGTCGCTTTATATATTGAGTTTTGCTGTGTAATATTCACATTCTCCAGATAGTCTACTCTAGAGACTACAGATGAGATTGTCCGGAAGATTATAATGACAGTTTTTAATTGAGATACTAGTCAAGGTGATCTACGATCCAATTAATTTTTATCCTTCTGTCAACAATTTTTGATTACAATTTTTTTTGCATATTTCTATAGAATATATTTAATTGTTCCTTTTGTAAGAATACATTTTATATTGGAAAGTTTCAATGAAATTAGGACGAAATGTTTTTTTCTGACAATGACGGAAAAAGTCTTTTAAAATGGAAGAATAAAAATAAAATAACTAGTTTTAAAATAAAACTTCTTTGTTCTCCAGAGAACACTGAGTTTACTGCGATTTTACACAAGCTGTTCTCTTTTCCGTTCTCTTGGTGAATAGAACAAAAAAACCGAAAAAAAATGTTAGAATCGTTTTCAACATTTGCAAAAAAAAAAGATATTGATTACTCTCATTTGCATTCAGAACAAAGAGATTATTTTTTTCCAGTTTTACAGGTTTTTCATCTTCAATTATCTATATTAATATAAATAGATTGTATGGTATATTCCCCGTTTTTCTAGAGGAACGTAATAATCACTGTATCGAGATTACTTCCTGATTATAATCAACAGGAAAAAATGAGTGTAACAAAATCTGGCGTGAATGCAATCTCGAAAATTTATAAAGTGATTTTTTATTTAATATACAATTGTTATTTGTACTGTTCAGTTGTTATAATATATAGATACCCTTCATAACTATTTAATTTAATAAGTGAAACATATATAAAATTGAAAAAAAACTTGTTTCATGAGAAAATAAAAAAATAATATTAGTTTTGATTGATTATAGACATTCATGATTTAATATTCATTACTTTGTCCCTTAAGACCTACTTGCTCCTAATCATAAAGTCTAGGGTTATACAAAAAAAATGAGTTTTATTTATTCAATAATCGACTTTAATAACCTAGAAAAAATCAAATTTTCTATTTTAGACCAATTCTTTGAAGACAGTTTATAATTTGTTTTAAACTAATTTAATAACCATGATATTACAGAAGGTATTTTGCGATTAACTTTTTACATGTCTAAAAACATTTTATTATTTATATACAAGCTTTTATGAATTTTTCATGTTTTTAACATCTATCTAAACAAAATAAATTATCTTCTGATTTTTTATCAATCATGTTCTGTAATAAAACAAATTGTTTGAAGTTTACTAAGTGTCATCTGTACGATAAATAAAAACAAAATAAATGATTTATCGAATTCAAATCGAAATCTTTATAAATTTAGTTATTTATTGTAGACATCAATTGATAACTCACTGTATACAATGTTGTAAAATAATTGTATGTCTCTAGCTGTGGATTGACTTTTTTTCAGTTGATTTACGACTGTTTCTAAAGCATATTAGATATCTTTCTCATTTATAAAAATTTTTGCTGTCATTCTAATATCCTTTTTATTCTCTTAAATCATTTCTTGAGCTATTATTCTACAAATTATCATTCTAGAAAAATTTCTTCAAACTCGCTCACCTGATTCTAAGTCTGAAAATTTTTCTTATTTTCATGCATGTATACAATCACATATTTCTTCTGGTATTTAAGGTATTCCGATGAAGATTAATGTTTTCTTAAGATTCTTTTTACTACCTTAGAATTGAAAATTATTAAAGAATGAAACGTTAGTTTTGATAAAAAAAAATCGATTTATTGTTTAAAACTCGAGTTATTCGAAATCAAAGTTCACTCTTCTCTTCATTCAAACCAATGATAATTGACTAAAAGATTAAGTTTTTTAATTTACATTTAAAAACGGTTCTTTCAATGCTCGCAAAAAAATTATATAGTGTAAACGCATTTGTAATAA
Source organism: Chelonus insularis (assembly GCF_013357705.1). Classification (NCBI taxonomy): domain Eukaryota; kingdom Metazoa; phylum Arthropoda; class Insecta; order Hymenoptera; family Braconidae; genus Chelonus; species Chelonus insularis. The sequence goes on from NW_023276777.1 coordinate 33,105, forward strand.
ATATTTTGTCAAACAAAAATCAAGTTTTATTGTACCGTTTTTAAAATAATGAGTTATTATCAATAATTTTAGTCTAAACTCTCCTATAAAATAGACATTACCCTTCTTTTTTGAATCTTTTTGTGTTTTTCGGAATAATAGAAGACAAATTAATCAGGATGCAGAAAGCTAGTGTGTATGTTTTAAAAAAAAAATTAATTTTATTTCGAATAGCCCTGGGTTTTTTTTTCGACACTGCAAATCCGAAAAAAATTCGAATGTTTAATAAAAAAACGCTTAAAGTATTTAATAATCAAATACCTTAGTGTTTACAATATTAAACGCCATAAACAAACTATAGCACTTTAGTAAACGGCAAGAAGCGTTTAAAAGTCGTCTACAAAATTGCCATAGTTTGTTTATGATGTTAAACATTGTAAACACTTTGAGTGTTTAGTTACTAAATATTTGGATTCGCAGTAGAGACGGCCTTAAGACATAAAAAAATATAAAAATTTTTAATACTAATTTTCAACGAAATTACAAAAACTTTCTACTAGGAAGCCAATGAGAGAGAAATGTTGTCAAGAAATAAAAAATTTTATATTTAATGAAAAGTGTCACATACGATAAAAAAAGTGAGTTTAGTATCTCATAAACCTCGGACTTTAATTCCGTGAGCACTGACAACTGGGGATAACGGTCTCAGGGATAAAATGATGAAAATATAGCATGAAAGGGCTTAAAAGATTTTCAAAGTGTCTATAGACAGCAACATAGTAGTTTAAAAAAGATATAAGGATTTAGTATAGGTGTTGAAGAGAAAAGAGTGTACGCTTGATTCACCGGAAAACTCAACTGGTACAATGGGACGTTGTTTGCAATGAGTTATCGATCGCTTCCGTAGTATACGAGTGTATAAGTACACTACAACAAGAGCTTAAGAACCCAAGCTAGACTGATATGGTCGTGACTTGTGCACGACTACCGTGGCGTTGTTGAGGTGTAGATAAACGAAGAAAGCTTCAAAAGATGGAGAGCACACACTTTGTCGCTTTGTAAAAGTCGAAACATGATCTTGCCTTGTGATCAACCAAGAGTTTATTCTCTTTTCTCGCTTTTTATTTGCTGTCGGGACAAATACATGTCTAATAATAGTTAGCTCGAGTTCTGCGTGTGCCTTAAAGAACTTCCGCGACGCGTCGGTTTATCTATTTGGAAGTAGAGGAAACGGAAAGCCGTAAGATGAATAAACATGGTAGTGTTATGTGCAGCTGTTAAAATTCTAACCATTGGATGTATGAATATTATATGTATGTGTGTATCAACGTCATACTTACATTAGATTACCTCGAAAACCACTGATACAATATCAGCTTCAATGTGTTTTAATGAAACAAATCCTTTGAAACACGTTTTTCCATTTTATGCACAAAAATAATTGAAATATTTTGCCGGTAGGTAAACAAAAAACTGCCTGAGCATCCACACGATTATGTAGATAGAAAAAATTGATTGAAATTGCAGTTTTTGAATTTTGATTGTTATTTGTTGTAAAGATTAAAAGACCGCAAATTCGGAAGAATTCAAATATTTAATAATAAAACGCTTAAACTGTTTAATAATTAGACACCTTAATGTTAAAAATATTGAAAACCATAAAAAACTGTAGCATTTTCGTAAACAACAAAAAGTAATTAAAATTCGTGTACAAAATTACTACAATTTGTTTATGGAGTTTAACATGGTAATCACTTTTAATGTTTAGTTTGTAGACACTTAGATTTATAGTGAATATAGTATGTATTACACAGAAAGAATGATTGAGTAAAAATTATCCTGCAAAAAGGTAAAATTTCTTTTCTACTTCGTAAAAATTCTTCTCTTGTACGGAGAAAACTTGATTAGAAAATTCTCATGCTAATCTCGTATCTCAGTTGTCTTATTTAATACTGTAATTCATGTCTATGTTCGTAAGAGCACAGTAACATCTTATTTTGATTAGCATATAAACGAACGAAGTGAATTAATATCAACTAAATTGTTGCTGCATTTCGACGCAAAACAAACAGCATTCAACGGGGTGAAAAAAAAAGGTTCTAGTGGTTGTCTTGGAACTAAGATTCTCGGGGTATACCGAAAAGTCATTATTAGAGGTGACAATGAAGGCAAACATGTTGTACAAAATTAGGTTATATTTACTTTTTTCACAAAACTAAATACTAAAATAGAAGCAAACATATTCCGAAAATTTATGTTTTCTATATATTTTACCATCAATACTTAGCATTTTATTTTTATTAATATAACATTAAATTAAATAGAATTATTGTATTACATAAGGACAAATAAATTAAATTTATTGAATTATTTGTAAAAGTGATTTAAATAATAGAATTATTATTAATAATTTCAGAAGATTCTAATTAAAATAATTACATATTTGTTTTAATTAAATTCGTAGTTTAAATTTAATTATTCAACTACTTGTTATATTTAAGAAATTATTCGGGTCAATATTCATTGAAAGCACAAAATTAAAATTAAAAGCTATAATTCTAAAGAATATAATGAATAGCTAGAATTTAGGGCTTAATAAAAAAAAAAACAACAACCTCGTATAAGTTCCCTCGAATTTTAGGCAGTGCTTGAAAAGCCAAAACAGCATGAAAACATGAAATAATCATTACTCTACCCTCCATGGAAAATATACCACAAGAAAAAATATTAGAGATAGAACGCAGGGCACCGAAAAATTCTTAGTTGGAAATTAATAGTAAGATTGCGTGCGTTCACCTGTCCGTGACCAAATGGCACAAGCTTCTAGACTACTCAGCAGCTTACTAGCTTTATATACATCTAACGAATATACGAACTGAAGGCACGCGTCAAAACATAAGAAACATAAAGACACGTGCAGCCTTTTCTTTACTTATATTTACCCCACATGCTTTGGGTCTCTTTTCCACACGCACAACTGTCAACCCTTGAGACTCAAGTGAACTGACGTTCTGTTTTCTTTTTTACTCGTATTTTATTCTTTCTGTCATGTACGCAAATGCACACTCAGCACACTGAGAAGGGTTTTTATGAAGATTTCAACGATGTATCTGTTGAGGAATAGCCTCTAGGGCCGGAACAAGGGTGTGAAGATGGACTCTGCAAACATTTGCAACAAACTAAACGATAAGTGGACCATATATATTTATAGACGGTGAGTTGTTAGTCTATCACATTAGGATAAGAAAAAATCGATTCAATAATAAATCTACTAATAGGAATTTCTAAAACAAAAATTAATGAAAAGATAAAAATTAAGACAACAAAAATTGACTAATAAAAAATGAAAATTTAACTAATTAATTAAGGTTAGGTCAAATCTATCTTTTATAGAACTTTATACAATAACCAGTATAACGATTTCTTAGTATAGGTAAAGTATATACTCAGAGAGCATACTTCAATTTCAATAGCACTGATATGAACTGCCCATTGATGTCTTTACCAGTTACATTTACAATGAATTAGATTTATTTGTCAGAATATCATAGTAACTCTACGATAATGGATTGTAAAAGAATTATAATCTGACGATTATTTTTCAATCGGTAAAAGAATAAGTATACTTCAAAGTTACTGAGTAATAAAAATCCCTAGTGGTAAAAATGATACTAGATACACTGAATTCTTAACGTGAGAACCCTAAATTTTGCTGTTTTGTGTAGCACAGGAATTTTACATTTGTCAGAACAGTGAACCAAAAAAACCTTTTACATGAATAGCAACACGAATAAATTTCAAATATATAAATTTGGTCTATGTATCGTTTCAATCTTTGTGAAAATTCCTAAAGAATCCTCTTGAAAAATCCTCTGTAATTTTCAACAGACGCTTCAGTGTTTCTGTGCTAAATTCTCTAAATTTCCTTTACTTCATTCAACATACTATCTCGTAGAAAATAAATTTTATAGCTGCAACTACTAATAATCTTTTTGAGACAAGCTTATTCAGTATTTACTAATTAGCAATTTTTAATACATGTTCATAAATTGCAATTATATTTTAAGAGTACACGAACAAGTCCTGATTATTAATCCACGCTATCTGTTGCATAATACCCTTTTTCAAAAAATTTCTTCCAATACTCTGCCCAATTCCACAAGCATGAACGACAATAAAACTCTAACATCACATTTCAATTAAAAATAAAAGTCTACATGCAACACACAAATAAAAATCAAATCACAAATTTATTGGTATAATAATTTATACTTGATGCATTTAAAAAAAAAATAAAAATGAAAAAAATAATACTCTATGAGAATTTAGCATGCTGAAAACAAGACTTTAAACATCAAAGAGATAATCATTGAAGCGAATTATCGATGCTAAAATATAATATTACATCGCAAAATGACGATTCATGAAAACTGCGAGGGCTTTTACGATAAAACACCCAAGTGTGAATAAGAATAAAAACGAACTCCAATAAGGAACGTTGTTCGTCGATTGAAAAGGGGCTTGAAGCGGAAGAAATTAAAGCTCCACGGCCAAGACTTTCATTGGTTTCTTGCTGTATAGCATGATACAGATTTGGCCACAATGAACTTATTTTTCATTACTTCTCTTTATTCCTTGATTTTATATTGTTTATCAAGGATTTCTTGATACTTGAATTATAGAATAAAAGACTTGAAAAGATTGCGAAGTAATAAAAATATCAAGAAACAAATACGATAATAAGACTGAGCAAATTGAATAAAAAACAAAATAAATAAACAATAAAATTACTTGAAAACAATTATCTTAATAACATACAAAAAATTGCATCTAAATTCATACTTTTTCTTGTATAAAACTCAATTTAATATACTTTTCTACAGACTGCAATAATATATGTTGTAGATAACAGTTAGAGTATGATGTAGCAGATAAAAAAGATAAAACTACGTTAGCCAGCTCGTATCCATTAAGTCAATAAAGAACAGACTTATAAACCAATGACTGAAAAATGGAAGGAAAAAAATTTCGATATCATGCTGAGTTACGTCTTTATTTAATTCGTTTTTGGAAAAAATCTTTTTTTTCCTTCTCAAGCCATTAACATAAGTACAAAATCTTCTGAATTTCAGTAGCGATATTTTCGTAACTGTTAACATATTTCGTCTTTCACTTTAAAATTAAACTGAAGAAAGCTAAAAGTTTAGCTTTGGAAAGCTTATTTTCATATAAATTTCTATTTACGTCTACAGTTGTTGTTTTTCGCGAAAGTGTCTACGCAAGAAACCTCAAACCATGGAAAATTAAACGTGAGTGTAGACACTATTTTCTTCTTTACTCACATTCTTTTTGTCCTAAGATTATTATGCTGCTTTTCTTCAGTTGTATCTACCGTATGAAATATACAGACACGTGTGGCAACCACTTTAAGGCAGATTTTTATTGGATATTTTTTTCTGTCTGGGCGGTAAGCCGCGAGAAAAAGGGGTACATGTTTCCCCTCCTGATTCTGTTCCAAACGCATCCACGTGCGACAAGTCCACGCGTACACTTAAAGCTAAAGCATACGTTTGCCATTCTCCTTCACTTGTCACTTGTATTCTACATTCAATACTATGTTTAGCTTTTATTTCATATTCCATTCTCCAAGTTTCTCTTTTACTCATTGCATCCGAGCACTGTCGACCCTATTAATAGAACAGACAACCATTTCGACACACCAGTCTGTTATCCTCAAACTGAATAATTACATTACGAGTATTCAAAGAAATATTGAAAAAAAGTCTTTAACGTATACTTCGATATTCATTTAACGTCGATATACCGTTGAAGATGAAATTTCGAACGAAATATTCTTTTTAAAGGTTTGTTTTGTTATTTTTTTTTTTATTTTGGTGGAAAGAAATATTTTTGTTTCTCATTTACACTCTTACCACAGCTTTGTCAGACACTCAATGTCAATTTGTATTACTAAAAGTTTCAGGATATTGAGAAAAAATATCCGATAAAATATGCAAAACATTTTTGCCATGTAAATATTAATGAAGTTCGACAGATTGAAGAAAGAAAATAAAAATGTAATAGATTTAATTGAACAAAATATCCTAAATATTTTTTTTATTGAATATTTAAATGTATTTCAACATTTATTGAATGATTATATTAATTTTGTTCAATCACTAGGAACTTGGTAAGATAAAATAAATGAAGTTAAGTTAAATTAACATTAAGTAAAAACAAAAATTGTAGTAGAATCTAAAATTTTCAGCACATCATTTCTCATACAGGCATTGTTTTCATTTGCCATTAATGAAATTATTTTTGCGACGGCTTTGTCAACAGTTCAACGACCATTCAAAAGTTCGACACCTGACAACTTTTAATTGGACATTGCTAACAGCTTAATGCATTCTTTTTTGATGAAGAAATAATTATTCTATCCAGACATGCCTAATTAGTCGCCTATTTACGTTAAATTGGTGTTTCAAAAGTCTAAAGTAATTTTTTTTTCAATCCAATTATTACTTTTTTAGATATAATTTTACGATTATTTTAGCAATAGATTTTTAATTCCAATATATACAATAAATTTACTATATACTATTATATAATAAAGTACAACAGTTATATGATAAATAAATATTCAATAGAAGGAAGCAATAAAAATGTATGATTGATGATGAGTTTTGTATCATTTCCGAAGATAAATAGATATTTAGTTAATCCATCTGTATGTTTAACGATGAATAATTATTTAATATTGATTTATTGCAATAAATTTAGATTCTTAATTAAGAATTACGTTCAGAAAACCTTGCAATTAGCTTGGTCATACTTTCTAAACTAAGACATTACTCATAGACTATACTTAGAAAAAAAACCTTCCTCAGAGAAAATGTACTATTAAGCCTCGAGCTTCAATTGTCTAAAAAATTTTTTTTTACATTTAAAACCATTTATTAGTGACAAAGATGTATATTTTGAAGTGAATAAAATATATCATTTGATATATCACAATGAAATATACAATGTTTAACGATGAAGTAAGAAATTGATTTGAAAATCTGTCAGACATAATAGTGATCATTTTTTTAAGTAAAAAAATGATCACTATTATGATATGGTAGAGTACACTATTCTTCCGTGTACTGTATTTTGTACAATTCAACTTATTTTGTGTTTAGATACTTAAAAATTCTATTATTATCTAGAAAATTTAACAAAATGTCATTAGCGTAAACTAGCCTATCTCCGACCACTCTTTATTTTCGTTAATTATTATTCTTTAGAACATATAATTACATTAAGATTTATACAAACATATTTTTAAAGTGTTTATGATCAATTTCCTTCATGTACAGACGTAATTTTAAATTAAATAAAAGTTTAGAGAAAAATGATTATAATAACTAATATCATTGCACAGTTAAAACTGATGTCAATAAATTCCGCAATCACTGATACCTCATTCCTTTTATAAACGAGAAATAACCCGCTGGCTAATTTTAAATTTATTCATTGATGAATAATTATCCAATGATTAGTATACAGTTAAAACGAAACCGGAACATAAATTAGAAGTCCTCAAGTAACTAATGAATATCTTTAGCTTTGATGCTTGTACAAGAAAATTTTTTTAAAATCAATATTATTTATTCCAATCGACAGCTTCTTTAACTCTATGATATTCTACCAGCATGTGATCATGATAATTCAATAGAAAATGCAAATCCGTAAGACTACGAGCATGAAAGTCACGACTGTCTAAAAGAAGATTGGCGTGAGAAAGGTAGAAACGTGTCACGCTAATTAGTTAAATCGATTGCTTGATACGATTGTAATTTTACTTGATTCACTGTTGCAGATAATGCTCACAAGTAGTCAATTACAATTTCGGCCTTTATTTTACTACAATACCAACAAAAAAAAATGATCATAACGACAACAATGAGAAGGGAACAAAATGTGTCATTACGCATTATCGAGGTGGTATAGATTACATACCTGATAAGAACAATGGATAACACGAAAAAAAAACGGCTTCGCGAAAGTGAATTATGATGATACTTCACTGTAATTTCAGCACACAACTCGAGTGATTTATATTTTGGAAGCTTGAAGATGAAAAACTGAGGATTAAATATCAATTTCGTATCACCAAACATACGAACACCGAACCAGAGTCAATGTGATGGTTGATACAATAGAGGTACATCAACTGAGAAACATTGTTTTGACATACGAAGCAATTTGATGACATACAGACGCGATTTGTTATCCAATATACTTAGCTGCTACGAATAAATACGTTTGCATTGTTATAACTCAGCCGAAGGAACCTACTATAGACATAGTAAACTCCAATTAAAACTGCACTAATTGTCGTTCGGCTTCAAATCATTTATTGACAACATCATGGGCTTTGCATCGAATAGTTGTTATCCCGCACAAAAGCTTTTAAAAGTATTAAATTACTTGAATGAAAAACAAATCTTCATTCACAGTATTTTTTGCATTTGCAATTGAATTAAATGGTGTGGAATGAATGAATGAATCAGAATTTGTATCTTATGTCATATAATAATATTGGTAGTGGAAAAAAATTCATGGAAAAATTTTTATTGTTTTCTGACTTATCAATCATTTTGCACATTTATCGGCATTGAATTTTAGCTTGAAAAATTTGAGAAACTTTTTCATTGGAAAAAAAAAAGAAAACGATTGTTTACCTTGCCGGAGGCGTTTCAATCTTCTCGCGGAACGAATACACAAGTAGAAAAAAAAGAGAAAGATAAATAAAATTTTGAACTCACCGGAGTGAAGCAGAATTAATTCCTATGATCTCGTGTGTTAAGTAATTTGAGATGACGACACTGTCACTAAATAAAACGATAATAATCACTTGACAATTAATTGTTTTTTTGTATATAATTTAGAGCGGTAGGTAATAAATGATAAATCAACTGCTACGTGAGGTACACTCAATAAACGCGATGTATCACGTGAGACAATCTCATACAGAGATATGTTCAAAGAGCCTCGGACCGCCATGCACTGACTGGACGTGTCTTACTTGAAGCCTCGCGCATGCTTTCATCCTGTGCGCACGCATGTTGCCTTCCCGCACTCTGCCGACTGTTCTAGAAATCTATCACTTACGCCATCTTTGTAACTCTCCTAGAAACTTCCTACCTGTAAATTTCAACATGAAAGAAAATCATTTTTTGTTGCAAATAAATTACCATTTTAGCTTTCATTGATAATATCTTTTGCACTTTACTCAACAAACAGGACAAAATTAATTTTAATCATGGAGGCTTTCGAACATTGAAATTCGAGTTCACATTTTTCGACTACATTTGACATTTTTACATGGACAGCAAACAGTAATTTTAATGCGTTAAAAAATAATGTATGATTTTTTACACTTAGAATTATTTTGAATAATAAATATTAAAAAATGTACAATCGAGTATGTTATATGCATAATACTGATCAGTTATGGTTAATTTGTTTCTCATGCTACCTTCCCCTCTACCTGTTGCGAAATCGACATCGCCATAATACGTTACTTACGTGAAAACATATTTATTTCATCTTAGTAAATTTTATTTATTTAAATGTCATTCTATAACAAAATGTAATAACTGAATAAGTTTTTTCTTAAAACTTTGAAGTAAAATAATGGAAAAATTTCAAAGATTACTTACGTTCCGAATTATTTTGATAAATATTTTGTTTAAATTTATCGAATATTCAGCGTCAAAATGACAACTGATATGGATAACTTTTCTACAGCAGAAATATTAGCAAACTATTGATTGAATCTGTAGCATTCACCATTTTAATATGAAGATAAGATAACAGAAGCACGATAAAGAAAGTTTAAATGTTGACCAACAATAATTTCTGCATATTTATCCTCTTGTTGAATTTACTTACCTTGTTTTTATTATTATTTTATTCTCTAGAGATCGGCTGATATGTATTTTGTTGTCATGTTCAACTAGACCGACACTCGACATTCAATTCTGAGAAATACCTTCAGTCGAATACACCGGCGTTCGTGTCGAACGACTACGTTCACGCATGCGTAATAGCGACCAACAGGACTTGAAGAGCACATTTCATTTGACGTTAGAATTAATTTTAACAACGAGGTATCTTTTATTTAGTTTTTAAAAGTTTAATAGCATTAAAATAATCTATTATTGAAGATATTTATTGTAAATTATTGAGTTAAAGAGAAAATTGATAGAAAATACTTTTCTTCGTTTCATTTACAAGAGATTTATCGTTGTCCATTCTCATGTGTTTTCTAGAATCACTTGTTTGACTGAATTTTATTGAACAGCATTATTATATAAATTATTTATTCAGTAGCATCAATAAAATAAAATGTATGCGTAGTGTAAAAAACATACTCATACAATCAATGATTATAATTATCATCAAGTGCAAAAAGTTTTTGTGATATTGGTCGAAATTATTAGTTAAATAACCATTAACTTTAGTAAGTATGTAACGTGTTGAAATGTGCCATAAGTTAGAATTATTTCAAATGGATGCATATTAATTAAAAGAAATTAATATGTCCACATACTAATTTACTGTACATGGATAGTACTTTTTAAGACATCCTTACATTGTATCATGATTTTTTTTTTACCAAAAATATGTTAGCTCATAGAAAAATAATTTTGCATATCATCATAGAGTAATATTCCAATAAAATTGTAATATTGTCATACATTTTCTGTTCATTGCTTTACTCTTTCAAGTATTAATTTAATTTTTGTTGCTCAGGTACAAAGAGAATACGTTTCAATTCTACAAAGGAAATCAATTGCTTGAGACAATGGAAGAGGTGTATCAACTAGCTTACTGTAAGTCATCCTTATAAATTATTTATTCTTTTATAGATAACTTTCTATGTTGATAGCTTTGTCTGCGTTTTTCCTCTTTCTCGTATATTTCTTTTTCTTTAACTTGGCGTAAATTCATCAAATAATCTAAAGAAGGTGTTTCCATTCCCATGAAAGCTACTGAGTAATTTTTGATGCCTGGATTATCAAAAATAATCTCATTATTCACAATCCACTGAAATTTTTTTTAATCCTAGCTTCTCAGCTAAACTTCGATGATCACTGGACGAAAACATTCCAGCGATGACAGGAATTTCTGAGGCAATTACTATTTGAACGCAAGCTTCTATTAAAGCAGATTTTAAATCTCGATTCTGATACGTTGGATAAACACATAAAATATAAATACGAAAAATTATATCGCAATTCAGCTGATTAAAAACATCAGCTTGTTTAATTAAATTATTCTTCAAGCTCATTATTTTTTCGAAAGACTCTCCTTGCATAATCTTTAAAAATATAAAAATTTTTTTTTAATTAAATTAACAACTAAATTATTTACTGATTGAGATTGAATATTAATTAATTATGTAAATATACAAACTTGAATTCGAGAATATGTCGTACTCTTATCCATAGTACTGTTAATTCTTGCAATCACAGTACCCACTACTCGTCCTGATCTAGAACTAATAGCAACTAGACTTGTATCTTTCATCCATACACGAATTTGGTCCATATAATTTTGAACTGATACATCATCTCTGTGAAAATTGATAGCTTTACACATAGGATCTTCTGTAAAGTAATGGTACTATATATATTTTTATAATATTTATTTTCAATATACATTGGACAATAATGGTAAAAATTTTAACAGATAGATTATTAAAAAATATTGATTGATTGGCTTATTTATTCTATTTAATATTGATAATTCATTGTATAAGATATTTCAATCCAGTTGACATTCTAAGAGCAGAAGTGTCATACTATGTTATTCTATTTAAACTTAAGTTTCTATAGCTCTGATTATTTTATTATTACCTTTATCAAACACAATACATCATCGTAATGTTGACTATGTAAATCAAATATCTGACAGCCTTTCGGTGCAGACCAATAAAGAGGTTATACTGCTTTGTTCTGCATTTTGATAAATATTTTATCTGGTTTCATGTTCGAGTTACTACTGATGTGATTCATTTTGAACATACAATTATTTAAATTTTACTTTGAATTTTATTTAGATTGATTATTTTTTATCTTTTCTTTTATTAGAGAGTGTTTCGCGTTTGTTAACAATTGAAAGTTTATATGTAAACGCAAATCTTCATGTGTTTTCAGCGCAAAAGGAAAATTTAATACAGTCGAAGCTCGTTAGTGTTGAAATGTCCGTCCAGGATCATTCGTTAGTGTTGTCATTCCCCCATATCCCTACTACTCGTGAACCTATACTCCTTATTGCGCATAAGAATGCGCAAAAAATAAAAAAAGAGCAAGGATACATAACCTGTATTTAACATATATGTTAACTATAGTGTCAATTGAATTCAAAATACGCGCTACTCACGCAAGATTTCAGTGGTTATTAGAGAGATCGGAGTGGGGCGAAAGACGGGTAACACTAGCGAAATCATCCTGTCAACACTACCGAACTTCGACTGTACATAATCCTGCGGGGTTTGTTTTAAATTTTCTATTCCGTTGTACTTTGTCACATATCTTTTATGACGTTATGAGCTTCAATTAATTTTGCTTAGTAAAAGGATAATTTCATTCATGCACTCATTCGGTTTTAATCCATTACAACTTGGCTTTGTAGCATGTTCTGTATTATGCGTTTTCTTCATTCAATAATGGCAGTATTATGGCAAATTAAATTTCTAATAATTTACAACATGCTTCAACTATCTCAGTAATATAATCGATATTAGATAGTTACAATAGAAAAGAAATTTGATTCAATTAATCTATAAATTAACTTAAACTGATTGTTTTAGAGTTCATCATTGAGAGAAGTTTTTTGTGCAATAATTACATCAGTTAGATAGGGTAATATTGCCCAAAATTCGAACCTCTCTTTCAATAAATGTTTCGACATGCTTAAATCTTGTGAATTCGAAATATCAAGATATTCGTGATCTTCTGTTTTCACATGTTTCCATTTTAATGGTATTATTTTTGTAATAGCAGGTGTAGGATTTCTGAAAGGAATAAATAAAAAAGTACTATGAAAAGGAATAAATCTTCAAATATAAAAATTTTTGTTCAATTGCAGTAATCAAGTTACCCAGTTTTTGCAAAATTGAACCATAAAGTAGTCATGATGTCAATCATCCGATGATCTTCTTTACTCAGTGTAGTGACTTTGAATAACTGTTCACCGACTGGGAAAAGATATTGAAATTTATCTGCATGAGAAACTCCATAATCTCCTTGTGGTACTCCGAATATCCTAGAGAATGATGCACTTCCTTTGTAGGAGAAATAATAATAGTAGACTGGACTTGAAAGGGCATTCAGATGATCTCTGACTGTCATGTCTTCAGCAACATTAAACCAAGCGTCTGAATACATCTGAATTGATTAAAAACTTATTATCATATCATCAGCACGTGTTAATAAATCAATTATTCTCTTCTCACAACTTATTACTATTTAAATCTCCACTTACGTCAATGACTCCAAATTTGGTAGATTTATCTGTTAGCTACATCTTTGAGTGATTTTTTTGGACCAGTGTCTTTATACATCAGAGTGATAGGAGCTAACTCCATGAAGTTGTCGTTCAATTTCTTGTCATACTGATATTCTTTGAGACCATAAAGACCTATTACAATAATGAATGATAAAATTATGCACAGTATTCATTTACATAATTGAGTTTACAATATCATCAGTTAATTATTTATTGACGATTTATCGTGAATACTTGAAAAGTTATTTTGAGTATTAACATTATTTTAATTGTAAAATAGACAATAATAAGTATCCAAACATGTTCTATAGATTTTTTGTTAATCAGACATAGCATGAAGGATTAGTCTTGTTTATTTTTAAAACTCTTTGGCTAATGATAATTAGAAAAAAGTCTAGCAAAGACAATTTTAATTTAATATAATATTTGAAAGAAAATAGATATCTACCTGCTACTTTGATAGCTCCTTCATGAGAATTGTATCCTGTTATCCAAGGAATATCAGCCATATTTCCATTCTTGAAGGATTGAGCAAGCTCTTCGTTCAAAAATGCCCCTGGATGATTTGGCTCAATGACTGGTCTAAATGGGATCATTGAATCATAATCGAATATCTAAAACAAAAAATCCACCATCATTTCCATTTTTTGCAAATTTCATGAAGATCAGTTTTATTTATTACTTCATTTAATATAATTAATAAGTTATTTGATGATGTTTTGCTGTTTATCGTTATACTTCATGCTACAAGTTATTTTGAAGTCAATTAAATTATCATTATTGTTTAATTTGTAAAGAGTAGTATATAACTAATTTTTAGAACTGTTTTAGAACCCTTGCATATTACAAATATATTTGAAAACTCATTTCTCGAATAATAAGTTCAGGATAATCCAATATCTTTTGCCATGACAATGAAGTATTTAAATGTTTATTGTTGTGAGCTAAGTTGAAGATGCAACCTGGATAATATTCAATAATAGGCATAGAGGATTTACGTTCATTACTTATCAAGTAGAAATATGTGACCATTAAATAACTGGTCATCAGATTCTGGTTTAGTTACCCACGAATTATGGTTATAAAAATTACCAAAGGTACTACCCAAAGTTCTGGTAATTGCTCAGGGTTACCCTGGCACCTTCATAATCCTTCAGACGCCAGAAAAATTTATTGCACTTATTGAATGGAAATGAATATTATCGCGACCCTTCTGCGAGTTCATCTTTTACCTGCATACCTGCATTTCTCTTCTAGGACACATGTTCGAACGTGACTATTTGCTAATCGTATTCCAAATACCTGTCATCCACAGTAAGGAAGTTTGAGTACCCTACTAATGCAATAATTTAAAATATTTTTAATTTGAATTATTAAGAATTGTTATTGTAAATTACCTTATTTACCTTAAACTAGCAAAAATAAATTTTTAGTTGAGTTTCTGGTGATCTGAATAATTCAACAGATGAAGTAGAATTAATTGACGATCATATTTCTACAGATTTATTAATGAGATAGAAAAGTTTATTCAGTAATTGAGTAAAATGCTGGAAATGAATCTCTAGAAATTATTATTGAAACAATGTTAAACATGTTTCCCTGAAAAACATATATTTTTTCTAATTTTTAGTGATTTTGCAAATCCAGCAGTGGATAAAGAAGAGACAAAGATGATTATCTATATTTTATTGTTATGTAATAGATAAAAAATGAATAATTATCAAATATTTATAAACAATTCAAAGCAATTAATACAAAAAAATTGATGTGTTAGTTAGTAATCATCGGACATGACTACAATATCTCTAAAACGGGAAATAGTTGATAATATACAATGATTTGGAATTAACTATTAATTAGATCGGGTACAATTAGAGGTGGATGCTAATAATCAAATTAAGAATGAAATTTAATTTTATTAAAAGTCTCAGATCCTCAAATACTTAACATAGTGTATGAGCATATGGATTCGGTTTATTTTAAAATTAACACTTAATGAATTTCAATTTAGATTTTTGAGTAAACACCCTAGTAAATAAAATTGTAAGTACAAAAAGTATTCAGGAAACGAATAATCGAGAATGATGAAATTTAATTCTATTAAGTAATTTTCATAAACAATTAAAAAATTGACGTTGTTTTGAAAAATATAAATCAATATACATTCATCTAAATTTCTATAATCTTTTCCACTTTTCGATCTTCTGAAGATTCCTTGACAAAGCAATACTACCCCTTCCAACGTAGCCTCCCCTACGTACACCAACACCCCTCTATGAAGATGTTGGGACTCACCAATTATGGGGTCCCCTCCACCTCATCCTCCCTCCCTCACTAATTTCCACCAGTTTGGAATCAATCCCCCAGTCCTCGAAGCCCATTGATCAAATTTTTCTATTGTAAATTTGGGGCTCCTGAATGATTGGGTTCACTGTACCTGCAGCCCCTACTCTTGCTAATTTTCACCAATGGATTTCCATCTCAAAATCCTCTCCACTGCCGGGTGACGGTATAAGAAGCCTTGCCAAAACGCTTTTAGGCAGTAAGTTTTAGTGATTTGTGCAGTGATCATCTCTTCATGTGGATCGTTAATGACTTCTATTAGTAAATAATAACTTATCTCAGTGTGTTCATTAGATACAACGTATAATGACAGTACTTTGGTAGTAAAACAGTGTACAGTTAAATATTCAGATAGGCAGCAGTAAAATGTCAAGTTTTTTTTATTGGATAATATGCAAGACTAAAGAGAGAATAATAGTTAGAGAATTATACATGTAAATAATCTGGTGGGACGAATGTCCACAATTGAAAAATAGAGAAACATCAGTGAAGTTTAGAATAATTTCAACATTGTAGCAGAATGAATCAAAATGAATTAAATGTACCATTAGATAGTTGGTTTTTAATTTTCTGATTCCCATCTAAAGTTAATTAAGTATTTAACAGAGGCTCTAATTACTCAAGTTAGTTTAGAATAATGGTTCAGAAGTATTTGTATGTTTTAATTGTTAAAGATGTTATGAAACAGATTTCCAGGTCCTGTCTGACGTGTGATAGAAAAAAAACATCACCATCATCAGAAGAATCGACACATTGGTGCTAATCATCAATAAACGAAGGGGTCAGTTTTATTAGATTGAGTTGCAGACTTCGAGAGAAAAATTGTCAACTCTATCGGGTTAGAGTAAAAATGTAGTATTATGAAAGTGTTGACAGTTTTTTAGTGATATTAAGTGGTGCAGATGCTGGTAAGCTGAGTTCAATTATAACAAGTTTTTAAAGTGACTTTTAGCAGTACATCATCATCAAGGAAAAACCCATAATAATAGACAGAGGCGTCAGTTTTATTAGATTGAGTTGCAGACTTCAAGGGAGGAATGGACAACTCTTTCAGGATATTGTGTAAGTGTGGTGTTTTAAAACTACGTTGCAGCAGGTCATTATCCTTGTGGCAGAGGATACGTAATTGACTAGAAGATAGTGTTCGTTGCAGTTAGTCAATCGACTTTGTCTACTTATTGAATTGTGTACATGAACAGGTAATTGAGTCGCAGATTTATGGATTAGGTCTACAGGAGATACCATGTAAAAAAAAACGCGCCTTGCATTCTACCTCTGGTGTGGTGTGGAAATAAATGCATTCAATCTTTATTCATGTATTGGTTTTATCACATTTGCTTATTTAGTACTAGACATATGTTTGAAGTGTTGAGACTTTCTTTTTTTTCGAGATCTTTACTTATTCGCTGTTAATCGGTAAAGATCGAAAACACATGCTTACGCACTTCTTTTTTCTTTCTTATAACACTTGGTTTAATACCATAATAATTCTATTTTATCTATGAAGACCCACGACTTACTGTCAGACACAGAAACACAATTGCAAAAAACGTTCATGTAAATATTAGTAAGATTTATAATATTTTATTTTATATGATTATAGAGATCACAATTTAATGATAATAACAAAAAAAAAATTTTTTAATTAACGTAATAAATACCGAAAAACAATAATTAAAAAGACAATAGGATAAAATAAAAAATGAATAAAAATCAAATAATTTCTTACGTTGTTGACCTGAGACTGCGCGCTCTTCGAGCGTGCAGTGTATTTTTAGCAATTCTCAATATATTAACATTTTGTCAAAATATAGCTCGACGAGCAATTACATTACAACCACTTAATTACGTCAGGCAACCTTGCAAAGAATATTTACCACCTACCGTTATGCTTTACAGCTTTATTCGATGCCATTTACTAATTTTTACGTATTGTAGTACGCTTTTATGCGTTACTTGTACAACTTTTTCAAAGAATAGTTACCAAAAAAGAAACTTCTGGCTCTAGCGGGACCTGTATGTACCAGTCTATCACCCATTAACATCATCATGACTCATTCTACGTTTCTGCGCTCAAGAGAACGCACATGCTAATAATTGTTAGCAAAAACTTGCCATATCTTCAATAATTTTGTAAATTTGGTATTTATCATGGGAAAAAGAAAACACAAATCCAAGGAACGTAAGGAGCATATCAGGAGAAAGATCCAAAAACTTACAAAAGAACTGAGGAAATATGACAGACGCTACTCTAGTTCCACATCACAATCGTCTGAAAGAGGTAAGAAGAGAGGGAGTTGAAGACAACAAAATCAAATTAACAATTCGATTTAAATGTGATCTTGATGCGGGAAACTACTAAAGTTATGTCTGTCAATTATTGTTTTCTCTTCGGGCGTACCTTCCAGTAGGGATTGTATTACCCAAACATTTTATATAATGCTTCGCGTATTGTCCATATGAGGCTCTACAACTATCAAAGACTGAAACAGAGGTTTCTTTGTTCGATGTATTTCAAATGACTGGGACAGAGCCAATGATATCCTTGAGAATTCTGAAGAAGGTAATGATCCTGTTGAGGATTCGCCATCTTTGGCAGTCACGCCTGTTACATTTAAGGCTGGGCTGAAGTCAGAAAGGCGACTGATTCCCCCTATCCAAATACATGGGATCGGGGAATTTCTAATTTCTTCGCCAATTTACAATTATTTCTATAAAATTAGGTACCAAATTACAGAGGAATTAATGCCGGACTGACGTAAACAACAATTTTTTGTATATAGTGAATATTTTTATTAAAAAAATTAGAAAGAATAATGAAAAAATTATGAATTGACTTGCCGCGCTTAAATTTCAAGATGGCGGCCACATCATTCAGATGAAAAATCACTAATTATTTCATTTTTATACGTTTTTCGCCCAAAATTCGTGTTTGCGTCAGTCCTTGCCACCTGTCTGAATGTTAAAAAAATCAATTCATAGTATAAAATTGAATAATTTAGAAATAATTAGAAATCTTGTATTCCAGATGATATTCTCCGGAAAATTAGTTTGAAAAAATTCTGATAGGTGACAGCATTATGCTCGCAGATGACCTCAGTCATCCATATTGAAAAAATGCTCAATCCGTATCCAGAACTGATGGTGCCCTGCATTTTGGCGAGTAAATTCTGTATGTGTGTGTACGGGTAATATATGTATGTGATGTAAACATAGTGTATCACTTTACAATGCCCTACACTTTGATGACTATTGCAGTTAGGATAAATAAAAATGATGATACTCATTTAACATTAATTAATATAATACCTGCAAATAACTTCAAATACATATACTCATCCATTATTATCATTTTTATTAGGTATAAATGTTAATAAGGAAGCTCAATTCCAAGTCGGCGTATCCAAGCATGTAGTGTAAAAACAAATATACATTAACTCAATATCGAGATTATGCTGGCCATGTGGTTAGGGCGTCAGAGTTCTATTTTGCCGGGCAGGGTTCGATCCCAGTCATAACCAATTTTTTTTTTTCTACTTTATTCGTTAGATTAGCATGTAATTATAATATTGACATGCTATAATTAATCTTTTATAACAATTTGATTTTTTTTTCTCTTTATTCATTGAATTTATTGACGCTAAGTCGAAAAATATTTGAACAGAGCCATAAACTTTCTTTTTGTATAAATACATTGATAATAGCCTGTGTTTAACAACTTATACATCTTTACATGTATTAACAATGTTATGTTATTAACAAGTTAATCATATTATTATTAACATTGAAAAGTAGTTTAAACAATCTGTGGCGAGTTTCGGCACTTTCCCGGCAAGTTCTACCCCCACTCTCTGTGCCCAAGCCTGCAGCTTATAATTTTTAAGCGTATTGAAACCATAACAGCTCAATGGTTACAGCATCGGTCTTTTATTTTGCTAGGCAGGGTTCGATTCCAGTCATGATAAAGTTTTTTTTTCTCTTTTATTTGTTAGATTTGCATGTAATTATAATATTAACATGCCAAAAGTAATTGTTTACAACGATTTGATTTTTTTTTCTCAATTATTTATGTAATTTATCGACGCCGAGTCGGAAAACATATGAACAGGGTTATAAACACTTTTTTTACTATAGCTATATGAACGTAGCTTTTTTTTAAGCAATTTAGAAATATTTAGAAGTAGTTGAAATAATCCACGGGGATTTCCGGCACTTTGCCGGCAAACTCTATCCCTACCCTTCGTACTCAAGCCTGCATTATACAATTCATAAACATAAACATAATGTCAGAGATGATGTGTTAGCTCTGTGAGTAGACCACCAAGCTTTCATTTTACCGATTAGGGTTCGATCCCAGTCATAGCCAATTTTTTTTTTCCTTTTTTTTTCATTAAAATTTTATATAAATACAATAATTGGTTGTTTATATAAGTTCAAAATCAATTCCTATTGTCTTTTAAAGACAACACTTTCGAAAAAAGAGAATTCATAGTAACTCGTTCCTCACCCTCAGCTTATTTTCAGAAAAACAAGTTGTTTTCCGTAATTAATTGGAAGAATAATTTAATCAAATATATGAATTAATTTATGAGTATTTAAAGTCACTTAAGCAAAAAAAAGAAAAAACAATTGCCTATGACTGGGATCGAACCCTGCCCAGCAAAATAAAAGATTGGTGCTCTAACCACTGAGCTATTATGGTTTCAATAATAGTGAAGATGCTTGAAAATTATAAGCTGCAGGCTTGGGCACAGAGAGTAGGGGTAGAGCTTGCCGGTGAAGTGTCGGAACTTGCCGCGGATTGTTTAAACTATTTTTTATTGTTAATAAGTTGTTAAAAAAGGCTATTATCAATGTATTTGTACAAAAAAAGGTTAATGACCCTGTTCAAATATTGTCTCATTTGTCATCGATTGATTGAAAAATAATTTTACATAAAAATTGAAATTTAAAACTCATTTTCGGCATGATAAAATTGCAATTACATGCAATTTGAATTAAAAAAAAAAAATTTTCCGCAATTGGAATCGAACACCGTTCGGTAAAATAAATGTCGAATCTTCTGACTACAGAGCCAACATATTTTCATTTGCTTTGTTTACGTTTAGATATCATAAGCTTCAGGCTTGGTAACAGAGGGTGGGGGATGTGCTTGCTCGTCAACTGTTCGAACTCGCAGTCTTCTCTGAAAAATAAGACGGAGATAGATAGATATATTCTGTGCTCTGTCTTGCTCGAAACAGATTATTCAAAAATTTGTAAATTTCTTGGTGCCCTAAGGCTCCCTTTTTGTAGTGCATCCCTGAAAATTATCATTTTTCGAACGATTTCCCTGTTACCTACTCAATTTCAGTTGATGTCAAGCTTCGGCCTTTTGCCGCACAACGCGAGAGCGTAAAGTCAACTCCGGGAAACTTTCTGACTTCAGCCCAGCCTTAACGGTCCAGAGGAGATTTTGAATCGCCAAGATCCAATAACGGCATCTGTAGCTGAAAAGGAAGTAATAATAGAGCAAAATTCTGTGGTGGCGCCATCTGTAGAATTGAATCATCAGCGGTAACAGAGGAAATAACAAATATGGTGGAGAACGTATCTGGCGATCCATTGGATAAAGATATTGTAAAATATTTGTATGTCGCCATCTAATGACTATTAGACTAACGACAGTTTGTTAGTTAACAACGATTGCTCGACGATTAGATTGTTTATAGCAACGAGGGGAAAGTTCAACATAGACCTTGTCATAAACATGGCAATGCTGATGGTCTTTCTCGGCGTCCATGTGATTGTAAAAAATGTCTGAAAATAGATTCTGATGAAAAATGTGATAGTAGGCATATTTTCCGTGTCATTTGTGAAATTAATAATGATTCTGATTGAATCAAATTTCAAAATGATGATAACATTTTGAGTTTAATTATTAAATTCAAAAAGGAAAATGAAGTTCCCGAGTTTAATGATGTTTCACATTTGGATTCTACTTTTAAAATTTATTTACTTTATTGGAATTCTTTAGAATTGAAAAATGGTGTTTTAGTTAAACGTTGGGAAGCTCCAAATCTTTCTCATGTTATTTTTCAGGTTGTCATTCCTCGAGCTAAAGTGAATAAAATAATTCATGAGGCTCATCATTCTCCTTCTGGTGGTCATTTTGGTATTAATAAAACGATTTCAAGAATTCGTCAACGATTTTTCTGGGCAACTCTTAAGCAAGATGTTAAGATTTGGTGTAAAAAATGCAAAGTTTGTTTCGCTAAAAAGGGTCTCCATAAAAAGTCTTGTGGTCAACTTCAAATTTATAATGTTGGTTCTCCTTTTGAAAGGGTTGCCATTGATATTCTTGGTCCTCTTACTAAAACCTCTTCTGGAAATAAATTTTTACTTGTTGTTACAGATTATTTTACTAGATGGCCTGAGGCGATTCCTCTGCCTAATCATCAGGCTTCTACTATTGCTGAGGCTTTAGTAACTCAAATATTTTGTAGATATAGTGTTCCTATTGAAATTCATTTTGATCAGGGTCGAGAATTTGAATCTGAAATCTTTAAGGTGGTCATGAGTCTTTTTGGTATTAAGAAGACAAGAACCACACCTATTCATCCTCAATCAAATGGTTTAGTTGAAAGGTTGCATAGGACTATTCTTCAATATTTGTCCAAATTTATTAGTAAGAATCAAAAAGATTGGGATAAGTGGATTTCTTTATTTTTGTTGGCTTATCGTTCTTCAAAACATGAAACTACTGAGTATTCTCCAGCTTTATTGATGTTAGGTCGTGAATTAAGGTTGCCTATTGATCTTCTTAGAGGAATTAATCCTTCAGATAATTCTTTTGAGGATAATTCTATAACTGATTTTGTCTTTAATCTTCGTGAACAATTAAAGATTGTTCATGATAATGTACGGGATAAGTTGCAAATTAAATCTGAAAAACTCAAGTATATGTATGATTTGAAATCTAATATTCTTTCTTTTGATGTCGGTCAAAAGGTTTGGTTATTTTTCCCTAAAAGAGTTAAAGGAAAGTGTCCAAAACTTCAATGTGAGTGGGAAGGTCCTTATATTATCAAAAACAAACTTAATGATGTATTTCGAATTCATAAAATTCCGAATGGTCGTTTGAAAGTTGTTCATGTGAATAGACTCGCTCCTTATGAAGATGATTAGTTATTTTGACTCTTTCTGGATTCTTAATTTCTGTTGAATTCAGGGTTTTTGTAACTTCTAGTCTGAGAATGTTGGCTCTCATTGATCATTTGATTGTTGATTTAAATTCACAATGTCTGTCCTGGAGCGTTCTCGTGGAGTTACTGTAGGATATACACGGTTGGAGTCATTGTGCTGGAATCCTTTTCTTCATTTATTGGTCAAAGTGAAGCAGAGTGAGGTACTAGATGTCCATGGTATCCTAATATTTTTGTTCGGATAGTATGCGTAACTGTGAGACCAATTTTTAATAATTTAGTTTGCACAGTGAGCAGAAGCTATTGAACTTATTTTTGAAAATTCCTTGCGCAAGGTGGAATTGAATTGATTGTTTTAATGATATTGAATCATTTATTTGAGAGTCGGATTTTTGTTTAAAAAAAGGATGCGAAGTTGGAATATATTTAGAGAATTAATTCCATGAAATGTGACCATTCAACCTAATTATTAATTGAACATTGAATTTATGATTAAAAATGACATTTTTAAAGAACTTCGATTCTGGGAGGAACTTTTATTTTGTTTAGTTCCATGACCTTCCAGTTCTTGGTATTTCCTACTCTTTGGGTTCTTTTGGTTCTTCCCAGTGGTTCCTCCTGATGAAAAAGAAGGACGGAAAGGGAATTGAAGATGGAAATTTTAATTCTTATTCTTTAATTTGACTAACGGACGATTAGTTATTAAGAAATCTTTTATTGTATAGAATCACGTTTTTAGTTTAGTTGCAGTTATGAACAGGTTATTTCATTACCCATAGAGCTGAAGGGGGACATGTTATGGTGGATGAATCAAATAGAAACAGGTTACAATCCTCTCAAATACAATCAGTTCAGTGTTGAAATCTTCTTGAATGAATCAGATAGCGGCTGGGTAGCATTCTGTAATAATGAGGAAGCTTTTGGCTACTGGAAAAGCTCAGAAATGTCTTTGCATATGAATACTCTAGAAAACTGAAAAGTATTTTAAACCTAATTATTTCACGATGAGCGGGAGGCCTCTCAGAGGGCAGTCAAAGGCGTAAGCTATCGTGCTGATGACTGAATAGTACAAAAAGTGCTATTTGCCGCCACGATGCCCTTGGGGAACCAGGTGACACTGCTGAGTCTGAAACCAGGACCCTTGAGGTAACCGGTAGAATCTCCGAGGGTAGGACGATTTCTTGTGGCAATTGGGGTGACCTGAGAGTGTTGCACCAGGCCTATAAATCTTGCCTACCTAAGGCTGAGGAAAACCGGGGCTCAGAAGGGAACCAAGGCAACTTGGGAACCTAGGGAACCTGCAGGCCTAAGACATAGACGACCGCCTTTACTGTGCAAACGGACCCTGTACAATGGCCCCGTGGCTGCAGGGGAAGGCGGGACATTCTAAGACACCTTCCATACAGGATAAAAAACAAGAAAGTTTAATTTTTTTCGACGTCTCCAAGACATTTTTATCTCTAGAACTGGTGGAATTTCGCTTGAATGGATGTTACAAGTGGGATTGGATAAAGACAAGAAAAGAATATATCTCTAATGGAGTGGTCGTTTTTGGTCGATTACGAGAATGAAATATTGCTTTCGTAACACCCTCAGGCGCCATAATTAACGCCTAGACGCAATGCATTTTATTAAAGAGCCAGTACTTGAAAGAGATATGACGTTGTATGATCAAATGCGTAATCATGAAAATTACACGAGTAGTACGCAATGAATTATTATTTACTCGATAACGTCATGTAGACAAGGTTGTAATATGCATCTAAAGATCGTTGAAGGAAAACTAATTGTCGAGAAAAAAATCACTGATAGGGTTGTTATTAAAATTGAATATCAAATTCCAAGTAACTAGTTATTATCGAATTATGAAAATCACATTATAGTGAAAAAAGTATATCTTTATCCTTTTTAACATGTTTACCTGTTCTCACTCTTGCTTTATTTCTAACTAATTATGGTCTAAAAGGAAATCCATTAGTCATTTCTCCGTGATCATAGCAATTTGTTGTTACGAATTCGTTTAATTATTTTAATTAGAAATTATGGAGATTTTGTTAAGTGTTGATTTACATTTGAGAACTACATTTGTAGATGAATGATAAATTTTGGATTTAATGGCATACTTACTCCTTCGTCATCACGAAAGATTTTGCCAGTGAATGTGAAAGGAAATTGTAAGTGCCAATTCCTTTCTGTTATAGAGAAAGACTTTAATTTGTTGAGCTACTAGGTGGCGACGGCAAATCTGTAACGCGCACTTTGTGCCGGAAAATAAATTTATATACTGGAAAATTTGGCGCAACACGATATCGTATCTGCCAGTCAAGCCTGTTTGAGCATTTCACTACGCCAAATCAACCATTTATTGGCGTTCTGGAAAGGACAACGTAGGGCGTGAGCATTTCACCTCTCCGTCGTCTTACTAGGGTCTGTGTGGGTGTGAAACGCGACATAAAAGCCGTGTGTGTCTGAGATCGCGATAAACGCGAAGTATTATTATTGTGATCTGGGTTAAAACCGAAGTACTCTCATTTAATTACTGTATTTTTATAATAATTATAACTACATCTAGCTACTTATTTTGCTTGTGTTTTACTCGATACAAAAAACTTATATTGTTTAAAGTATTTATCATTGTGCCGAAACCACTGTAAATAGAATCATCATTATCATTATTATTTTTTTGATCCGCCATTTTAGCACGGGACTATAACGTTAAATTAAAATACTGATCCACGGGGAGGTTCGATAAAAGTAGTCATTTATTTACCGACTTGCCATAAGTAAAATCGAGCCAACCTCTAGTTAATGTTATTTCTATTTTACCGACTGATCAAAGTCCGCATAATTAGCGGCAAACTTCAAATCTCGCGAGGATTATTCAGATGATGAACAAAAAATACAAACGTTGATTAATTTAACCTGTATGTTGAGAGCTAATTCTAGAACTTTTTATCATATTTTTGCAAAAATCTATTGTTATACTTTAGGAGTCCTACCCTATTTCATCAATGAGACATGGCTGATTGGATGTGCCTAGTGTTGGGTCGAAGTGAGAACTTTCTCTATTATTTCCTGTTTAATGGAGTTGTTGAATTGAACTCCAGTTTTCATCCTATCACGATTAATATTTTTTTTTGTCAATGGCCCTCGCAAATGTGCTCCTGCAATTTAGAAGCGCAATTCCTAGGACAAAAAAAGGATAAAGTAAGAAGGAACTACAACGACTTTTATCTGCACGAGTTGCCAGAGCAACCGAGTATGAGGTCGATAACAAGGTCCACCATGAATAGAGTCTTGATGGTAGTTTGCCATCATCCAATAGTCGAGACAAGCAATGAGTACCTACAACGTCCATCAAATACAATAGTTACATAGTATTCAGTTATGTATTTGATCAGTCAAGATGTATTTGCTAGCAACTTGCTTCATTCTAATCCACAGAATGATATTGAACAAATATTTCAAAGTATGTTAAAATATTTCCAAAAATTTCTTTCATCAATTTACGTGACCGAAAACTAGAAGAATTGCAATATTTGGCATTTTATGGATCTTCTTCAACATATTCATACAATAACCATGAGATTCCTGATGCTCTAATAAGGTCGGATCAACGATAAATAGCACGAAGAAAAATGGAAAAGAAGTTCTACCGCTTTCTAAGGAATTCAAAAAGCGCGGCAGTAGACCACCCGAAAATCTCAGACGGGTTTCCAAGTGTCTGTTAGCTGGCATAATAAATGAGAGTCTGGTCCACCCACGCCTAAAAACCCACAGGTCTCAAATGTTTTTATAAAGAGTTCAAAGAGGTGGGTTAATCGCGGGGGACCTAAGGGATGGTCGTTCAATGATGTCGTTTAACTGGGAAAAAGGATGAGAAAGATGGTATTTTTATATTTACGTATGCATGCATATTATAGGAGTGGCATCAAAAAGATGGGTACTTTGTGTATATAGGTGCGATACAAACCATTAGAGTACAAATAATAAGGGTCTTCTAACGCTTGTCATTCTTAGAATCTTTATAAGAACAACGGATCACTCAACACACCACGTGCTGTATCATTTATTTTAATGAC
The DNA here is from genome assembly GCF_013357705.1 of Chelonus insularis. Classification (NCBI taxonomy): domain Eukaryota; kingdom Metazoa; phylum Arthropoda; class Insecta; order Hymenoptera; family Braconidae; genus Chelonus; species Chelonus insularis. The sequence goes on from NW_023276777.1 coordinate 60,259, forward strand.
CTCTCCGCCTTGGTAATCATGAATTATTGTAAAGGTAATTCATCTTCTCGCAAATCCAGCTATTTCATTTCTACAGGGTAAAGCTCCAAGTTATGAAGGATTTTTATTTATATGAAATTTATTTTATTTGTTTCATGAATGTATATTGTTTGAAAATATTTATTGAAGGGTTTATTATTTTGAAGTAAAGAATAAATTTTATATTAAGTTCTCAAAGCATTTCAGCTCCTGATGTTGGATTATAGTAAGTAGGTAAGATTCCAGAATGTTTCAATTTTGATGCAATCATGAATTAAAACATGCGTCTAAAACGTTTACATCATGTTTCATCATCCCCCGCTAAAAATTTTTAGAACATGCCAAGGCTGTGAATCAGCCCTGAGATCATGTAAATTCTCGCCCGATTTTCCAAGAAATATCTTGAGGAGAGGGGGGGGGGCATGATGTTTCATCATTCTTGCTGAACATTTCAGACTAACAAAAATTACATGTAATGTAAAAAAAAATCCTACAAAATATAATTTTATAGCCAATCGTTGTAATAATCAAACAATAAAAGTAGATGCTATAATTTCAATACGTGGGGCTGAACATATAAATAGATGATTTACCGTAAAACTATTCAACTGGGTTTTACATTTTCGGCATGTGTACAAATTTTACGTGCATCATGGAGACGATATTGGATGTTCAAGGTTTCAAGCAGCCAAATAATCGGTTTTTAGTAAAAGAATTGGCGACTATTACAATCCAAAATAATAGTAATGGTATGGAAGACATTTCAGTATTAATTTTCAAACCGCCATATCAGTGGAAACATTTACCTGAAAAATATGAACGCATAAATTCGTGGCTGATACGTAATTATCATGGCATTCCATGGAAATCTGGGCAATACCATATGAGGACAATACCATATGAAGAACTTCCATATATTCTTCGTGTACTTTTCAAAGATCGAAACCGTATTGACATGAAAGGAGATGAAAAGAAAAAATGGTTAGAAAGTTTAAGTGACATCTCAAAAGTTGTAATCAATTTGGATGAGCTTGAATTGTTTAATTGTTCCTCGTTGAACAACCATTATCATATAATAAAAATAGTTCTCCAGTGTGAGTATATTTAAATTCTTCTAATAATACCAATTTACAACGTGATGATACAGCCGGGAGTTGAGGGTTTTCTTTAGCTCTGATACGATTTACTGTTCGACTTATGGATGAAAGATTAGGCAACAAAGCCGAAACAGGTGATAGCACACCACGTAATGCTTGAGTAATTATAGTAGCTGATTTCGAATCATTTGTTCGTGCTTTTTGAGCAATTATCATCTTCATTTGAACTGCAGCAATATCACTGGCATGCTCGTGCTTCGTTTCCTAAACAACGATTAAATATGGATCACTCATAAAAAAAAATAAAAATAATGATAAATCACCGAATAATTACCAGTTTTTAGTTCAGAATATGTATGAATTAAAACGTTACAATTAAATCTTGAAGCACAACGCCATGATATATTTGTTTTGTTAACTGATTTTTTGGAGTATAAAAAGCCGTCATAAAGTAACAATTTCTTTTGTTTTTCTGATAATATAAATTTTAATGGCATCGTGTCAATAAATACATAAACTAATAATTCAGATAGAAAATATAATACACTAATAATACTGAAAAGATCAAACAACGAATGATCAAACAAAAAACGATGTAATTGAGCGTTTTAGAGTGAATAATATAATATACACTACACAAGCTACTACTAAAGAACAAACTAGTAGTAGTATAAAAAAAATCCGAATGATGGCGTAATTATCACATCGACTAATTGTATATTAACAAAATATCCCATGACGACACTGCAATATAGCTGAAATGTCACGCGTTGAATTTAAATATTTTAATATTATTCAATGCAATGATAAAAATATGTTCAGTATTTACTTACTTCATAGTCTAGATATTATGTTGTAAGTATATTTTGTATGAAGATATTTCATCCAAGGATAATTTGTCTTAAGAATTTTCTGTCTCAAAGATATTTTGGCCCAGGCTATTTTGTCGGCGATTTTTTTTCCACGGATCATAACGCCAATTACCAAATATATATGACTTTAATGAACTGCATCATGACATCAATGACGATGCATCATGTTGTCTGTTGTTGGAAGCTTGTTTAGGAAACGAACACACATGTGGGAATAAAGAATTTACCACCACTGCATAATAATGATATAAAAAATAAACTAGAATTTAAATTTTGTTAAGTTATTTTTTGGAAATTTGAAGTTTGTGATTACGATACATAAGATATTATTCTGAGTCATTGGAACTTATCTTCATTTTCCAGGTATGTTGATGAATTTGGTTAAAGGTATGTCAATTTATATTTATATTATATTTTCAAATGGAAATTAATATGCTGAAAGACTTCATTGATTACATCAAGGTACGAAGACTCTAGCCCTGGTTATCATGATGATTAGAAACCTTAACGAGGAGCCAATGATCTAGGATTATTCTTGGCTCTATGTTAGATTCATTTACCCAGTTTCGATCCAATTTTGGGTTACAAATAGACCAACTTTTGTTCTAACTAGAATATTATAATTATCACAAACCAAATATTTATTGAAGTAAAAATTTTTTACCACAGTGAAAACTTCTTTTGCAGAAGAAAGTATTTTCTTTTTTTTAATCAAGTTCTAAATTGACTTCTAACTTTAAAATTCTTCACTACGGTATTGCATAAATAAAAAAGTACAATTAAACATAGATTTTTGAAGCATTAATGAATTACATATGATAATATTCAATGTCATAAAATCATATGAAATCTTCAAGGAAGATATTTTCCAAATTTTCCATTTCAATGCATTTAAATGTTTTCAAAGTGCGTTACCCATTTGATTTGCATTGTAGTCACCTTTAATGCACCTGGAAATGTTTAAAAAATAGCTAAGATGTTAATGAAATAGGAAACATCATGTTGAAACTCTTCACGTGCATTGAAATAAAATACTACGATTTGCAGTGGCTAGAGTAATTTTTCCTCCATTTCGTTGTTAGAAAAATAATTACATAGACATTTTTTTTACTTTTGAACAATGAAAAAGTAAAAGTAATAAAACTGATGACAGAATCAATGAATACAATAAAACTAATTCAAACAGTTCTATTACATTAATTGCACAATCAATAAATGTTTACTTATTTTGGAGTCAATTAAATTATCATTATTGTTTAATTTGTAAAGAGTAGTATATAATTACTTTTCAGATTGTATTTTCAAAATAATTATAATAAGTTTAACAAAAAATCAACAACACCAAAAACCATAAAACTAGGCCTTAACGTACTCTCTACATATTAAACATACAAAAAGTATGTTTTTACTCTCGCCAATTGTTGATGACGAGGTTTCAGATCATTACGTATGCATTGGTCCTCCTCAGTTACATATAAAAAGTACAAATAGTTCCGAGATCTCTTCAAAAAGCATACTATTTCTTTTTTTGATTGCATATGTATTAGTTTCTCTTCTTTTTCTAATTTTACTTATTACTTTGCCGTGCTACGATTTTTGCTTAGATTATTTTATTAGGTCGTCATAAAATGGATTGTACAGGTTAAATAATTTGACAGATCTCTTCAAATCAAACATTAATTTCCAGCAAAACTGTTTTAGAACCTTTGCATATTAAAAATATATTTGGAAACTCATTTCTCGAATAATCTTTCTGTTTCTCAGCGGAAGACTTGGCACAAATATAATAAGTTCAGGATAATCCAATATCTTTTGCCATGACAATGAAGTATTTAAATGTTTATGGTTGTGAGCTAAGTTGAAGATGCAACCTGGATAATATTCAATAATAGGTATAGAGGATTTACGTTCATTACTTTTCAAGTAGAAATATGTGACCATTAAATAACTGGTCATCAGATTCTGGTTTAGTTACCCACGAATTATGGTTATAAAAATTACCAAAGGTACTACCGAGAGTACGGGTAATAACCCGCATTAAACCGTACACCTTTATAATCCTTCAGACACTAGGAAAATTTATTGCACTTATTGAATGGAAATAAATATTGTCGCGACCCTTTTGCTAGTTCATCTTTTACCTGCACACCTGCATTTCTCTTTTGGGACACATGTTCGAACGTGACTATTTGCTAATCCTATTTTAAATACCTGTCGTCAACAGCGAGAAAGTTCGAGTACACTACTAATTGCTAAAACAGAAGATAATTGACGATACACAACAATTTAAAATAAACTATTGGTTCAGGTACAATAAGAGCTGGATGCTAAAAACCAGGTTAGAATTAAGTAGTTAGTTAGAAGTAAACACCCTAGTAAATAAAATTGTAAGTACAAAAAGTAATCAGGAAACGAATAATCGAGAATGATGAAATTTAATTCTATTAAGTAATTTTTATAAACAATGAAAGAATTGACTTTGTTTTAAAAAATATAAATAAATACATATTAATGTAAATTTCTATAATTAGAAATGTAAATTTTTATAATTTTTACCACTTTTTTATCTTTTGACGATTCCCAGGAATTTTATTAGTACCCCTTCCAACATAGCCTCCTTTACGTATACCAGCACCCCTCTATGAAGATGTTGGGATTCACCAATGATGGGGTCCACTCCAACTCATCCTCCCACCTTACTGTCTTCCACCAATAATTTACCAGTTTAAAATCATCCCCTCCAGTCCCCGAAGCCGATTGACGAAATTTGTCTATTGTAAATTTGAGGCTCCTGAATGATTGGGTCCACTCTACCTGCCGCCCCTACTCTTGCTAATTTTCACCAATGAATTTTCATCTCAAAATCCTCTCCACTGACGGACGACGGTATGAGAAGGCTTGCCAAAACGCTTTTAGGCAGTAAGTTTTAGTGATTTGTGCAGTGAACATCTCATGTGATGACAGTACTTTGGTAGTAAAACAGTGTACAGTTAAATATTCAGATAGGCAGCAGTAAAATGACAAGTTGTTTTTATCGAATAATATGCAAGACTAAAAAGAGAATAATAGTTAGAGAATTATACATGTAAAAAAATCTGGCGGAACGGATACCCACAATTGAAGAATAGAGAAACATCGGTGACGTATAGAATAATTTCGACATTGTAACAGAATAAATGAAAATAAATTGAATGTACCATTAGATACATGGTTTTTAATTTTCTGATTCCCATCTAAAGTTAATTAAGTATTTAACAGAGGCTCCAATTACTCAAGTTAGTTTAGAATAATGGTTCAGAAGTATTTGTATGTTTTAATTGTTAAAGATGTTATGAAACAGATTTCCAGGTCCTGTCTGACGTATGATAGAAAAAAAACATCACCATCATCAGGAGAATCGACACATTGGTGCTAATCATTAATAAACGAAGGGGTCAGTTTTGGATTTCGTTTAGTTGCGGATTTCGAGGGAGAAAAGGTCAACTCTATCAGGTTATAGTAAAAGTGTAGTGTTATAAATGTGTTGACAGTTTTTCAGTGATATTAGGTCAAGAAAATGCTGGTAAGTTGACTCTAGTTATAACAAGTTTTGAAAGTAAGTTTGTGCAGTTCATTATCATTGTGGCAAAGTGTACGTAATTGACCAGAAGATAGTGTTGGTTGCAGGTAGTCAATCGACTTTTTTTACATATTGAATTGTGTACAAGACAAGGTAATTGATCTGTAGAATTATGGTTTAGTTTTACAGTAGACACTATGTAAAAAAATCGCGCCTTGCTTTCTACCTCTGGGGTGGTGTGTTTAGGCAAATTTAAGCTTCAAGAAGACTAAACAGAGAGAAAATAAGATGCTTTCCGATAGCCTAGAGTTTCTATTACTTGCTCTTATGTAGCAGCAATACATGCTCTTAAGATCCATTAGGTTCTCGTATCTTTGCTGTAAGTTAATGAATCCATCTTATTGAGTGAATTACACACAGACCAATTTAATTTATGTCTTTTCGGACATTTCCGATCAACGTGTGAAGAGCGATTATCGGCATTAAATCCTCTTTCTAATTCACGAATTTCAAATTTAACATGTCTAGAACTACAGTCACCTTGTCATTAAACATCTACCAAAAGCTATCGACTAAAAGCTTGTGATTAAATGCATTTACATATGAATTTAATGAAATATACTTTTCTATTTCTAATTTACTAAGGACGTGCTTGAATTATGATACCAATTTTCGCCACTCTGAACTATCAAAATCATGAAACAAAAGAATATTACTTGGCGATTTATCAATCAAATAATTTTAAATTATTCATGACTATTTATTATGTTTTAATACATCTTATCGAAAAATAGCTTTACTTGCAATTATTAAGGTTTTTCAATTCACCTTTTGAACAATTAAATATATTTCAAAGTGATATTTATTTCATTCTTTTACATTTGTGATAATAGTCATTCATTTTCTTGAACTAGAGTCAAACATCAACACACAAAATTTTGTGCCAAGAATTAATGTGATATTCGAAATAAGTCAAGGATACTTGACAATCTTGAAACAGATTGTTCAATGTTAAAGTAAAACAATGTTCAATCATAAAGTTCAAGTTGAACATATTGAACTGATTACGATATTTTTCACTTCAAGAAATATTCTAGATTCATTTTAAACATCAAAGTACTATTCACAACAAAAATTAAAAAAAAAAAAGCAATTGTCTTAGATTTATTAATTAAAGTATTGTATAAAATGACTAATTTTTAGTAAAATATGCAACGATGAAAGCGATTTGTATTCATGTAGACAAAAAAATTGATAAGCTTATGTATTTTTATGATATGTATGGTAGAACGTTTTTATTTTTTCCAGGATTTCCAACTATAAGTTAGTTTTTAAAAGTAACCGATTTTATTCTTAATCCGGTTCACAAAGTTTAAATTCGTGAGTTGTGAAACAAAGTTTGGAACTCTGCATGCAATCTACATTACAAACTGTTCAGCTTATTTTAAAAATAGTTTGCTTTAAAATCAAGTTTAAATTTAAGTACCAAATATTACATCAAAGAAATCTGTTAGGAAGACCCTTAAGATTCATATCAGCAACTCTTAATTAATCTATTACTATGAAAAGGAAATCGTAATAAACCTCCTTAGTTTTAAAGAATGTATTTTAATTACATCAAGTACATGGCAGAGAACATTAAAAGAATGAATGTTAAGAACAATCAAGAATGACTTTTTAGTAATTACGATTCTTAGTAGAATCAATGATTAATAATATCAAAAAATTGCATAAAATTGTTCGTACAGTTTTTTTTATAACAAAAGGAAGTGACAGAATTGATTTTGGTAATGGTTTATTCAGATTATGCGACAGTTGATTGATCATTTTTAAATAATTTCCATCACCTTCAAACAAGAAGCTACATTTTGTGTGATATTTAAACTTCAGACCAATAAGAATACCTTTTTATCAACCCAGAAATTGACGATGGAATTAGCGTTAAAAAACGACAATTTAAATACAAAAAAATATTCTTCACTGTGAACGATTAATAAAGAGGTGATTTTAAACAAGGCTAACAACCTCAACCAACAAGTCGACAAAGAGATATCGAAAAGAATGCACCCATTTTATAACTTGCAATTCTTGAGTCCTAATAGTACCATAAACACTTCTCTTATTTCCCGTTAAGTAACAAAAATTTCCGCATGAAGGTAATGATAAAAAAGTGAAAGAAATGAGGACAATTCATTTTTATTTCTATGCTTTTGTAATTGTTGTTTTTACAATCTTGTAGTTTGTTTATATTTTATATCTTCAGGATGCGGTTAAGAAAGACACAAGAACTATATTTACTGGTGAAGAACTAAAGGTAACTGAAGATTTATCCACTTGAACATAGCACGTGAATGCATACTTCAAACAAACATGCCTATATATATGTCATGTTGTAAAATCTTTTTTTTGCCTCGATGAGTTTGTTTATCTAAATGTTACGGTATGCACAAATATATAATCCACTGCAATCAACTAACCAGCAATAATATCTTGTATTTGATGATTTGTACATCAACTTCTAGCAAAAAATGTACAAGCATAACTGTGAAAGGTGAACGTGGCTTACTCCACGATTGTTGATGCACTCATTGTATTTATGACTAGCATAATTTAATCCTGTTTAGTATTAATAACATGCAAGTACACAACCCGTGAGAAGAACACAAGTCCACTAACTAAAAACGAGACTACAATACAAATATGAAAATAAAAGTAACTTTTCCGGAATTATTATAAAAAGAACATTAATAATAACATGTATTGATAGCTAATATAGTATTTTAAATGTAAATTAACATATCGAATGAAAATAAATCGTTCTTCAGTGTATAGAATAAATTTGGAAATGATTTTCAGAAATAGAAGTTGATGATTCAACCAGAAAAAAATTCAGTAATAGGCATAGACTATTTCCGCTCATCACTTTTCAAGTAAAAATATGTGACCATTAAATAACTGGCCATCAGATTCTGGTTTAGTTACCCACGAATTATGGTTATAAAAATTACCGAAGGTACTACCGAAAGTACGGGTAATAACCCGCATTAAACCGTACACCTTTATAATCCTTCAGACGCCAGAAAAATTTATTCCACTTATTGAATGGAAATGAATATTGTCGCGACCCTTTTGCGAGTTCATCTTTTACCTGCACACCTGCAATTTCCCTTTTGGGACACATGTTCGAACGTGACTATTTGCTAATCCTATTTTAAATACCTGTCGTCAACAGCGAGAAAGTTCGAGTACACTACTAATACAATTACTCAAAATATTTTTAGTTCAAATATTTTCAAGAATTATCATTTCAATACCTGAATTATTATAAACTAGCAAAAAAAAATTTTTAGTTGAGTTTCTGGTGATCTGAATAATTCAATACATGGAGTAGAATTAATTTATTATCATATTACTACATGTCTATTTAATAAGTGAGTAATATGCTGGAAATAAGTCTTCAGTAATTATTATTAAAATAATATTAGACATGTTTCTTTGGAAAACATATATTTTTTCTAATCCTTAGCGATCTTGCAAATCAAGCAGTTAGCCGGCCCAGTACAAAGAATTGCAAATACAAAAAGTAATCAGAAAAATAATAGTCAAGAATGAAATTGACTTTTATTAAGCCATTTTCATAAACAATTGAGAAATTGACGTATTTTTATAGAATTTGAAGTACTGGAGTGCATTCCAATTGTTAAATTTTTATAATTTTTACCACTTTTTTATCTTTTGACGATTCCCAGGAATTTTATTAGTACCCCTTCCAACATAGCCTCCTTTACGTATACCAGCACCCCTCTATGAAGATGTTGGGATTCACCAATGATGGGGTCCACTCCAACTCATCCTCCCACCTTACTGTCTTCCACCAATAATTTACCAGTTTAAAATCATCCCCTCCAGTCCCCGAAGCCGATTGACGAAATTTGTCTATTGTAAATTTGAGGCTCCTGAATGATTGGGTCCACTCTACCTGCCGCCCCTACTCTTGCTAATTTTCACCAATGAATTTTCATCTCAAAATCCTCTCCACTGACGGACGACGGTATGAGATGGCTTGCCAAAACGCTTTTAGGCAGTAGGTTTTAGTGATTTGGGCAATAAACGTCTCTTCATGTGGATCATTAATGACTTCTATTAGTTAGTAATAACTTGTTTCGGTGTGCTCAGTAGATGCAACGTGTAATGACAGCAGCTTGGTAGTGAAACAGTGTAAAGATAGATTGTCAAATAAGTAGTAGTATGATATCAAGTTTTTTTATTACATGATATACAAAAATGAGAAAAAGAACAATCTTCAGTAAATGTAACAAGTGAATAATCTGGTGAGACGAATGTCCACAATCGAAAAATAGTGAAATATAAGTAAAGTTGAGAATGATTTCTACTTTGTAGCAGAATAAATTGAAATAAATTAAATTACCATTAGATAGTGGGTTTTTAATTTCCTGATTTCCTACTAAAGTTAATTAAGTATTGTACGGGTGCTTTGATTGATCAAATCATTTAGATTAATGGTTCCGAGGTCTTTGTGTGCTTAAAGTGCAGAAGATGTAAGTGAGTTTACCCCAATTATTACAAAAGTGTTGAATTAATGAGTAGATCATCATTATCAAGGAAATCCGATAGTGATGGACGAAGGAGTCAGTCCCATTGCATTGCTTGGACACACCACCCCAGAGGTAACATGTTAGGCGCGTTTTTTTACATGGTATCTCTTATAATCTAAACTATGAATCTGCGAATCAATAACCTGTTCTTGTACACAATTGCATATGTGGAAGAAGTCGATTGACTAGCTGTGACCAACACTATCTTCTGGTAAATGACGTATCCTTCGCTACAATGGTAATGATCTGCTGTAACTTACATTTAAACCACCACACTCACACAATAACTGTATTGATTTTCCCTATGATGCAGGTTATTATTCTCTTATTATTGGTATCACAGGACCCGGAAAATCTCTTTTATAACATTTTTAACAATTAAAACACACAAACCCCGTTGAACCATTAATTCGAAAGATATTATTATAAAGAAGATCTGAAAAAAATTTGAACGAATTCGATAGAGCCGTTATTATAAAATAACTAATAAAAAAATAAGAAGACTAGCTATTTTAATATAGGATTCAGATGACCTTGTAATGACTGTCATAATCCAAAAAAAATTTCTTGAACGTTCGGGAATATCAATTTTGTGTCATTTTCAGATAATTTTAAATTATTTAAGAGCTGAGAATTCAATACTATTAATATCAAAAATAATCTAAATTTTAGAAATTTGAAAATAAAAATTAATTCAAATCTGTCTAGGTGATGGTATTAAAATTTAAGGTCCAACAGTTCAAAATAAAATTTTTAGTCTAATTTAAGTCTGTTTAAGATTAAAAATACACTACCTATTTTTCGACTCAAGTTAATATACACAAGAGTGATATAAAAAATAAACTAGAATTTAAATTTTATTAAGTTTTTTTTTGGAAATTTGAAGTTTGTGATTATGATACATAAGATATTATTCTGAGTCATTGGAACTTATCTTCATTTTCCAGGTATGTTGATGAATTTGGTTAAAGGTATGTCAATTTATATTTATATTATATTTTCAAATGGAAATTAATATGCTGAAAGACTTCATTGATTACATCAAGGTACGAAGACTCTAGCCCTGGTTATCATGATGATTAGAAACCTTAACGAGGAGCCAATGATCTAGGATTATTCTTGGCTCTATGTTAGATTCATTTACCCAGTTTCGATCCAATTTTGGGTTACAAATAGACCAACTTTTGTTCTAACTAGAATATTATAATTATCACAAACCAAATATTTATTGAAGTAAAAATTTTTTACCACGGTGAAAACTTCTTTTGCAGAAGAAAGTATTTTCTTTTTTTTAATCAAGTTCTAAATTGACTTCTAACTTTAAAATTCTTCACTACGGTATTGCATAAATAAAAAAGTACAATTAAACATAGATTTTTGAAGCATTAATGAATTACATATGATAATATTAAATGTCATAAAATCATATGAAATCTTCAAGGAAGATATTTTCCAAATTTTCCATTTCAATGCATTTAAATGTTTTCAAAGTGCGTTACCCATTTGATTTGCATTGTAGTCACCTTTAATGTACCTGGAAATGTTTAAAAAATAGCTAAGATGTTAATGAAATAGGAAACATCATGTTGAAACTCTTCACGTGCATTGAAATAAAATACTACGATTTGCAGTGGCTAGAGTAATTTTTCCTCCATTTCGTTGTTAGAAAAATAATTACGTAGACATTTTTTTTACTTTTGAACAATGAAAAAGTAAAAGTAATAAAACTGATAGCAGAATCAATGAATACAATAAAACTAATTCAAACAGTTCTATTACATTAATTGCACAATCAATAAATGTTTACTTATTTTGGAGTCAATTAAATTATCATTATTGTTTAATTTGTAAAGAGTAGTATATAATTAATTTTCAGATTGTATTTTCAAAATAATTATAATAAGTTTAACAAAAAATCAACAACACCAAAAATTACAAAACTAAACCTTAACGTACTCTCTACATATTAAACATACAAAACGTATGTTTTTACTCTCGCCAATTTTTGATAACGAGGTTTTCAGATCATTACGTATGCATTGGTCCTCCTCAGTTGCATATAAAAAGTACAAATAGTTCCGAGATCTCTTCAAAAAGCACACTATTTCTTTCTTTGATTGCATATGTATTAGTTTCTCTTCTTTTTCTAACTTTACTTATTACTTTGACGTGCTACGATTTTTGCTTCGATTATTTTATTAGGTCGTCATGAAATGGATTGTACAGGTTAAATAATTTTACAGATCTCTTCCCGAGTCGAAATAATGGGCCTGGTTCGAATCTTCAAAGCCTCAATTCCTTTGATAATGAATATGCCGCCCAACATTTTGTTATTTGTTAAAATCTCCAAAGTCTACTTTTACACTTCGAAGACTTAAATCAGTACTTTAGATATTTTGGAATACTGGTTAAGGTCTCTAAGTTCTATATTTTCTCATCTAAAAATAAAAATATTAATTCAATCGTGCAAAATCGAAAAGACGTATCAATTATAATCATAAAATGGTGGAATTCTTATGAAACATATGTTTTACCAAGTTTAATTATTCAATAATTTATTTTTACTTCATGTTATTTAGTTGCCTGAAGAATTTTTTATTGCAAATTTGCAAACTCATACAAAAATTAGTGCCAACCACGAAATATATCGATCATCTGATACAGCAGCATACATTATTAAGAAAAGTAAGACTCAGTCATCACTAGATTGGAAATATACAGTCAAACTTACTCTGATGGAAATATATGGTAAAAAACTTAAAAATTATTGTGCACTCGGAGGAGTTGGTGATCGACCCAGAATTGACCCTGAATTGTTCGAAGCTCTCTATGGTGAGTGAAGTTTTCAATATAATATTGGTCGTAAATTTCTGCTTAGCATTAATAATATTCTGAATTATAATTTGTTTACAAAATGGTTAAATGCGTATTTTTCTGAAGATGATCAAATCAAAAAATCAGATTATATTGAATATATAAATAAATTATTCAGGGAATCTGAGAAAAAAGAAGAAAGATAATGCTAAAAAAGTAAAGAGCACCACAAATAAAGAATAAAATAATTTATTTTCATTATTAACAATTGTCTTCATGTTGAAAATTTATTAAAAATAAATGGAAAAAGCCATTATGAAAGGTATTTTTTAATGTTTTCAAACAAAATGACTACTATAGTAATTGTTGATTAATATTTATAAATTATATTTAAGTTTTTGTATCTAACGTTATGATCTTACAACTTTATGTACGAAAATTTTTAAATAACTTTTAAATATTAATTAATAATTATAATAATAGTCAATTTGTGAATTTCAAATTTTTTTAAACAGACCTATCAGGCTTGAACCAGGATTTCAGTTTCCCATGCACTGAACTTGTAGATGTTTAACAGTGTTTCAAAAACCTAGTTTAAATCGCTGCAAGGAAAAAAGGGACATTCGTGACGAATTGAGGCTTAAACCAGACTTTTAATTCTATATAAATAAATGACCCTAAGTACTGATTTTATTCTTCTAAGTCTACCAGCAGAATTAGTAGATGTATAAGTTTTGTAGATTTGAACCAGGCTGTCATTTTTGACTCGGGTTCAAATCAAACATTAATCTTCAACAAAACTGTTTTAGAACCTTTGCATATTAAAAACATATTTGGAAACTCATTTCTCGAATAATCTTTCTGTTTCTCAACGGAAGACTTGGCACAGATATGATAAGTCCAGGATAATCCAATATCTTTTGCCATGACAATGAAGTATTTGAATGTTTATGGTTGTGAGCTAAGTTGAAGATGCAACCTGTATAATATTCAATAATAGGTATATAGGATTTACGTTGACTACTTTTCAAGTAGAAATATGTGACCATTAAATAACTGGTCATCAGATTCTGGTTTAGTTACCCACGAATTATGGTTATAAAAATTACCAAAGGTACTACCGAGAGTACGGGTAATAACCCGCATTAAACCGTACACCTTTATAATCCTTCAGACGCCAGAAAAATTTATTGCACTTATTGAATGGAAATAAATATTGTCGCGACCCTTTTGCTAGTTCATCTTTTACCTGCACACCTGCATTTCTCTTTTGGGACACATGTTCGAACGTGACTATTTGCTAATCCTATTTTAAATACCTGTCGTCAACAGCGAGAAAGTTCGAGTACACTACTAATATAATTACTCAAAATATTTTTAGTTCAAATATTTTCAAGAATGATCATTTCAATACCTGAATTATTATAAACTAGCAAAAAAAAATTTTTAGTTGAGTTTCTGGTGATCTAAATAATTCAACAGATGAAGTAGAATTAATTAACGATCATATTTCTACAGATTTAAAGTCTCAGATCCTCAAATACCTAACATAGTGTATGTACATATAGATTCAGTTTATTTCAAAATTAACACTAAATGAGTTTCTAATTTAGATTTTTGGGTAGACACCCCAGTAAAAAGAATTGTAAACACAAAAAGCAATAAAGAAAAGAATAGTCAAGAATGAAATTTAATTCTATTAAGTAATTCACATAAACAATGAGAGAATTGACTTTGTTTCAAGAATATAAATAAATACATATTAATGTAAATTTCTATAATTAGAAATGTAAATTTTTATAATTTTTACCACTTTTTTATCTTTTGACGATTCCCAGGAATTTTATTAGTACCCCTTCCAACATAGCCTCCTTTACGTATACCAGCACCCCTCTATGAAGATAATGGGATTCACCAATAATGGGGTCCACTCCACCTCATCTTCCCACCTTACTGTCTTCCACCAATAATTTACCAGTTTAAAATCATCCCCTCCAGTCCCCGAAGCCGATTGACGAAATTTGTCTATTGTAAATTTGAGGCTCCTGAATGATTGGGTCCACTCTACCTGCCGCCCCTACTCTTGCTAATTTTCACCAATGAATTTTCATCTCAAAATCCTCTCCACTGACGGACGACGGTATGAGAAGGCTTGCCAAAACGCTTTTAGGCAGTAAGTTTTAGTGATTTGTGCAGTGAACATCTCATGTGATGACAGTACTTTGGTAGTAAAACAGTGTACAGTTAAATATTCAGATAGGCAGCAGTAAAATGACAAGTTGTTTTTATCGAATAATATGCAAGACTAAAAAGAGAATAATAGTTAGAGAATTATACATGTAAAAAAATCTGGCGGAACGGATACCCACAATTGAAGAATAGAGAAACATCGGTGACGTATAGAATAATTTCGACATTGTAACAGAATAAATGAAAATAAATTGAATGTACCATTAGATACATGGTTTTTAATTTTCTGATTCCCATCTAAAGTTAATTAAGTATTTAACAGAGGCTCCAATTACTCAAGTTAGTTTAGAATAATGGTTCAGAAGTATTTGTATGTTTTAATTGTTAAAGATGTTATGAAACAGATTTCCAGGTCCTGTCTGACGTATGATAGAAAAAAAACATCACCATCATCAGGAGAATCGACACATTGGTGCTAATCATTAATAAACGAAGGGGTCAGTTTTGGATTTCGTTTAGTTGCGGATTTCGAGGGAGAAAAGGTCAGCTCTATCACATTATGGTATAAAAAAATAATGCTGGTAAGTTGACTTTAATTCTAACAAGTTTTGAAAGTAAGTTTGTGCAGTTCATTATCATCAAGAAAATCCCATAGTGATGAACGGAGGAGTCAGTTTTATTGAATGTAGTTGCAGACTTTGCGAGAAAAATGGTCAACTCTATCAGGTTGTAGTATAAATGTGTTGACATTTTTTTAGTAATATTACGTGAAAAAAATGCTGGTAAGTTGACTTTAATTCTAACAAGTTTTAAACGTAAGTTTAGCAGATTATTATCATCAGGGAAATCTCATAGTAATAAACGAAGGAGTCAGTTTTGTTGGATTTAGTTGCAGACTTTGCGTGAAAAATGGTCAACTCTATCAGATTATAGTATAAATGTAGTGTTATTTACGTGTTGACAGTTTTTGTTGTAACATTTTTTTTTTGCTTCGATAAGTTTGTTTATCCATATATTATGGTATGCACAAATATATAATCCACTGCAATCAAATAACCAGCAACAATATCTTGTATTTGATGATTTGTACATCAACTTCTAGCAAAAAATGTACACGCATAAATGTAAAGGGTATACGTGGCTTACTCCACAATTGTTGATGCACTTATTGTATTTATGACTAGCATAATTTAATCCTGTTTAGTATTAATAACATGCAAGTACACAACCCGTGAGAAGTACACAAGTCCACTAACTAAAAACGAGACTACAATACAAATATGAATATAAAAGTAACTTTTTCGGAATTATTATAAAAAAAACATTAATAATAACATGTATTGATAGCTAATATAGTATTTCAACTATGAATTAATATATTGAATAAAGATGAATCGTTCTTTAGTGTATGGAATAAATTTGGAGATGATTTCCAGACATTGAAGTTGATGATTCAACCTGGATAATATTCAATAATAGGTATATAGGATTTACGTTCATTACTTTTCAAGTAGAAATATGTGACCATTAAATAACTGGTCATCAGATTCTGGTTTAGTTACCCACGAATTATGGTTATAAAAATTACCGAAGGTACTACCGAAAGTACGGGTAATAACCCGCATTAAACCGTACACCTTTATAATCCTTCAGACGCCAGAAAAATTTATTGCACTTATTGAATGGAAATAAATATTGTCGCGACCCTTTTGCTAGTTCATCTTTTACCTGCACACCTGCATTTCTCTTTTGGGAGACATGTTCGAACGTGACTGTTCGCTAATCCTATTTCAAATACCTGTCGTCAACAGCGAGAAAGTTCGAGTACACTACTAATACAATTACTCAAAATTTTTTTTGGTTCAAATATTTTCGAGAATTGTCATTTCAATACCTGAATTATTATAAACTAGCAAAAATAAATTTTTAGTTGAGTTTCTGGTGATCTGAATAATTCATCAGATGAAGTAGAATTAATTGACGATCATATTTCTACAGATTTATTAATGAGATAGAAAAGTTTATTCAGTAATTTAGTAAAATGCTGGAAATGAATCTCTAGAAATTATTATTAAAACAATGTTAAACATGTTTCCCTAAAAAACATACATTTTTTCTGATTTTTAGTGATCTTGCGAATCAAGCTATCGTTGGAGAAGTGACAAAGATGACTATCTATAATTCATTTTCATGTAATACGTGGAAAAATGAATAATTATCAAATATTTATAAACAATTCAAAGCAATTTATACAAAAAAATTGATATGTTAGTTAGTAATCATTGAACATGACTACAATATCTCTAAAAGAGGAAATAGTTGATAATATACAATGATTTAAAATTAACTATTAGTTCGGGTACAATTAGAGCTAGATGCTCATAATCAAATTAAGAATGAAATTTAATTCTATCAAAAGTCTCAGATCCTCAAATACCTAACATCGAGTATGTACATATAGATTCAGTTTGATTTAAAATTAACACTCCATTAATTTCTAATTCAGATTTTTGGGTAGACACCCCAATTAATAGAATTGTACGTACAAAAAGTGATCAAAAATAAAATAGGTAAGAATAAAATTTAGTTCTATTAAGTAATTCACATAAACAATGAGAGAATTGACTTTGTTTCAAGAATATAAATAAATACATATTAATGTAAATTTCTATAATTAGAAATGTAAATTTTTATAATTTTTACCACTTTTTTATCTTTTGACGATTCCCAGGAATTTTATTAGTACCCCTTCCAACATAGCCTCCTTTACGTATACCAGCACCCCTCTATGAAGATAATGGGATTCACCAATAATGGGGTCCACTCCACCTCATCTTCCCACCTTACTGTCTTCCACCAATAATTTACCAGTTTAAAATCATCCCCTCCAGTCCCCGAAGCCGATTGACGAAATTTGTCTATTGTAAATTTGAGGCTCCTGAATGATTGGGTCCACTCTACCTGCCGCCCCTACTCTTGCTAATTTTCACCAATGAATTTTCATCTCAAAATCCTCTCCACTGACGGACGACGGTATGAGAAGGCTTGCCAAAACGCTTTTAGGCAGTAAGTTTTAGTGATTTGTGCAGTGAACATCTCATGTGATGACAGTACTTTGGTAGTAAAACAGTGTACAGTTAAATATTCAGATAGGCAGCAGTAAAATGACAAGTTGTTTTTATCGAATAATATGCAAGACTAAAAAGAGAATAATAGTTAGAGAATTATACATGTAAAAAAATCTGGCGGAACGGATACCCACAATTGAAGAATAGAGAAACATCGGTGACGTATAGAATAATTTCGACATTGTAACAGAATAAATGAAAATAAATTGAATGTACCATTAGATACATGGTTTTTAATTTTCTTGCTTCAATTTAAATCTTTTCATTGAACAAAAAACAGCATTTTAAACAACAAGGACGGTAACTAGCCGATTGCCCATGGTGGCAGTGTTAGACACACGAGCGAAGCAAGTTTGACACCTGAAAAGTGTTGAACAGATGTTCAACATGCGATATCGTAATAAGAAAAGGGTGTTAGACATCCGTGCGTTATTTAAAATTTCCCGTGTTTTATTATCTGTAGGCCTAGAGTGGTCAATCGGTGAATTACCGCCTGGAAACTCGTGCCGTAACCGAGCAGTTATCCCGCACGTGTAATGAAAAAAATGTTAGTAACATGGAACGAATATTTTGTTAAGTAATTGTAATTAATTATTTAATTAACGTAAAAAATCATTTTTTATTTAAAGATAAACGATTTAATTCAAACAGAAAGTTGAGCAAAGTGTTGTTTGGAGCCATTTACAATTTTATTAAATAAATTCAACATTGTTTAAATACAATAAGTCTTATTTTAAAGTTACGACTGGTACTGAAGTGAAAAAAAAACCTCCAAGTGGAGGATTTTTTTAGAGTTTTAAAAAACTTTTTTATAAAAAATAAATTACAAAAAAAAACTTTCATACAAACGTTGATTAATTTAACCTGTATGTTAAGAGCTAATTCCAGAACGCTTTATAATATTTTTGCAAAAATCTATTGTTATACTTTAGGAGTCCTACCCTATTTCATCAATGAGACATGGCTGATTGGATGTGCCTAGTGTTGGGTCGAAGTGAGAACTTTCTCTATTATTTCCTGTTTAATGGAGTTGTTGAATTGAACTCCAGTTTTCATCCTATCACGATTAATATTTTTTTTTGTCAATGGCCCTCGCAAATGTGCTCCTGCAATTTAGAAGCGCAATTCCTAGGACAAAAAAAGGATAAAGTAAGAAGGAACTACAACGACTTTTATCTGCACGAGTTGCCAGAGCAACCGAGTATGAGGTCGATAACAAGGTCCACCATGAATAGAGTCTTGATGGTAGTTTGCCATCATCCAATAGTCGAGACAAGCAATGAGTACCTACAACGTCCATCAAATACAATAGTTACATAGTATTCAGTTATGTATTTGATCAGTCAAGATGTATTTGCTAGCAACTTGCTTCATTCTAATCCACAGAATGATATTGAACAAATATTTCAAAGTATGTTAAAATATTTCCAAAAATTTCTTTCATCAATTTACGTGACCGAAAACTAGAAGAATTGCAATATTTGGCATTTTATGGATCTTCTTCAACATATTCATACAATAACCATGAGATTCCTGATGCTCTAATAAGGTCGGATCAACGATAAATAGCACGAAGAAAAATGGAAAAGAAGTTCTACCGCTTTCTAAGGAATTCAAAAAGCGCGGCAGTAGACCACCCGAAAATCTCAGACGGGTTTCCAAGTGTCTGTTAGCTGGCATAATAAATGAGAGTCTGGTCCACCCACGCCTAAAACCCACAGGTCTCAAATGTTTTTATAAAGAGTTCAAAGAGGTGGGTTAATCGCGGGGGACCTAAGGGATGGTCGTTCAATGATGTCGTTTAACTGGGAAAAAGGATGAGACAGATGGTATTTTTATATTTACGTATGCATGCATATTATAGGAGTGGCATCAAAAAGATGGGTACTTTGTGTATATAGGTGCGATACAAACCATTAGACTACAAATAATAAGGGTCTTCTAACGCTTGTCATTCTTAGAATCTTTATAAGAACAACGGATCACTCAACACACCACGTGCTGTATCATTTATTTTAATGACCTCTCCGCCTTGGTAATCATGAATTATTGTAAAGGTAATTCATCTTCTCGCAAATCCAGCTATTTTATTTCTACAGGGTAAAGCTCCAAGTTATGTAGGATTTTTATTTATATGAAATTTATTTTATTTATTTAATGAACGTATATTGTTCTAAAACATTTATTAAAGAATTTATTATATTGAATTAAAGAATAAATTTTATATTAAGTTCTTGAAGCATTTCAGCTCCTGATGTTGGATTATATTAAGTAAGATTGTGAAAAAAATTGTATCAGAGTAAATTGACATTTTCTTGACCATGAGAAAAAATAGGATATAATATATAGTTGTAAGCCATATGACTATTATTGACAATCTTACTTAATTATAATTTCTTTTTTGTGCTTTTAATGTTGAGTTGATGTTTTTCAATTTTCACGACAGAATTATAAATTATAACATAATTGTATTTATGAAAAGCTAATTAATAATAATAATCGTTTGGCTATTAATTGTATCTTTTTTGTTCTTAAATAAACGATGTGAATTTACCTTTAAGTTCTCCTAAGAAAGTTGCATTCACTCAAAGTCAAAAAACTGTAACAGACAAGAATAGTTTTATTAGAATTTTAAAAATTATACATTCACGACTACATCATTTTTTAATTTGACTAAATTTTTCAAATTAAATTAAATAGTTCATTTAAATGAAGGATATTATTAAATTATTTATAAATTACTTGCTCCAACTCTATTTTTGTAAGCAATCTTATCGTTATAAATACTGATCAATAAAAATTATTAATGACTTTAAAAAACGTAAAGATGAATAAAAAGTCAGCATTTTTTTATTTTGCTAAAATTATTTTTAATTCAAGTTGAAAAAAAAGTAATTTCTTGCCTATTCTGCGCAATTTAAAAGTACTTTTATAAAACTTTATTGAAAAATTTGAAGTTTTATTGCATAAAATGATATAAGTCAAGATCATAATCAAAACAAAAAAAACGTTGAATGCATTAAGTTTCTAGTCAGGAAGTAAACGACATTGGAAAAATAAATAAATGTTTACTTATTCTGAAGTCAATTGAATTATCATTATTGTTTAATTTGTAGAGAGTATAATATAATTTATTTTCAGGTTTAAATTTTTAAAATAATTATAATAAGTTTAACAAAAAAAATCATTAACACCAAGAACTACAGTACTGAACTATCATGTACACTCTACAAATTAAACAATAAATATTCTCAGTGATTTTTACTGTTTTATTTTCAACAAGTATGAAGCACAAAACAGACATTAATTTACTGATAAAATAATAGAATATGACTTTAATAGTATTGACATTAAACTTGATGCAGTAAAGAAATGAGTTTAAAATAAATAAAATGTCATTAGCTCATTAACAATGAGAGGTATTGATCCAATTTTCTAACAATTTATTCTAGTATTATGATGAATAAAATCCAACGCTATTGCCACTTTCATAATGGCGTTCATAGACCTTAAGAATAGAACTTTAGATTCTCATGTATCCCGAGTCAATTTGAAGAAGATAGACAACCACTTATGAAAATAATACCTATGACGTAATATACCTTTTGTTGATGTAAAAATTCATTACTTAACGATTTAGAAAGTAAATATATGGTTCTATGACTTTTGACCCGCGGAAAAAATATCCTCGATGAATCCAAGCCCAAAAATATTTTCTATGCCTAAAACGCGCTCAATTGAAGCCCCAAAATATTTTAAAAATCTGAAAAAGAAAAAAAAATTGTCATAAAAACTTATCATCAAATTAATTTTAGTGCTACAAATTTACATTTGTAATAATTTATTGTCATCATTGTCGAATATGATCTTAGAAAATGGGCTTGAATTGGGCGTGTTGTGGGCCTAGAAAATGTTTTTGGGCTTCTTTTGAGCCTATTTATTTTTTTTCGGGTAGCAAACGTAAATTATAAGCGAAAAAAACATATGTGGTATAACGAGCTTGTATTGCGCATGCCTAAATCCGACGCCAATAACATCGGTTGAGGTGAAAATTGCAGTCGGAGACTTGGACTCCTGCGTATACTTCTTTAAAAGCTTTAATGAATGCCGTTTCAAAATCTACTATAATAACACTTGGCGAAAAATTAGGCAAAGATCGGCGCAAAACTTACAATACTTGAATATAAGTATTTTTCAATTTATTCGGTAATAGTACATGCACAAGTGGGACAGATCTACCTCCCATGAAGCCATGTATAGTGTATAGTTGCGAAAAGTTGTTTGGTACAACGCGAAAAGTTCCATCACCTAACCACTGTTGACATCTACTTAAAACATTCAGATTTTTATGCGTTGTGAACATCAAAAATCGCCTCTTTGAACCACTATTATCATATAATAAAAATAGTTCTTCAGTGTGAGTATATTTAAATTCTTCTAATAATACCAATTCACAACGTGATGATACAGCCGGGAGTTGAGGGTTTTCTTTAGCTCTGATACGATTTACTGTTCGACTTATGGATGAAAGATTAGGCAACAAAGCCGAAACAGGTGATAGCACACCACGTAATGCTTGAGTAATTATAGTAGCTGATTTCGAATCATTTGTTCGTGCTTTTTGAGCAATTATCATCTTCATTTGAACTGCAGCAATATCACTGGCATGCTCGTGCTTCGTTTCCTAAACAACGATTAAATATGGATCACTCATAAAAAAAAATAAAAATAATGATAAATCACCGAATAATTACCAGTTTTTAGTTCAGAATATGTATGAATTAAAACGTTACAATTAAATCTTGAAGCACAACGCCATGATATATTTGTTTTGTTAACTGATTTTTTGGAGTATAAAAAGCCGTCATAAAGTAACAATTTCTTTTGTTTTTCTGATAATATAAATTTTAATGGCATCGTGTCAATAAATACATAAACTAATAATTCAGATAGAAAATATAATACACTAATAATACTGAAAAGATCAAACAACGAATGATCAAACAAAAAACGATGTAATTGAGCGTTTTAGAGTGAATAATATAATATACACTACACAAGCTACTACTAAAGAACAAACTAGTAGTAGTATAAAAAAAATCCGAATGATGGCGTAATTATCACATCGACTAATTGTATATTAACAAAATATCCCATGACGACACTGCAATATAGCTGAAATGTCACGCGTTGAATTTAAATATTTTAATATTATTCAATGCAATGATAAAAATATGTTCAGTATTTACTTACTTCATAGTCTAGATATTATGTTGTAAGTATATTTTGTATGAAGATATTTCATCCAAGGATAATTTGTCTTAAGAATTTTCTGTCTCAAAGATATTTTGGCCCAGGCTATTTTGTCGGCGATTTTTTTTCCACGGATCATAACGCCAATTACCAAATATATATGACTTTAATGAACTGCATCATGACATCAATGACGATGCATCATGTTGTCTGTTGTTGGAAGCTTGTTTAGGAAACGAACACACATGTGGAAATAAAGAATTTACCACCACTGCATAATAATGTTGATGATATTGCATGGTGATTAATCCGCCTCCATGTCATCAAAAAATAAAGTCAAGCTCTTCATCGACTTTGTAAATGCATTACCATACCGATGATAAACTAATTCACGTCTATTTAATCTATACTCTCTAAAAGTATACCAGTGAAAAGTTCACTGGAAGTTTCAGTCACTGGAGAATTCACTAACATTTCAGTGAATTTTAAAATATTTCACTGTTATTTCAGTTGATTACTTCGGCGCCACCTGGTATGCCATTGTGCGTACTAATTTCATTTCTGTGTACTTGTTTCTAACGTATCATTATCATATGGTTTTTGTGACTGAACGTGTTATACAGAATCTGGTAAATTTTCATTTATTCATATTTAAAAAATTAATAATAAATACAGTAGTTATAGATAACCATTGAAGTTATTTTTTCTTTATTAAATTGTAAAATTGTTGTAATTTTTCAACGTTAACATGTGTAAACATTGGCATTTACAATTATAACCTCAAACAATATGAATTTTTTCTTATTTGTTTCATTTTATAGTTTCAAACAAATATATAATGAATAACGGAAAAACTAGTGATTTCAGTGCATTAAATGTTGAACAGCTTTTGAAAGATTTGAAAGCAAAAGGTCTAGATGACCAAGACTTAAAAAATTAAGTCCTTCGAAAGAAAAAAAAATAGGTAGAAAAAAGGGCACAGCTCATAGCCCTGAACGAGCAGCTTCTAAGAATAATGAAATATAATTTTCGGATAATGAAATTGAAGAAAAGGTATAGAATTCTGAAACATCCGTTTTACAATTTAGAGACTTAGAAGCATTTACATTTATCACATCAAATATATAGATATCTATGCTGAAATTTAAAAATTCGACTCAAAATAACAAGAACATAATTATTGAAAATTTAAATGAGACATACAGACACAGAAGACAATGGATTGAACACAATAATCCTAGTATTACGGAGATTTTAAAAATGTATCCACGATTGCAAGATTACAAAGGAGAAATGGTAAGTCAATGTTTTAGTTCTTGTTCATGTTTTTACTGTCGTTCAGTAAAAATCCTAATAATTTTGTCTTTCATATGAACAATACATAATTTTTACGAAATTATATTTCTATATTATAAAATAAATTTTTATTGAGCAACAATAAGTGCACGAACAAGAATTGAAACATTGATTGCAATTTTCAGTAAATTCTTCTATCTCAAAAAGAAAATGTCGAACACTTTAAAGTAATTATAAATTTTATCTTTATATAGATTGAATTAGAATTTTCAAATATGTACCCTTCGGTAGCAGATAAGTTGTTGGGTAAATTTCCATCATTTTACGTTCCTAAGATTTTGGAGTATGCTAAAAAAAATATAGCAGTAGTCTTTAAACATCTATGATGATAAAAAAAGGTAAGGAAAATGGTAAGGAAAATACTTTCATTTTAAATATATCTTTATGTTCTTTAATAAATGGAATCTTTACGATGCACTGACCCTATCAATACTTGTTCGCGAGTCAATTTTCAACACAAGAGGTCACCGAACACATCACTATTATTGGGGTAATGTCGACCAGACACTAAAAAACTAGTAAGGCAACTTTTTCTTCAGTAGTGCATAGTAATGCACTTACATTTCTCGTTGTTGTTCAGAAACGCATAGACGCGTGGTTGGAAATTTCTTCTGAAGCATCCTTTTACTGTGTATTCTCCGGGTACATTTCGTACTGCCTGTTAAGTGCATTGTGCATTTTCTGTTGCATTTCCGGGGTTAAGTTCTAAGAAAGAAGGGTGATGGAGTCGTCTCATACTACGTGGATTTGGAGAGGTAGGCGTGCTGTGCTATTTGAATATCTAATTAGGTTTAATATTCCTTACGATGAACAAAGTGAAGTTCAACTTAGACAAATATTAAGAAACTGTAACAAAGTTACGGCCCTGAACGCGGATAAAATAGAAAAATATGTTAGCAAGTAAGTCGATAAACTATTGAACTAGTTTATCGATCAAAATTTAAAATATCATTACCCTCCGAATAGGTTCGCCTTTAGGAACATAACACCAACAAAGACCGAGATAAGAAAATGTGCATACTAAAAAGAGAAAGTATTTGTGATGATTTTGTTGCCATGACGACTTCCCCACTCGACCTACCACAATAGTGGTAGGGGATAGCAAAGAGGGCGGAGCCAAACAGTATAAAAGGGCTGAATTTTGCGGAGATCGTCACTTCATCTGTCTCCGAGGTACTAGACCAACGAGACCGACGAGAGTAGTAGCTCACGTCGTACAATACAGAGTTGTAGCTCTGGCTAAAGGGTTGTAGCCTTTTAGTTGCCCCGGAGAGTAGAAGCTTTCCGAAAATAGGAATTGGAGGGTTGAAGCCTTCCAGCCAAGAGTTGGTGCTCTTGGTTTTAGCTAGCGATCGAGAGTTGGAGCTCACGATCTTGAACCGTGTAGGAGTCGAAGCTCCTCGCTGACGAGTTGTAGCTCGTCAGCTATTCAGGCAAGGTTGTAGCCTTCCCTCGAAGAGTTGCTAGCTCTTCGAGTATCCCGGACGAGTTAAAGCTCGTCCTCACTTAGATAGGGTTCTAGAATTAGAAGGTGAAGAGTCGTAGCTCACACCTATACCCCCTAGAAGAGTTGGAGCTCTTCGTCGACGAGTTGAAGCTCGTCGATTATTCAGGCAAGGTTGTAGCCTTCCCTCGAAGAGTTGTTAGCTCTTCGAGTATCCCGGTCTGGGTTGTAGCCCGACCAACGAGAGGTTAGGCCACGGGGTAGACATTTTTGGATGGGAATCATCTTCTAAAATACCAACTTTCTTATCATAATACTATCGTATCGCCGTTGTTGAGCCACGCGTATATCTTAAATATAGTTAGATTTATTTGCTTTATTTTTTTCGGTCATTCTGTAAAACCAAATCGTTGGTTAGGACGAGTAAAATTAATGTACGTCGCCGTGTATGATATACACGTAGCCTTGTTGTGGTTTGTTTTTGTGTTTTTAGTTTATTATTGATTTATAACGTTATTCAGTCGATTATTGTTAACTATAATTGTTATTAGTTGGAATTAATAAAGTTTACTTTTGTTGTTTAATAGAATTTGAAAGAGAATTTACTTTGTAACATATCCGCCATCGAATCCTGGTCCATAGAAATTAAATAACTTGCTAAATTGAGGCGGGAATTTTCTTGGGGACTCGCCTTGAGAAAATTTAGGTGTTACAAAACTATTATCGCGATAATCCGAATGCCAAATTACGGAGGGTGGATTTGGTACTGCTGATGACGTTGGAGATGATACTCTTAGTCAAGAGATGGGTGATGATGTTGATTCTCCATTCGAGGGTGAAAGATCTGTAGGATTCGTAGGGTTTGACTCGAGACCAAGTTCCGCATTGGAAAGTGAGGTTCAAAGACCTAGGGGTCCAAGGAATGATGATGGGACGAATACAGCAACGGCAGGAACCAGCGAAATGCGTCCACAAATGGTTCATGATCTTCCTCATGAAAGAGATGATCAATATTT
This sequence comes from Chelonus insularis, assembly GCF_013357705.1. NCBI lineage: Eukaryota > Metazoa > Arthropoda > Insecta > Hymenoptera > Braconidae > Chelonus > Chelonus insularis. The sequence goes on from NW_023276777.1 coordinate 87,622, forward strand.
TCCAGGGCGTAGAGTCCAAGCCGAAGTTCCTCTTTCTTTGTGACCCGATCTTCAACTGCTCGATCTCGTCAGGAAATGAGGGGTCACCTTCAATGGTGGCAAAGATGTGACAACATTTCTAGAGAGGGTCAACGAGATGAAACTTGCATATGAGATTCATGGTACACAACTTCTGAGTTGTGTCCCGATTTTATTGAAAGACAAAGCGATTTTATGGTATCGAAATTCGTCTAAGAACTGGTAGACTTGGTCAGATTTCGCTAAAGCGTTGCAAGGATTCTACCTACCTGTTAACCTTGAGTTGCAACTCGAAGACGAGATACGTAATCGGACATAGGGTCCAAATGAGTTAGCAAAGGATTACATCATTTCTATTCAGACTTTAATCCGTAGATATGATCGTCTAAGTAAAGCTTCAGAAATTGAAAGGATCTGGATGAATTTGAAGCCGTAATATAAATATTACATTAGGAAGTCTGATATCCATACGGTTGAAGACCTACTCCGTTGGGCTGATGAGTTCGAGAGAGTGGTGCTCACAGAAAAATCGTATAAACCACCTCCAACTGCTCAGCAGTCAGTTATGCCGGAAACCGCCTACCACCCTAACAAGAGAAGGCAGAAGGCCAGTGAAATTTCTACTCAAGAAAGAGCGTATAATCCTGAAGAGGACTGCTTCCGTTGTGAACAAAGGGGTCACTTTCAGGCTTAATGCAAAAGTAAACCAAAACTCTTTTGTTCACGTTGTGGAAAAAATTGTACACTAACCAAGAGACTGTGACTGTGGCAAAAATTTAAACGAGTCACGGGTCGACTCGCAAAACAGTCGGCCCAAGCAGAACCTCGGAAGTCAGGAACAAAAAGCCCAGGAAAAGGGCAACAAAACCAACAACTAACACCGAAGCCGATCGCGAAACCGATCGAACCAGTCGAATCGACGGACCAACAACTAGAACCAGGACCATCAGGAGTCAAGGTCACAAATAATTCCAGCAATGTTACCATCCACTGTTCCTCCAGCGACAGTGACTGCTCTTTAGAATCAGACGACGGAATAGGTGCTGATAATCAGCCATATCTGAAGGTGAGGTTTGGAGATAAAATAATTAGAGCACTGGTAGATACAGGAGCTACGAAATCATGCATGGAGGAAGAACTTTGGCAAGAAATTCTTGACCAAGATTTATTCTCGACATTTACTCCAGTAGATTAGTCAGCAACCGTTGCAGATGGCAGAGAAGTGCCAATCACCGGTATAGTTACATTAGTGACTCATTTTAAAGAAGGGAAACAAACATTACCCTTCACCGCGATGCCCGGAATGGGTAGAACACTGATACTGGGGGTAGATAATTTAAAAAAGCTGAAATACCGCATCTGTTTTCGCGACAATCGCAGTCCTGTAATTGGAATGTTTCTGAACGTGTCATAAGGGTCAAGCCAGGGGTAGTTGCATTTCAGACTCATTATACTCCTCGTAATCCAATTCTGCAAGAAGTAATCAACAAGGCCGTTGATAAAAGCTATTGGAGGATGTTATTGAGCCTACTTCTAGTCCTTGGTGTTCTCTTATTGTCATTGTAAAAAAGAAAAATGGCGAATGTAGGTTCTGCATAGATTATCGGAAAATTAACAAGATTTCTGAGCATGATGCATATCCTCTTCCACAGGTGAATGCAACTTTAGACAAACTCCGGGATGCTAAGTTCATCTCGACTATTGATTTAAAGGATGAGTACTGGCAAATACCTCTTTCTGAAGAGAGTAAGCCCATCACCGCTTTTGCTGTTCCGGGGCGTGGTTCATTTCGTTTCAAAGTGATGCCATTTGGGCTACATGCAGCACCTGCGACGTTTCAACGAACGTTAAATACCGTATTAGGTCCAGAACTCGAACCTAACGTCTTCGTTGATCTCGACGATATTATTGTAATTACTAAAACTCTGGAAGACTACGTTAATACCTTGAAAGAAGTCTTTAGAAGACTCAAAGATGCAAATCTACGTATTAATGTGAAAAAGAGTAAATTTCTTCAAAAGAAGCTGGTATATCTTGGACACCTGGTTGACGGCAATGGTATTCGTACAGATCCTGGAAAGTTTAGAGCAATTGCTGAAATTCCGACTCCGTCGAACATAAAAGAGCTGAGACAATTCATTGGTGTGATCTCCTGGTACCGACGTTTCATCCCTAACTGTGCTAATCTGACTGCTTCGTTAACCAGATTACTGAAAAAGAACACACTAGCTGGTCGTATAGCTTGCTGGAGTATTTTCTTACAACAGTTCGATTTCGATATTATTTACATTAAGGGCGTAAACAATAAGGTCGCTGATGCACTTTCTCGTAATCCGATTGAGACTGAAGAAGAGGTTGATGATGATCCATCCGATGAGATAGTCTTTGTTGTGAATATTCGAGAAAAGGATCAGTGGTATCAAAGGATGTTCTCGCACGTTTCACAATTTCCGGACAAATTTCCTGATTATTGTATGAAAAATGAGCATTTGTTCTAACACGTAAAATTAAGCATGGGCTCAGGAATTGATGATAATGACTGGAAGATAGTGGTACCTGAACAGCTTGGAGCTCAGGTATTACAGGAGAATCATGATGCTCCAACTGCTGGTCATCTAGGGTGCTACAAAACCTTAGCACGGATCTATCAAAGATATTACTGGCCAAAGATGAGACAAGATATTGTCAATTATGTCAAGAGATGCCCGAACTGTCAGCAGCACAAGCCATCTCAAAGACAAACACCGGGAAAAATGGGCACTATTATTACAACTAACCCATGGGAAGTTGTGTCCATGGATATCATCGGACCCATGGCACAAGTATGCTTTAGTTATGCAAAACAAGTTTACCAAATGGACTGAAATACAGCCATTGAGACAACCTACTGCAAAAGCTATTTGTAATCATTTTAGAAAGAGGATCATTTGTCGTTTTGGTAGTCCAAAAATTGTTATCTCGGATAATGGTACTCAATTTGTAAGTCGAGAATTTACGAGCCTGTTAACTGGTTATGGTATTCAGCACATGAGGACTCCGCCTTATTTTCCTCAGTGCAATCCCGTCAAGCGTACTAACCGTGTCTCCAAGACAATGATTACACAATTTATTAAAGGTTCGCAAAGGTCTTGGGACAAAGTCCTTCCAGAATTATCTTTCGCCTACAATACTTCTCTACATGAGTCAACAGGTTTTACTCCTGCCTACCTGAATTTTGGTCGCGAGCTGATTCCTCCCAATTCATTGTACTCTCGTATCGGTCGCAATTGTGCATCTTCGAACGATCATATTCAAGATCTAGATAGTCTTCAACAGGTCTACGAGATAGTAAGGTCGAATCTAGCTCGAGCTTTTCACAAGCAAAAACATTATTATGACGACAAACGTCGTGACTGGGTGCCAGCGGTTGCGGACAGTGTGTCGAAAGGAGAGCATACTTTATCATCCACGATTGATGGCATTTACGCCTAGCTTACCCCTAAATTTTCAGACAGCTATACTGTAAAAAAGTTGCTAAGTCCTAAACTGTTGATCTTGATTGATGACAATGGGAAAACCCAAAGAGTACATGTTAAAGATATCAAATATCAAAGAGAAGGAGACAACAACGGAACTCCAACTGCTGAAGAAGGGTAAAAGAGTTGCTCATGGTAGCTGTGAGGATAGTACTAGGGCTGCTACACCATCAACTCGCAGTAGTCGAGTTGACTGACATTTGACCTATTTTATTTAGAACCGTGTGGATCACCGACTTCTAAGAGGAGGTTGATCTTTAAGAATAAGAAAGCTGCGTCACCGTCTGAGGGGACACTGCCTACCGGATCTCTGTCACCAGTGCATCAGCAAATTGAGTTGCCATCTTTTGAAGACCGGGGGTTTTATGATCTTGGGGCACATCTGACAAAGAATTTGAGAACTGATTTATTTTTACCCGCTGCTGCTACGTCCACTGTCAATATAAAGCCGTCTGGAAATCTGCCTGATACTGGAAGAATTAGATCTGGTTCCACTACAAGACTGGTCCGTACTGGAACACCTGGCGAATCAACACCTCAGACTGAGGTACCGGATTCCCCGGTACGAGTTATGTCCTCAGTCGCTGCCAGCACTAGTGGGGCCGGGACTGTCACGTCAACCTCTACCGGCTCCAAGAAAATACAGGCACCGCAGATGCCCTGGTATACATCTGTTCAAGCAAACGTCTCAAGGGAAGTCGCAGAAAGCAACTATCCGCTGCATTTCCGGGATCCCAGAGGGGTCTGTCATTGGGACGACGACCGACGTAGTTTCTACAAGGCCCGAGTCACCAGATGGCAATACTTGATTAGGAATGCTTCGAATCTTGGGCTCACACCTCCGTCAGAATTTATCAAGGGGACGACACAGCCAAAGAGGAAGGAACATATGATTACGTTATTTCTAGTGGAAAATCCGTCCCCCACCGGCAAAACACTGGATTGCAGCGTGGTGGTTTATATCTTCTACAATTTTAACATCCGTCTGTTCCTGCCCTACGAGACTGATAAAAAGGAATTTCCCTCACGGAAGGCGATTGTGGAGGCTTGCCAAATGACCGAATTCTGCCCACCAAAACCCAACAAAAAACAGAAGTAGTGCAGAAGAAGTGTTTTTGTTTAATTTTTCTTTTTTTTGTAGTTTTTTTTGTTTTCGGGGGAAAAAAGGAGAAAGGAGGGAGTGTGGGAGACACCTCACAGTATTTAATAGTAATAATAATTTAACGATTTAAGTAGAGCTCTAAGAAAAAAAAAAATTAAGACATAGGGTCCGCATACAGTAAGCATAGTTGAGCATACGCCGCTAGGTGGCTACGCCAGATCCAATTTGCACACTTTTCATATTAAAATAAATCTATATATTTGAGAATTGGAAAGTGGACTGGCATCTCAAAAATTGTATCTGTTGACTGAAACAGGGAGCATTTCCCTTCTTCTTCCTCAAGTCGTGGACCGTCCGTAAATCATTACTTTTATGTGGTATTTAGAAAACCGTAGTCTTACTTGTATAGTTTCATACCATTATTATCTGTACTAAAAATTCCAGCTATTTTTGAAAAGTATTATTTGTATTCTCCAACGCGGTAAAATTCAAAATTATATTTTTCTAGTATTTAAGTTTCTATAAAAAAGCTGGTAATATAGTTTCATTCTGTACCATTAGTTACCCATACCGGTTACTAGCCATGACCGATAACATTTCTTTCGTTTGTACCGACCGTACTTGAAATATTATACGCGAAGAAATTTAAAAATTCCCGAACCATTGTAAATACGTTATTATTTGAATTACTGTTTATTTTATGTTAATAAAACATTTTGTTATATTTATATAAACAAATTTGGTCTTCATTTCGTTAAGGAAATTCACCGCCAAAATGTTTTCGAGGGTAATTAACATCCTTGAGTAATTAGCTGCCCAAATTGCTCATCAATTGCTGATCAAGTTATATATAGGATAAATAATTAGTAAGTCAATTTAACTAAAAATCCATACAATTAATTAAAGTTAATTAAATATTAAATTGACATTCCTTAGATCTAAAATTTTAATTCACTGAAAACCAGGAAAATAACCGTTACAATATTATCCCGAATAGAGCATTAAAAATAATGAAAACAACATATGAATTATGGCATAATAAGAAGCCATCATTGAAGTATTTAAAAGTCTTTGGATCTACCGTGTATGTTCGTAGCAAAATTAACAGAACTAAATTTGATGATAAAGCATGGAAAGGTATATTAGTTGGTTATGAACCAAATGGTTATAGAGTATGGAATGTAGAATTAGGAAAATACATAATTGCAGATGAGATAAATTATATGGTATCTCGGCCAGGTATAAAACTTGAAGAAATAGATAAAAAATCCATATTTAAAACTGATCTTTCTGATATTGAAAAATCAGATGGTTTAAAATCTGGTTATAATAAACAAGGTAATATTGGCAATTCTGATATTGAGAAATCCGACTTTTAAAATCTGGTAGTGATAAACCAGATAATAATAGAAAGTATGATACTGAGAAATCAAATGGATCAGATGTAGAACATAGCCCTAGAATTAAAGTTCAAAAATTAGATAATAGAACTAATTCTAATGTTGGATGTCGAAGGAGTAAACGAATCAAGGGTCTTACTGAAATATCGTATAACGAAAGAAGTGTTCCAGAAAAATGCATGTTATCTGCTCAAAAATTAATAAACGCTGTTTCCACTTCTTTCTATGAGAAAATGAGGGATGATAAAGCTAAGTGGGAGCAGGCTGGCAAAAGTGAACTGGATTTACTTAGAATTAATAATACTTGGACATTGGTGTCAAGACCGAATAATAAAAATATTGTAGATTATAAGTGGATATTTACAATCAAAAATGATGAATTCGATAATCCTTATAAGTATGAAGCTCGTTTAGTTGCTAGAGGTTTTAGTCCAGAGTATATGGTAAATTATGATGAAATTTTTACTGTAAATATTGTTAGTAGATATATGAATAAGAATGATATTACCGTATGGCAATACTTGAAAAAAATTTTGAGATATTTAAAGGGTACTAGTAATACAAAATTAGTATATAACTAAGTATCTTCTTGAATTGTATAAAAATTGTACTATTCGTTGGGCCTCAAAACGATAAACATCCGTGGCAGGCTCTACATCAGAAGCTGAATATATGGCTTTGTACGAGGCTGCACGAGAAGCTTTGTGGTTACGCTCACTAGCTGAAAGTATTAGAATAATTATATCAGAACCAATAGTTATATATGAAGATAACAATAGTTGTATAAGCATTGCAAAAAACCTATCGAGCCATAAAAGATCGAAGAATATTGATATTAAATATCAGATACAGATGAACTCCTCCGCACAATCCGCTATCGTTTAATAAAGAATCCATAAATATTTCAAACTACAAAACAAATTCAGTCTACATTGAATTAATATTCTCTGACCATAATCCTGAATTTCCAACACTCATATTTTATTTTTCATAATTCAAATGAAAAAGTTGATTACATGTTATTGAGCGCGTCAAGGAGTACCAAACCAGGTAATTACTATGTAATATTTTTTTTATTCTCTTCAATATATATTGTACTACCCAGTTTGAATAATCTTCTCCATCATATAAAATTTTTTTCGCGGTCAAACAGGCGCCATCCCAGGCGATTGCTATTCAAGCAATCTGTCGTGCTTACATATACTAGCTTATGAAGCGTGTGAACCTTCGTCTTGACAAACATTGTACGTAAATATATGTTTATCTTCTTAGTAACGCGGTTTATACTCAAACGAGTTCATCAGATTTTTTTTGTCTCGACATTGAAGTTGATGAAAGGTAGAAGAGCTCAGTTTACCTGCCTCAACAATAAATTTAGTGGAAATAATATTAGGAAACGGTAAAAGAATTTACTGGTGTTAAAAATCTCTACATTGTAGAGCAGAGGTGAGTAAACTCTGGCTTTTTAAGAGCTGAAAGAGAAAGACAGAGCTTTTCTCACTTTTACGGAAACCATGGGAGCTGCTCTAACTCCCAAGGGATGAGTTTGTCCACCTCTGAACTAATGACTAGTCAATAAAGCTCAATGAGCATTTAGGTCAACAATTTTACAATGCAGGTCCGAGTGCTGAACAACTCTGAGCTATTGGAGATAGACAGCCCCTCAGGTACTCACTAAATCTAACATAAAACATCTGTAAATCTCTGCTGGTTACTCTCCGAAAGTTAGTCTCCATCCGTTTGTAGATGTTATTGAATCCTATTGTAAGGATAATAACTAATTATCTCGCCATAAGCATCAAGCACTTTAGGTATACCAAATTGTCACCTTTAGGCTTTCAAAACAAATTTTCACAATACTTTAAATATTGTATGCCATACTTATTATTAACTGCTGTTGAAGCTGTAAATGATCTCATTCATCCTACACCTGAGGTAGAGAAACTGACTTTTACAGAATGACCAGTAGTGAAAAGTACACTGTACTCCCAAGAGCATAGAGCTATCCTAGTGCTGTCCTGACTAATGCCTTCAACAAGTAAAGACAAATAAAGTTAATTTTTAATAGAAAAGGGAGTGACTAAAATTTCATTTGTATCAATTATATAGATCCAATACAATTAATAAATTAATTTTATAAAATTATGTAACATTTGTGTGTATTTTTCAAAATTTAGTTCCAAATTTTAGAATAATAAATAAAAGTATTTTTATGATTACATATATATGATAAACTGTTATTACTAGTAGTATAAAAGTAAAAATATATGGGTACTAAAAAAATTTTATGTACCGTGTTAAAAAGTTCATTATAATTTTATCTTATTTCATGAACGTACTAAACTTTCCCTTGAAGATTAATTGGTTTTTTCAATCTAAAGGTGTGTCAATTTATATTCATATTATATTTTTAAATGAAAATTAACCGGTTATTCATATGCTGAAAGATTTCATTGATTACATCAAGGCACAAAGACTTCAGCCTTGGTTATCATGATGATTAGAAACCGTAGCAAGGAGCCAATGGTCTAGGATTATTCTTGGCTCTATTTTAGATCTTTTTACCCAGTTTCGATCTAATTTTGGGTTACAAATAGATCAATTTTTATTCTTACTAGAATATTATAATTATCACAAACACAATTTTTGATGAAGAAAAAATTTTGTACCATGGTAAAAACTTTTCCTGCAGCGATTGAACATAAGTTTTTAAAGCACCAATAGATTATATATGATAATGTTTAAAGTCATTAAATCATATGAAATCTTCAAGTAAGGTATTTCGAATACCCCAAAAAAGAGACTGCAATGAAATTGATTATTTTCTTTTAATGAATTAAATAATCAATTGTAACAAATAGATGAAAAATTTCATTAATATTATAATCACTTTCAATTTTTTTATCAATTTTTTTTTTAAATCAATAATAAGTTAAAACAAATATTGAAAAGTTGTCAGTCTAAATCTTTAGGGTTAGATTTTTTCATAGCTTGTTAAAAGAAAATTTCTATAAGAACAATAGTAGTGGGTTACTATGTGAATCACAGTCATTCATGTTAGACAATGTTTGTCAATGACCAACGAATCTCTATCTCAACATAGATGATATGAGTAATAATCAAATTTATAACCACATCTCATTGCACAATCAATAAATGTCTACTTATTTTGAAGTCAATTGAATTATTTTTATTGTTTAATTTGTAGAGAGTAGTATATAATGAATTTTCAGGTTTGAATTTTCAAAATAATTAGAATAAGTTTGTTCTGACTTGGTCTAAGGTACTCTATCGACGGCCTAACATTTTTCTCCCCACCGAATAATTAGATGACTCGAGGTCTCTCCTGCCAACTCATTTTCGCCAATTAGACAACTCTAATTAATTCCTAGACGTATATATCCCTTCTCGAAGGGCCTAGAAGCTTCGAGAACGCAGAGGTTTCGGGAAAAACGGTATGTATTAGTCAGTATTCGCCGGTTACTACGAGTATTCGTACGTAGCTCGTACTCGGACGACTCTTGGGCATCATCGGACGATGCAGATCTACAGACAACTCGTTGTAACAGTCAACTCGGTACGTGTGTACTAGCAGAGAGCGCACGCAGTCGAACTCTCTAGTGAAAACCCAGACAACTCCTCAGACATGGACTAACTCACCAGTTAATCATCTATAGTGATGATTATGAACTCATCAGGCAGTCTACCTCTTAGAAGACATCCTCAGGAAGCTCATGTTGGTCCGCATCAGCACCTTCTTACAAAAGGCGCGAATGATGTCGGCTTCGACGCCTCACGGCCTCATGGACAGACACACACACAAGATCCATACACGAACAACTCGCTTGTGTCTGTGTGGCTGACGCCAACACAATGAAACTCAGACTACTCAAAAAAATCAGGCTACTCCTGGTGCAGAGACCAGTACAGGAAAACTTACAACTTTCCTGTGATCCTCTACTCATCAGTCAACTCATCTGTGAACTCTGTGTAAAATTTCCGTGAACTCAAGACTGTACAGACAATTCAAAGACTCTTTTATTGTTATTTTTCTGTTACTGTGATTTTAGTGTTTAATAAATCGTTAACTGTTACTGTTAAATAGTGTCAGCCAACTCATTTACACCGTTCAAAAGTCCCGACTGTTCTAGCATCCAAACATCCTAAAAAATACAGTCCACAAAGTCCCGACTTCTCACTCAGCCGACTCAAAGTCAGAACAAAGTTTAACGAAAAATCAACAACACCGAAAACTACAAAACTGAACTTGAATGTACTCTCTACAAATTAAACATACAAAAAATAAGCATACAATTTTACTCTCAAAAAGTATACCGTTCCTTTTTTTGATTTCATATGTATTGGTTTCTCTTCTTTTCCTAACTTTACATATCACTTTGACGTGCTACAATTCTTGCTACGATTATATTAATAGGTCGTTATGAAATGGATTGTACAGGTTGAATTACTCTACAGATCTCTTCAAATATAACATTGAATTTTAACAAAACTATTTTAGAACGTTTGCATTTTACAATTACCTAAAGAACTGATAATATCTCGAGATTTTCCGTACACCTTCATAATCCTTCCGACGCTAGAAAAATTTATTGCATTCATTGAATGGAAATGAACATTGTCCCGACCCTATTGCTAGTTCATCTTTTACCTGCACACCTGCATTTCTCTTCTGGGATACATGTTCGAACGTGACCATTTGAATATTCTATTGTAAACACCTGTTATCTATAGTAAGGAAGTTCGAGTACCTCACTAATACAATTATTTAAAATATTTCTAGTTTGAATATCTTCAAGACCTGTTATTATAAATTACCTCATTTACTATAAACTATTAATAATATATATTAGTTTCGAATCATCCCCTCCAGTCCTCGAAGCCCATCAACCAAATTTGTCTATTATAAATTTGGGGCCCCTAAATTAGTGATGTGAAATGACCGTCAATTTTTGAAACGGTCAGGTCACGAAATTTTCGACCGTCAGTGACCGTCAACTGACGTCATTTTTTAGTGTAAGGTTACACCGTCAGAGGTCGCAAATATAAATAAAATAGCACTAAAATTTGAAAATACGAGACGTTGCAGTTTAGAATATCTGTGGACGATTGACAAGTTAAACGATAAATAATCAATAATAAACAAAATTTTGAAAGAGAAAAACTGAATTAAGACTTTGGAAATAAAAAAAAACCAATAAAATAATTTTAAGCCTCTATTTAGTTGTCAGTATGACAGTCAGACCAGCTTTGGTCAGCGCTTTCTAAGCAAGCTTATGAATTCTATTTTCAACTATTTTCCATTTCTAATGTAAATTGACCATTTTTAATGTTATCTTTTATTGCTTCATAAACTGGTAATACTTATTAAATTAACATACGATAAATTCCTATGTAGTGGGTAGGTGAATTTAACAATAGAATTTTAATCTATTTTTACATAAAAAATAAGTTTATTTGTCTCTAAATTACAATCAAGTTACAATGAAGTTCAACTTTTGTAATAATAATTTATAAATAATGTTTTATTTGTAATTTTCTATCTTTGATATCATTAGTATCACATCAATATCAGTCTTTCGGCTGCTTTTAGTTTTATTATCTATAACTAATAGTACATTTAAAACTAACTTTGACATAAACACACGTTCGTTACAAAGATAAAATTTAACTTTCTTAAACTTCTTTGTTAAGAACTATTTAACGTATTGAATAAATTATTTGTAAAAGACTGAAAGTCTTTCACAGAAAAGACTTTGTAAAAGAAATAATGCAAACTTAATGTTTTTTCAGTTATCAATAATTGAATATCATTTTCATCAGTCTCATCGTGTTCTTCATCACTATATAAAGCATTTTTGTCATATTGAAGATGTTTTAAATCTTCTACGTTTAATAATTTCATGTTATGTGCAACGTAAGTTATCATGCCCGCTCTTTCTAAGCTAAGACGATTTCGTTTACTGTAATGTATCCAACCATATGTACTGAATGATCTCTCTGTGGCTGCAGAAGTAGGCGACAAACCCAATATTTCTGTTGCTATTTTACTTAGTTTTACACCTCTACATATGCCACTCCACCATTTTAGAGCTGTTAAACTTAATCCTGTACGTTGAACATAATCATCACTGAAGAATCCAGCATTTAGAGTATAATCAGTAAGTTCAATGGTTATCTCATTTTCATCAAGACCAAAACGATGTGCAATTTGTGAAATAAATGACGATGCAGTAATTATTTCCAGATCACTTAAATCTTGACCTTTTATTGAAGGCTCTAAAAGATTAGCTGCTAAATGTATCGGTCGAATGGCCATAGCTCTCCTAGATTCCAATAACTGAAAAATTTTATTTTCATCTTCATTTGAAAATGGTGATGCTTCTTGTCCCAGTTCGGAGTCAAAAGAAGACCTGATTTTCGAAAACGCAGTACATACTTCACTCATTTTTGGTGTATCCGATTCTAAAGTAGTGATCCATTGAGTAACAGGTTTCATTAAACCATGCACTTTAGCCAACTTTACCCAAAAAGATTCATCTAGAATAATATTTTTAGTTAATGGCTCTAAATATGGCTGTACTGTCGGAGTTACTACCAAAGTTTGTAAAGTCTATTTATTAGATAATAAACTATCCATACAAATAACAGTCGATCCAAAACGGGTCTGACCAGGATTTTTTAATGAAATTCTGCTGTTTTCTGACATTTGACTTTGAATTTTATTAAATGTAGCAATAAGTAGATGCTTTTTTTAAATTTCATTTACAATAGAAGTAGCTGAATGGAGTAGGGCTTTGATTGACTGTAATGCAGCTATATCTTTTAGTAATAAGTTCAATATATGGACCACACACCCATAAAAAATAATTTTAGTTGTGTTAAATCGATTCTCTATTATTTTCCAAGCTGGCTTCATGACAGCAGCATTATCAGTACAGATACTGAGAATTTCATCAATACCTATATCCATAATTACTGTACTCATTTCTTCAGCATAGAATTCAGCATTTTGAATCTTATCAGCTGCTGAAACCGTCTTAAAAAAAACAGGTTTCGGTGTTGTGATGATAAAGTTCACTATACCCTCTTTTCTTATGTTTGTCCATCCATCACATTGCAATCCAACAAAACGGGCATTATTAATACACTTATTAACTTCTTTTTGAATTGATTGGTAAATACTATTTAACAGTGGTCCAGATATTATATGTCTTGAAGGTAGTTGAAATGTTGGTCGCAAAAATCGTATGAATGTTTGCCAGTGTACGTTTTCTGTGATGCTTAATGGTGTTCCAGAAGTAAATATTGCAACAGCTAGAAGATTTTCAGCAGATAATTGATCGTTTTTTGTGATGTTATCACAAAAATTGGTGATGTTTTGATTTCTACATAAAGTACTTGGACCATTTGACTCAGAACTAGTATCTTCATCTGATAGTATATCACTCTTCTCATTTTTTCTCTTCTGTTTTAGTTGACGTTTTATTTCATGTTTCACAAATTCAGGACTACTTTTACAATCTTGGAGTAAATGCTGTGCCATTCTTGTAATATGTTGAGCGTAACTTTTGCAACAATGATTGCATCGATAAGAAATCATTTTTTGGTTAGGTTGGCGATCTAAGATCGTAAAATTGTCATAAACAATCTTTTTCAACTGCATCGTCACGAAAATCTGAAATCAAATGTAGATTTTGAACTTTATATTTTATAATAAAAATTAATATTAATTGTAATATCATTTAATTTACCTTTGTTTTTTCCTTAATATAATAATGAAGCACTTTAACATATATCACAATTATTAGAGATGGCGCAAGAATAAAGAATGAAAAAAGTGGGAGATTTGAATCCTCAATTTTCTGACCAATGGTCATTTTTTTCCATCGGTCACGCGACGGTCATGTGACGGTCACGTGACGGTCACTCGACGGTCACACTTTTCGTTCACATCACTACCCTAAATGATTAGGTCCACTCTACCTGCATCCCCTACGCTTGCTAATTTTCACCAATGGATTTTCATCTTAAAATCCGTTCCACTGATGGACGACGGTATAAGAAGGCTTGCCAAAACGCTTCTAGTCAGTGAGTTTTAGTGATTTGTGCAATAAATATCTCTTCATGTGGATCGTTAACAACTTCTATTAGTGAATAATAACTTGTCTCAGAGTGCTCAGTAGATGCAACATGTGATGACAGTAGTTTGGCAGTGAAATAGTGTAAAGTTAGTCAAATAAGCAGCAGTATGATATCAAATTTTTTTTATTGAATAATGTACAAAAATAAAAAAGAGAATAATCGTTTGTAAATTCTACGAGTAAATAATCTGGTGAGACGAATGTTCACAATTAAAGAATAGTGAAACATAAGTGAAATTAGGAATGATTTCTACCTTGTAGCAAAATAAATTGGAATAAATTGAATTACCATTAGATAGTGGGTTTTTAATTTCCTGATTTCCAACTAAAATTAATTAAGTATTTTACAGAAGCTTCGATTAATCAAGTTGATGTAGATTAATGGTTCAAAGGTATTTGTGATATAAAGTGCAGTGGATATAGGTAAGTTAACCCTAATTATAACAAAAGCGTTGAATGTAAGTTTTGGCAGATCATCATTATCAAGGAAATCCCGTAGTGACGGACGAAGGCGTCAGTCTCACTGGATTTAGTTTCAGACTTTGAGGGAGCAATCGACTCTATCAGGTAATAGTGTAAGTGTCGACAGTTTTTCAGTGATATCAAATGCAGTCGATGTAGGTGAGTTGACCCCAATTATAACAAAAGTGTTGAAAGTGAGTTTCAGCTGATCTTCATCATCGAAGGACGCCCATAATGATGAACGAAGGAGTCAGTCTCATTCGATACAGCTGCAGACTTCGAGGGAGGAATAGACATTTCTTTTAGGTTATTGTGTAAGTGTGGTATTTCAAAACTACGTTGCAGCAGATTATTATCATTGTGGCAGAGGATACGTAATTGACCAGAAGATAGTGTTTGTCGCAGTTAGTCAATCGACTTCGTCGACTGATTGAGTAGTGTACAAGAATAGCTAATTAATTCGCAGATTTATGGATTAGGTCTACAGAGGATACTATGTAAAAAAAAAGTGCTTCACATTCTACCTCTTGGGTGGTGTGGAAATAAATGCATTTAATCATTATTCATGTATTGGTTTTATCAAATTCGTTTAACTAGTGCTAGATATATGTTTGAACTGTTGAGACTAACGTGCGACTTCCTTTTTTCTTATAACGCTTGGTACACTACAATTATGATTTCATTCTATTTATTAAAACCCGAAGGCGGGTGAAGTTCGATCGCAATTATACGCAAGTGTCGCCCGAAAAGATTACATATGTAATACTACTTTTTCTCTCTTCAATGTCACGTTTTTAGAGTTAAAATTTTAAAACAGACCCACCTAATTTATTTAACAGCTAATTCCTTGAGGAATGTATATACCCTGGCCCCAATACAAATTTTTGTTTTTTTTTTTTACAAAGGAAACTTCAAAAGAAATGGTTCACAAGACAGCGTGAAGGCGCTACGGGTACGCGGGGTACCTAACCTGCGAATATTAAGAAATTTAAAAAAATCATCAGTCCCTATTAAGTTCATTTCGTATAGGTAATGATTCATGTAATGACCAACTGCGCATAGGTGGCGGAGCCTTCTGATATACTATTGACGCGAATGGTATTTTGTACTCTTGTATACATTTTAAAATGAAATCATCTGAAGTTATTGTGGCCCATCGTTTCACAAACTGCCTTAGCCTTCCTGCACTCTTATTTACCTTTTCCTCTTCTACCATCTCTAGTTCCTGCCCTGACGACTTCGTAATTGATACTGATTCTGAGATTTGGGGTGACTGTTCGACTTGGTGTTGGATCGCTGGTAAGACGTCTTCTCTGAATACTTGGGTTTGTTGTCCGGTTGTATCGATGTTTTTGATGCAATCGGGCCCTTGTAGTTTACCTGATTCGATATAATACTAACTTTTTGACCGGAGGTTGTATTCTAATCTCCTGACCAAGTTTATTAACAATTTTAAGTTCTTTAATTTTGTCTTCTAATTTTTCTCCAATCAAAAAAGTATCAACCTCAGCTTTTTCCAACAAATCAGAATAAGTTTTATTCAAACCCGATGTAATACATGCTCTACGAGCATATGTTTGACTACGATGCAACTCCGCTATGAGCTGGGATGCCTCCTATAATCTTTCCAACATTTTATTAAGATCTAGACTCTGTTTTAACATTAACGGTTCTATTACTGACCCTAATGGTGATAAGGCTGATCCAGCCAGGTTCTGAGTGATCGCATAATACATATCTTGTTTATTTGCTGCTTCCTTAATTGATGTTGCTACTTCCGGGTTAAGTTTTGGAGCCTCCAAACAACACTCACTTTTTCCTCTTTAACCATCTTCGTCTTTAACCATACTTTCCACGTTGAAGTAATATGAGATGACAACTCCAACTTTTTTTCAGCGTCTCCCGGTTGTTCGCCGATTATTTCAATAATATCCTTTTCGAGTGGTGGAACGATTACATTTTGATCGTTCTCACTAGCATTACTCTCCTTCTAAATTTCCTTCTCATTCCCAACATCGTTGTCTAGGTTGCTTACTGGCTCTGAGACTGTAAGAACCTCATCCTCTCCGATTTCATTCTGACTTTGAGCCTCAACTGCTCTTGAAGGGGAAAACATGTGTGACGGGCTGCTTGGTCCTATAACATGTGATAACTCCCATTACTCACATTTGCATCGATAATTTCTTCGTAGAGACTGTTCATTACGACAACTTTCGGTCCTTGTCTTACCTCACGTGTAAGCTCAGCCGTCTGATTCTGTAATATAAACATAAACTTATCATCATCATTATTTTTATGCTGTTGGGTACGTGCAACGCCATTATCTCTATCATTCTGCCCAGAATCCGCCGTATTCGTTTGCTGAAATGGCTAAAACCGCTCTTCTATTAGCTTTTCCAATCTTTTTAGTCTTTTTTTAAACCTGTAATTTTCCTTATCAGAAGAAGATGCTTTTCTCTTATGTTTTCCCATTTTTTATTATTATTTTCCTCTATTTAATATATATTGAAAGAAAATCGTACGTGGAGAAAAAACTTTACATGTGACACGTTTGGCACGAAAAAATATAATGGTTAACAGGACCGCTCGAAGGCGCCACAGGTACACGGGGTACTTAACCCACGAATATTAAGAAATTTTAAAAAATTTTAACCCTACGAACGTGACATTGAAGGTAGAAAAAGTAGTACTACATATGTAATCTTAAGGGTGAGACTTTAAGTACAATTATAATATTTTTACTAAAGATCATAGAGATTACAAGTCAATGATGATAACAAAAACACGATTGTAAATTACCGTATTAAATACAAAAAAACCATCATTAAAGAAGACAAATTTGAATCAACCAATCAGAAAAGCGTAACTATTTTATTCGTGCGCTGATTAGTCAGTTTTATTCTTGAATTTTTGGAATAACTAACAATTAAAAAATTTTTTACGTTGTTGACTTGAGACTGCGCACTCTTTGAGCGCGCAGTGTATTTCTAGTAATTCTTAATGTAATAAGATTTTGTCAAAATATAGCTTGACAAGCAATTACATTACAACCACTTGATAACGTCAGGCAACCTTGCGAAGATGATTTACTGATTACCATTATGCTTCTTCATCGCTTTATTTAACGTGATTTATTCATTTTTACATATTGTAGTACGCTTCTATGCGTAACTTGCACAGCTTTTTTAAGAAGGAAATGATCCTGTTGAGAATCGGCTATCTTTGGCAGTCACGCCTGTTACACCTAACGGTCCAGAGGAGATTTTGAATCTCCAAGATCTAATAACGACATCTGTGGCTGAAAAAGAAGTCATAATGAATCAAAATTCTGAAGTGGTACCATATGTAGAAATACAGACGTGATAGAGGAAATAATCAATATGGCGGAAAACGTATTTGGTGATCCATTGGATGAAGATATAACATTTTAGGTGATGCTTTTAAAGAAGACATAGAGTTTGGAAAAGAGATTCACAAAGTTATAGCTCGTGGACGGCAAAAAATTTTAAGTAGTGGCTTAGACTCACATAAACAGTAAAAGATTCCCGGAAAATACCTTACATTATTCCTAGCAATTGTGACTTATTAATAGCCCCTAACCTAAATCCAGAGGTTCAGGCAGCAGTTACGGAATCTTTTGTACAAAGAGATGCAGCCTTGATGTAGAAACAAAAGCAGATCGGCATCGCTATTGCAGCTTCAGCACGTAAA
Organism: Chelonus insularis; assembly: GCF_013357705.1. NCBI lineage: Eukaryota > Metazoa > Arthropoda > Insecta > Hymenoptera > Braconidae > Chelonus > Chelonus insularis. The sequence goes on from NW_023276777.1 coordinate 105,992, forward strand.
TCAGATATGCTAGTGCTCAAACAAGCTTCTTATGAAGAAATCCTTGAACCAGTCAACGATGCCTGTCGTATCTCATGTGGCAGTCATTTCAGTGATACAAAAACACGGCGTAACTTTGTTCCATTTGCTATCAATACAGACATAAAAGAAACTTTAATTAAAACGGAGCGAGATCAATTTCTCTTTCGGGAGAATTTTGCAGATGAATTGAAATCGGCCAAGATCATCAAAAAATCTGGTGCAGATTTGGAACAAAAGGAAAACGTTGATACTTCTGGAATCAATCAAAGAAGACATCTAATAAGATTAATAATTCTAAAGGTCCTATAAACGACAAGGAACATTTAAACTGAAAGTCCCTGCATCGGAGATCGTGGTTCTATACCGATGCAGGGAAACCTCGTTATCAGACCAGAAACAACACTCGTCATCAGACAACGGACAAGAAGTCCACCACGAAGACGAAGTAGAAGAGGTAGAGTATTCAGGACGCTTAAGTCTCTTTACGAAAAATTGGTCCAGGGCTACTAGGGACCCAATAGTTTAAGCATGGACAAAGGGCTACAAAATTCCTTTTGTGACTCCTCCAGTTAGTCTTAAAGACCTCTAGTCTCTTCAAAATCAAAGCAAGAATTAATTGACTTCATCAGGTCTATCAGTAAGTTAAAAATTAGAGCCATCTCAAAATGTAAGCCTGAAAAAGATAATTCTTTATCAGGCATTTTCTTGGTACCAAAATCTAACGAAGAAAAATGATTTATTTTAAATTTAAAAAAATTGAATGAATTTGTTGAGACATTAAATTTTAAAATGGAAGACTGTCGAACAGCATACAAGTTGCTAATTAAAGATTGTTTTATGGCATGTCTGCATTAAAAAAATGCTTATTTCTGAATTCCTTTACACGAATCACATTGAAAATTTCTTTGATTTGAATTTAATGCTACATTTTACAAGTTTTATTGTCTTCTATTTGGGTTGTTGACGGCTCCCTATGTTTTTACAAAAATGTTAAAGCCTGTTATGGAATACTTAAGGTCTCAAAACTTCATCTCAGTAATATACCTTGACGATATTCTTTGCTCTGGCGAGACATTTGAAGAGTGTCAAGCCAATGTTCGAGCTCAAAAGTATCTACTAGAGTATTGCGGTTTCATAGTATACTATGAAAAGAGCTGTCTAGTTTTAACGACAAGTTGCAGGTTTTGTAAACTACGAGATTTCGCCAAACTCATCGGTTTATTAGTCTCCGTGGCCCCAGCCATTCAGTATTCTTGGGTATATACTAAACTGTTAAACCGACACGAACTTTTGTGTTTCAACAACTATTGCAGTTATGATGAGGTTATTTCATTGAACACAAAACTGAAGAGGGATATGTTATGGTGGTTGAATCATATAGATACAGGTTACAATCCTTTTAGATACAATCAGGTTAGTGTTGAAATCTTCTCGGATGCATCAGATAGCAGCTGGGGAGCATTCTGTAATGATAAGGAAGCTTTCGCACCCACAAGAACAGATGTAAGGAGTGCAACTCCAAACACCATACAATGTTCCATTCACTTTTGCACCGACAATCATCAGGCAGCAGCAATCAGGCGTCTTCCGGGGCCCAATCATCACAACAATCACTATCAGACACTCAGCCTTCAACTTTACAGCAGTGAGGAGACGAAGCAGTCCTCGAAGAACATTCAAACAATTCACAGACATTCAAGCTTGCCGATGGACTTACTCTGGAGGGTCAAACTGACTGGATGACCTTAGCACACGAGGTTTCGGCCTCAGAAGGGTTAAAGGTTCAGTCGGAATGGTCCAAAGGACAAGTTCAGAAGCAGCACAATCATCTAGGACAATCAAAAGGTCAGAATGACCACAAGACAATCAATCAACATTCAACTAATAATAGCACACAAAATCAACAATCAAGTGACGTTAATTCAATTCAACCTAGCAGACAATCATCGACGAGAGCAATCTGCTCTAGTCAAACAATTCCAAATTATCTACATGAAGATCATTCAACGCTGTTAGCAACAGCAAAAGTCAGAGCCAATTCACCTTCAGGGAGTTGCATAGCACGAGTGCTCATTGATCCTGGATCAGAGCTAACACTAATCACAACTCAACTAGCCAATCTGCTGCAACTGAGAAAACACCATCAGACAAACAACATAAGAGGAGTGGGAAGCTCTTAGCTCACTCAAACAAAAGGTGTAATATTCTACGAGCTACAATCATTATTATCCAGTCATTCAGTATACATTCGAGCTCACATTATGAAACAGTTGACAGCTTTAATTCCAAAAGTGTCATGTAATTATCCCAACAATCATTGGTCGCAACTCAATGGATTAACACTAGCTGATCCAACATTCACCATTCCACAATCAATAGACATTCTACTTGGACTTTAATGGACAAATCATCAAGCAAATTATCATATATCATTCTCCAACAGCTCCTATAGCTCAACTTTCTATCTTTGGTTGGCTAATTCTTGGTCCAGTAGCACCAAACTCATCAGTCAATCCTGAGAAGGACATTTTGTTTGAGTACCTCGCCTTATAGGGCATAACTCTGGGGATAACTCTACTTCTAGTGACGGCGTTATTTGGGACGTGATATACTTGTGCCTTTATAAAGGCACGAGGATACACGCATCTAGCCCAAGGCCTTACGACATACCACTACGAGTCCAACCTCAATTGACTGAAAACACCCGGCTCTCTGCATATCGTTTTTCGACTTTGCAGCTCCGGATGCGGGCTTGGATTTCAGTCTCCCGTAGTACCAGTTTTATCCGCTTTGGTCGGCGGCCCCAGTTGTTTGTGGTGTGAGGGGAGCACCGTTATATTGTCAACAGCTGAAAGAAGAAAATGGTTAGTTTTTGATGTTTCCTGAAATATTAAAGTATATTAAAGTTTTTAACTTCCCAGTGGGAAGTTATAGTAATGGGTCCGATTTTGCGAATCGCTAGTTTTGACATATCTTCACGTTTTAAGGTCCCCAAATCCACTACGACCGTTTTCTAGTGGGGTGGAGGGTTCTGTGTACTCTGTGTGTTGGGCATTGCCGCTCCAGTTCGCGCTACTCTCCTTTTCTCTCTTACCGCCTCGCGGATTCTTCTAACTTCCTCGAACAATTTCTCTTCCTCGCATCTCTTGACAAATCGTTCGAAGGCCCTACATGGGTCTTTTGTTTGGACAAACTTTGGCGCTATTTCAGACCATGTCGATCTGAGGTCAACATTCGTTTCCGAATGTATGACCGCCATGAGACTCGTGCGTCTGTCTCTATATGCGGGACAGTGCAGCAGGAAGTGCTCCACTGTGTCCTCATTTCCCCTATTGCAATTAGGGCAGGTTGGGTCTGTTTCGGTGGCGTATTGTGCACGGTGTGCTCGGAATATACCATGTCCTGTGAATATTGGCGTCATTATATTGTTCAGGCGTATCCACTGATTATCGAGCCTGTCTGCTATGTTCGGGAAGAAGTGATATGTTTTGCGGCCCGTCTCAGATGCATCCCATTCTGCCTGCCATATTCTAATTGTTTGCAATCTGAGGTTCATTATCGGCGTCGTCGTCTCCCCTGACGTATTGTCGTTTAGGGAGATTCTAGTGCCGTTGTACGTTACTACTTCGTCGATACGAAGTGTATATCGCGCGTTGAGATCATTAATCGCTATGCGTATAGGCGGGACGCCCACCGCCACGCAGAGGCCGTCTCTCGGGGTGGTTGCGCGAGCATGCGCCACAACTCCTAAAACGCTCCTCTGTGCGGCCGCAAGCGTCAACCAGTCTTTAGCATTGCACAAATCGCTCCATGTCGGAGACGCGTAAGCAATCACCGGCAGGAAGTACCCCCTATATAGAGTTAGACAGGTATGGTAATTAAGTCCCCAACGCATTCGCGAAAGGCGCCTTATTTTGTGGAATAACTTTTCCGCTTGCGCCCGTCGTTTATGAATATGCATGGAGATGTTAAGATCTCTGCCGAACCAAACCCCCAGATACTTAACCGCTTCTGGGTATTTTATCCTGTTGCCATCTATTGTAATCTTAGGCGGTTTACATTCATGCCTGTCTTTCTTTCTTCTTAGGTGTGGCTTATATTCTCTGTAGTTTCTCTTGCCTCTGAGTTTTACTTCTCTCTTCATGAAGATTGCTTCCGTCTTCGTTTTTGACAGCTCGAGCTTGGCATTCTTGCACCAATTGAGTATTGTGTCAACAACTACCTGTCCTTTGGCTTCAAGTGTCTCCCTTGAATTGCCATCAATGATAACGATTAGATCGTCTGCGTATACTGCGTATTATTTTCCATGTCTGTGGGTCATCAGAGAAGAATTTACGCAACTTCATGAGCTCTCACTTCCACGATGGATTCACACAACCAGACATTCAACTGTAGAAATTCATGGATTCTCTGATCTTTCACAGCTTGCGATGGCTGCAGCAATGTACCTTAAAATCAATTCACCGTCCACAGGGCCCAAAATCACACTCATCTGTGCGAAAACTAAAGTAGCACCAATCAAACAAATCATGATCCCTAGGCTAGAGTTAACAGCTGCGTTAATTCTAGCGACACTCACAAAGTGTGTTCAAGCTACACTCCACAGAGTGAACATACATTCAATTCACTTATGGACGGACTCTTCAATCACTCATTCATGGATCAATTCGAATGCAGGACTTTGTTAGGAACAAAGTAGTGCAAATTCAAGAACTAGTTGCGGACGCGCACTGGCACCATATTTCTAGCAAGGAAAATCCAGCGGACTGTGCTTCAAGAGGCATTACAGCCACTCAATTAAAAGATTACTCGCTATAGTGGAGGGGACCCACTTGGTTAGCTGAAAATCAAGAAAACTGGCCAGTAAATTCACCACCAGCTGACGAGTTTAAGTAACAACAAGTTACTTGGAATCACCGCCCTAATCATAAAATTTACTTCAAGACTTCGACATTCACTAGTTACCAGTCCTTTAGCATCAATCACAACCGATGACATCGAAAAGGCAAGAATCTTCTGGATAAAGTTACTCAAGCAGCACATTTTTACCAAGAAATCAGGACTTTATCCAACAATCAACATTTTCCACCAAACCATTCATTCAACAGACTCACAGCATACGTTGACTCAGAAGAAGTTCTACGAGTAGGAGGACGATTTCAGCATGCTCAGTTGAGTCATGATTCAAAACATCAATCAATTCTACCTCGACATTTACCGTTCACCACTCTTATTATTAGACATTATCATTTAATCACACTACATGGTGGCACTTGACTTACACTCACAACAATCAGACAACGTTACTGGATCATTGGTGGAAGAGCTCCAGTAAAAACATTCATTCTTCGGTGCATCGAATGTACTCGACAAAGAGGCATAAGAGCACAACAACTCATGGGCCAATTGCCACAATCACGTATCACTCCTTCACGGCCATTCTCTTATACTGGCATAGATTATGCTGGGCCATTCACAATCAAAACATCATCAGGCAGAGAAGCCAAGACAAGAAAAGCTTGGGTCTGTGTATTTGTCTGCATGTCAACTTCTGCAGTTCACTTGGAAGCAGTTAGTGACTATTCATCTGAAGCATTCATTGCTGCCTACAGAAGATTCACCTCTAGACGAGGATTATGCCCGACAATCTATTCTGACTGTAGCAGAAATTTCATAGGAGCTGATATAGAACTCAAGAAACTATTCACACAATTCACCAGAGAACATAAGGTCATTTCTAGATTCATCATCACCAACGGCACTCAATGGTCATTCAACCCACCTGCAGCACCATACATGGGTGGCAAGTGGGAGTCAGTAGTGAAATCACTTAAATTTCATTTGACGAGAATAATAAAAGAATCTTTCTTCACGTTTGAAGAGATCACCACTGACTCAAATAGAAGCCATTCTCAACTCAAGACCTCTAGACCCAATTAATGATGACCCAGAAGACATTCAAGCACTCACTCCAGGACACTTTTTTATCGGGTCAGCAATCAACACTGTTCCTGAACCATCAGTCTCAGAACCTGTACATTCAACTCAAAATCGATGGCGGATGATTCAACGACAATCACAGCAGTTCTGATACAGTTGGTCACAATCTTATTTACAAAAACTACAAGCTATTTCTAAGTTGTTTTTCAGGAACAGAACAATTTAAGTTGGTACATTAGCCTTGCTGACAGATGAAAGATTTCCCCCCACGAAATGGCCACTCGTGAGGATAATTCAATTGCACCCAGGGCAAGATGGGCTTCCACGAGTAGCAACGGTGAAGACACCAACAACGACGTTGGTCAGACCAATCGTCAAACTAGCCATTCTACCAATCGAGCCAACTCCTGAAGCCCAGCAGCAGAATCAACTTGAGGACAATCATCAACCAGTTGCTAATGGCGGGCGGCATATTGAGAATTAATTAATTCTCAGTTTGAATTTGCCAGCTGACAGGAACTTCGGCGGTCATCTTGGGACTGGGTCGATAACCAATCGACCAAATAATTAATATTTTTTGATCTAGTCACTCATTTGACTAATTTTCAGTGTCCCTTTTGACTAATGAAGTTCCTGTCACTATTCTTTCACTGTTCTCGTTCACGTGTACACGCCATTCACATTCCTTTCTAAAAAATCTTAAAGTTTTGAGTCAATCATTAGTGCTAGTGCTATTGTGAATCATCAGAAATATTCAAGTTTCAGTCTACAATAGAAATCAACTAATAATTCAAGTCGTTTCATAGTAAATTCAAGAAAATACGATAAATTCATTTTGCATTGCATAGATAGGCTAACGCCACGTGCACAATCATATTGTTCCTCAACTTGAGAAGCGTGCTGAGCTCGTGTGGGAGGTTAATAATACCGAACACACCAAGTTGAGTATTTTTGAGACATTCAATTTAAATTCAGTAATTACAATTGACATTAAGTGATTTCTAAAGTCATTAATTTCTTGTATTTAGTGACAAAAGGTCACCCAGTGTACATTGTGTACCTGTTAGTGCTAAAAATGACGATAATATATTTTTTATAAAACCTGACTTCCATTTGCTCTGTTCTGGCACAATCATCCCTATCCTCAAACGGTTAGGTTAATTCACAAGTTGAGATTTTCTCAACACATTTAATATATCACAATGAAATATATAATGTTTAACAATGAGGTAAGAAATTGATTTTAAAATCTATTAGACAAAATAGTGATCATTTTTTTAAGTAAGAAACGAGATAAAATTCGAGTGGTCGGAAATATGCAAGTTCCCTTCATGTACAGACGTAATTTTAGATTAAATAATAGTTTTGAGACAAATGATTATAATAACTAATATAATTGCACAGTTAAAACTGATGCTAATAAATTCCACAATCACTGATACCTCATTCCTCTTATAAACGAGAAATAACACGCTGGCTGATTTTAAATTAATTCATTGATGAATAATCATCCAATGATTGGTATACAATTAAAACGAAACCGGAACATAAATTAGAAGTCCTCAAATAACTAATGAATATCTTTAGCTTTGATGCTTGTACAAGAAAATTTTTTTTAAATCAATATTATTTATTCCAATCGACAGCTTCTTTAACTCTATGATATTCTACCAGCATGTGATCATGATAATTCAATAGAAAATGCAAATCCGTAAGACTACGAGCATGAAAGTCACGACTGTCTAAAAGAAGATTGGCGTGAGAAAGGTAGAAACGTGTCACGCTAATTAGTTAAATCGATTGCTTGATACGATTGTAATTTTACTTGATTCACTGTTGCAGATAATGCTCACAAGTAGTCAATTACAATTTCTGCCTTCATTTTATTACAATACCAACAAAAAAAAAATGATCATAACGACAACACTAAGAAGAGAACAAAATTTGTCATTACGCATTATCGAGGTGTTGGAGATTACATACCCGATAAGAACAATGAATAACACGAAAAAAAAAACGGCTTCGCGAAAGTGAATTATGATGATACTTCACTGTAATTTCAGTACACAACTCAAGTGATTTATATTTTGAAAGCTTGAAGATGAAAAACTGAGGATTAAATATCATCAAACATACGAACACCGAACCAGTGTCAATGTGATTGTTGATACAATGGAGGTACATCAACTGAGAAACATTGTCTGAACACACGAAGCAATTTGATTACATAATCAAAAAAATCACAAAAAAACTTTTAAAAGTATTGAATTACTTGAATGAAAAACAAATATTCATTCACAGTATTTTTTGCATTTGCAATTAAATCAAATGGTGTGGTATTAATGAATGAATCAGAATGTGTATCTTATGGCATATAATAATATTGGTAGTGGAAAAAGATTCATGGAAAAATTTTTTTTGTTTTCTGACTTATCAATCATTTTGCACATTTAACGGCATTGAATTTTAGCTTGAAAAATTTGAGAAACTTTTCCATTGGAAAAAAAAGAAAACGATTGTTTATCTTGCCGGAGGCGTTTTAATCTTCTCGCGAAACGAATACACAAGTAGAAAAAAAAGAGAAAGATAAATAAAATTTTGAACTCACCGGAGTGAAGCAGAATTAATTCCTATGATCTCGTGTGTTAAGTAATTTGAGATGACGACACTATCACTAAATAAAACGATAATAATCACTTGACAATTAATTGTTTTTTCGTATATAATTTAGAGCGGTAGGTAATAAATGATAAATCAACTGCTACGTGAGGTACACTCAATAAACGCGATGTATCACGTGAGACAATCTCATACAGAGATATGTTCAAAGAGCCTCGGACCGCCATGCACTGACTGGACGTGTCTTACTTGAATGCTTTCATCCTGTGCGCACGCATGTTGCCTTCCCGCACTCTGCCGACTGTTCTAGAAATCTACCACTTACGCCATCTTTGTACCTCTCCCAGAAACTTCTTACCTGTAAATTTCAACATGAAAAAAAATATGTTTTGTTGCAAATAAATTACCATTTTAGCTTTTATTGATAAATATCTTTTGTACTTTACTCAACAAACAGAACAAAATTAATTTTAATCATGAAGGCTTTTGAACATTGAAATTCGGGTTCACATTTTTTGACTACATTTGGCATTTTTACATGGACAGCAAACAGTAATTTTAATGCTAATCATTAAAAAATAATATATGGTTTTTGACACTTAGAACTATTTTGAATAGTAAATATTAAAAAATATACTATCGAGTATGTTATATGCATAATACTGATCGGTTATAGTTCATTTGTTTCTCATGCTACCTTCCCCGCTACACCTGTTACGAAACTGACATCGCCATGATACGTGACTTACGTGAAAACATACATATTTCATCTTAGTGACATAATAAAATATACTTGAAAATGAATTTATAGTTTTTTAATCTAAATGAAGGACTATTTTTGTCGATTTTATTTATTTAAATGTCATTCTATAACAAAATGTAATAATTGGATAAGTTTTCTCTTACAACTTTGAAATAAAATAATGAAATTATTTTGATAAATATTTTGTTTAAAATTATCGAATATTCAGCATCAAAATGACAACTGATGTGGATAACTTTTCTACAGCAGAAATATTAGCAAACTATTGATTGAATCTGTAGCATTCACCATTTTAATATGAAGATAAGATAACAGAAGCACGATAAAGAAAGTTTAAATGTTGACCAACAATAATTTCTGCATATTTATCCTCTTGTTGAATTTACTTACCTTGTTTTTATTATTATTTTATTCTCTAGAGATCGGCTGATATGTATTTTGTTGTCATGTTCAACTAGACCGACACTCGACATTCAATTCTGAGAAATACCTTCAGTCGAATACACCGGCGTTCGTGTCGAACGACTACGTTCACGCATGCGTAATAGCGACCAACAGGACTTGAAGAGCACATTTCATTTGACGTTAGAATTAATTTTAACAACGAGGTATCTTTTATTTAGTTTTTAAAAGTTTAATAGCATTAAAATAATCTATTATTGAAGATATTTATTGTAAATTATTGAGTTAAAGAGAAAATTGATAGAAAATACTTTTCTTCGTTTCATTTACAAGAGATTTATCGTTGTCCATTCTCATGTGTTTTCTAGAATCACTTGTTTGACTGAATTTTATTGAACAGCATTATTATATAAATTATTTATTCAGTAGCATCAATAAAATAAAATGTATGCGTAGTGTAAAAAACATACTCATACAATCAATGATTATAATTATCATCAAGTGCAAAAAGTTTTTGTGATATTGGTCGAAATTATTAGTTAAATAACCATTAACTTTAGTAAGTATGTAACGTGTTGAAATGTGCCATAAGTTAGAATTATTTCAAATGGATGCATATTAATTAAAAGAAATTAATATGTCCACATACTAATTTACTGTACATGGATAGTACTTTTTAAGACATCCTTACATTGTATCATGATTTTTTTTTTACCAAAAATATGTTAGCTCATAGAAAAATAATTTTGCATATCATCATAGAGTAATATTCCAATAAAATTGTAATATTGTCATACATTTTCTGTTCATTGCTTTACTCTTTCAAGTATTAATTTAATTTTTGTTGCTCAGGTACAAAGAGAATACGTTTCAATTCTACAAAGGAAATCAATTGCTTGAGACAATGGAAGAGGTGTATCAACTAGCTTACTGTAAGTCATCCTTATAAATTATTTATTCTTTTATAGATAACTTTCTATGTTGATAGCTTTGTCTGCGTTTTTCCTCTTTCTCGTATATTTCTTTTTCTTTAACTTGGCGTAAATTCATCAAATAATCTAAAGAAGGTGTTTCCATTCCCATGAAAGCTACTGAGTAATTTTTGATGCCTAGATTATGAAAAATAATCTCATTATTCACAATCCACTGGCTGTAAAATATTTCTGAAATTTTTTTTAATCCTAGCTTCTCAGCTAAACTTTGATGATAACTGGACGAAAACATTCCAGCGATGACAGGAATTTCTGAGGCAATTACTATTTGAATGCAAGCTTCTCTTAAAGCAGATTTTAAATATCGATTCTGATAAGTTGAATAAACACATAAAATATAAATACGAAAAATCATGAAAAACATCAGCTTGTTTAATTAAATTATTCTTCAAGCTCATTATTTTTTCGAAAGACTCTCCTTGCATAATCTTTAAAAACATAAAAATTTTTTTTTAATTTAATTAACAACTAAATTATTTACTGATTGAAAGCGAATATTAATTAATTATGTAAATATATAAACTTGAATTCGAGAATATGTCGTACTCTTATCCACAGTACTGTTAGTTCTTGCAATCACAGTACCCACTACTCGTCCTGATCTAGAACGAATAGCAACTAGACTTGTTGTATCGTTCATCCATACACGAATTAGGTCAAGATAATTTTGAACTGATACATCATCTCTGTGAAAATTGATAGCTTTACACATAGGATCTTCTGTAAAGTAATGGTACTATATATATTTTTATAATATTTATTTTCAATATACATTGGACAATAATGGTAAAAATTTTAACAGATAGATTATTAAAAAATATTGATTGATTGGCTTATTTATTCTATTTAATATTGATAATTCATTGTATAAGATATTTCAATCCAGTTGACATTCTAAGAGCAGAAGTGTCAAACTATGTTATGAAAATGTATACCTTTCAAAAACTACATAAAACATTGTATGAAATTGGTGTAATGCTAACACTAGAAATCTTATTGAAATACATGATCTAGTAATAATTGAACTACTGCCAATTCTATTTAAACTTAAGTTTCTATAGCTCTGATTATTTTATTATTACCTTTATCAAACACAATACATCATCGTAATGTTGACTCTGTAAGTCAAATATCTGACAGCCTTTCGGTGCAGACCAATAAAGAGGTTATACTGCTTTGTTCTGCATTTTGATAAATATTTTATCTGGTTTCATGTTCGAGTTACTACTGATGTCATTCATTTTGAACATACAATTATTTAAATTTTACTTTTAATTTTATTTAAAATAATTATTTTTTATCTTTTCTTTTATTAGAGAGTGTTTCGCGTTTGTTAACAATTGAAAGTTCATATGTAAACGCAAATCTTCATGTGTTTTCAGCGGAAAAGGAAAATTCAATGCATAATCCTGCGGGGTTCGTTTCAAATTTTCTACTCTTTTGTATTTTGTCACATATATTTTATGACATTACGAGTTTCAATTAATTTTGCTTAGTGAAAGGATAATTTTATTCATGCACTCATTCGGTTTTAATCCATTACAACTTGGCTTGATAGCATGATCTGTATTATGTGTTTTCTTTATTCAATAATGGCAATATTATGGCTAATTAAATTTCTAATAATTTACAACATGCTTCAACTATCTCAGGAATATAATTGACAGCAGATAGTTAGAATAGAAAAGAAATTTGATTCAATTGATCTATAAATTAACTTAAACTAGTTGTTTTAGAGTTCATCCTTAAGTGAAGTTTTTTGTGCAATAATTACATCAGCTCGATGGGGTAATGTTGCCCAAAAGTCGAGCCTCTCTTTCAATAAATGTTTCGACATTCTTAGATCTTGTGAATTTGAAATATCAAGATATTCGTGATCTTCTGTTCTCACAGGTTTCCATTTTAATGGTATTGTTTTTGTAATAGCGGGTGTAGGATTTCTGAAAGGAATAAATAAAAAAGTACTATGAAAAGGAATAAATCTTTAAATATAAAAATTTTTGTTCAATTGCAATAATCGAGTTACCCAGTTTTTGCGAAATTAAACCATAAAGTAGTCATGATGTCAATCATCCGATGATCTTCTTTGCTCAGTGTAGTGTCTTTGAATAACTGTTCACCAACTGGGAAAAGATATTGAAGTTCATCTGCATGAGAAACTCCATAATCTCCTTGTGGTGCTCCGAATATCCTAGAGAATGATGCACTACTTTTGTAGGAGAAATAATAATAGTAGACTGGACTTGAAAGGGCATTAAGATGATCTCTGACTGCCATGTCTCCACCAACATTAAACCAAGCGTCTGAATACATCTGAATTAATTAAACACTTATTATCATATCACCAGCACGTGTTGATAATTTATTATTCTCTTCTTACAACTTATTACTATTTATATCTTTACTTACGTCAATGACTTCAAACTTGGTAGATTCATCTATTGGCTTATCACCCAAATAAAACTTGCGAATTTTTGTTGCTACATCTTTAAGTGATTTTTGTGGACAAGTGTCTTCATACATCAGAGTCATAGGAGCTAACTCCATGAAGTTGTCGTTCAATTTCTTGTCATACTGATATTCTTTGAGACCATAAAGACCTATTATAGTAATGAATGATGAAATTATGCACACTATTCATTTACATAATTGATTTTACAATGCTATCAGTTAATTATTTATTGACAATTTATCGTGAATACTTGAAAAGTTACTTTGAGTATTAACATTATTTTAATTGTAAAATAGACAATAATAAGTATCCAAACATGTTCTATAGATTTTTTATTAATCTGACATAGCAGGAAGGATTATTCTTGTTATTTTTAAAACTCTTTGGCTAATGATAATAAGACAAAAGTCTAGCAAAGATAATTTTAATTTCAAATAATATTTAAAAGAAAATAGATATTTACCTGCTACTTTGATAGCTCCTTCATGAGAATTGTATCCTGTTATCCAGGGAATATCAGCCATGTTTCCATTTTTCAAAGATTGAGCAGGCTCTTCGTTTAAAAATGCCCCAGGATGTTTTGGCTCAATGACTGGTCTAAATGGGATCATTGGATCATAGTCGAATATCTGAAACAAATAATCCACCATCATTCCCATTTTTTGCAAATTCCATGAAGATCAGTTTTATTTAATATAATTAATAAGTTACTTGATGATGTTTTGCTAATTATCGTTATATTTCATGCTACAAGTTATCATATTGATTATTTTGTAAATATGATCGATTAAATACTAATTTATTTATTTTTTTCAATGTTTTAATAAAAGAAAATTTTTTTATTATTGTTGAATAATTTTTATTAACTAATATATATCAATATCACCCAAATGTTACCAAGTAATTTATGATAAATTAATTGATGTTAAAACATATTAGTTCAGAGTAACTGTTGCATTCAATCTGATAATTATCGTTATTATTGTCGTTGCATAAAATATGAAAGCTACTGTTTGAATTCATGAAACAGAATTCAGTGAATGTGAAAAATTCAAACATTTAAATGAAAAAATAATGTCAATTTACTCAATAAATCACTTTTTCCTTAATTAAGTGGAGAAACATTTTCCTGTGAATTACAAGAATGAATAAAGTATATTCGTCAAGCATTTATTTTTTTGCTATTAATCTCTGTTGAAAGACATTCATGTTTATAAAACTACTAACGCGTAGCAGACCGGTTTTTTAATTGTCAAGTTTTTTCTACTATATGGGGACAAACCATAGATAATCTCTACCTGTCTGCATTAAATCAAGATTGCCTGTAAATTGTGTCTTACATCAGTAAAAACACAAATGATCTCGATAATTTTTATAAAAAAATCACTTACTACTTCAAATAAAGTTATTGCATTAGCACATCTATTTCTGATAATCATAGCCTGGTAGAAATATCTCATATCTATCAAGATACCTATCGTAGCTAAACGATTAAATCAGTAACAACATTGCTTTAAATTTGTGAAGTTTCGAGCAATTACCACTTCATTTTATGGATTCAATTAAAAATCTATATCAGCTAGCTAACATTTTATGAGAAAAAGATTTTATGCTATTAACTTATTTATGAAGAAATCAAGCAATAATTTTTAACGTTTACTTGTCAATTATAAACCTTCGACAGTGACAGAATGTTAGTAAGTATTTCACAAGGAAATACAAGATTAGAGGGAGTTAAAAGACAGTGATTAAAGTTTATAATCATATGCTTGACTAAGCAAAATGAATAAATAATAGATGTTAGAAGTAATCACGTTATATAAAGTATACTTACTTGGAATATTCTATCAGCTCCTATGATATCTACAGCATCTTTTTGACGAAGACATGCCAAAAGTTCTGATGAACTTTGAGTAGGACAGTTTAAATGTTCTGCAAGACGAATTGCTTTCTTTTTCGCATGACCTGGTCTTGTTAGTACCCATGGACAGAGAACAGTTCCACTTTGAGAGATTCCTCGATGAATTAAATCTGTAATTAATTACAAATGAATTAACCTTATAAGGCAAATGTCATCAATTTTGATAGTTAGGTCATGAGATAGGTGTTAGCGTTCTGATGAGTAACTTTTTATTACGAAAATCAAATAAACGATTGCTTTAATATATAATTTGATAAATTATTGCAATAATTAATTTTAATAACAAATAGTACTTTTTTTTATTACTTTGTTTTGCTTTGAAATTGCAAATATTTAATTTTATGTGCATTTTGTTTCATAAATAATTGCGCAGCAAATGAGTGGAAATTCTTTTAGAATAATCTTTTAATGTTCCATGTTAGAATCAATTTATTACCAAGTATAATTTCATCATCATAAAGAGATGTTCTCTTTGGAACTTTGAAATCTGTCTTTTAGGTTGAGAATTTTCATAAAATGATTTGAAAAAGTCCGATATATTCATGAGTTATACATACTTCTTGATAGTGGGCTGATAATATGATATTGGGTGCTAGCTCCACCAGCACTCTCTCCAAATAATGTAATTCTATTTGGATCCCCACCAAAAGCTGCTATGTTTTCGCTTACCCAATGAATCGCTTGAGATTGATCTTTCATTCCTTGATTACCTGGAGATACTAAGTCTTCAGTGCTAAGAAATCCTAATGGTCCAAGTCTGTAAAAAGAATTTTAACTATTTCTGATTTTTTTTTTTTAATTTCATTTTGTTACTAATGAATGACTTAGAGTTTATATGAGTTCTTTGCTCTATTATTAATTTTTAAGAATGAAGAAATATATTTTATGATTAATTATTCTAATTCACTCAATTTTTATTTTATTTCTCATGAAATTAATACATGAAAATGAAGGTTTTTAGATAAATATACTAATTAGAAATTTTAAACCTGTCATTATCATTCATATAAATTTTTATTGTACATCATAATTTAACAAAGCTTAAAATGCCAAAATAATGAGTACATTGACTTCGATTGGTTCGTTCACCTTAGTCAGAAATGTGTAAAATTATTTTTTCGCTTTCAGTTAATGAAATAGAACTTTGTTGAAACAGAGATCAATTATGTATAGATAAAATTTTATTGTTTTCTTTTAATTACTTATTGTCTTGCTTTCTAATTTTTTAATATGCTTATTACAATGCTTATTGAATGAACAGTAAAATAATATCATAACATAGATGGCCATATATCAAAGTCCTAGATTAGCTGTCTCTATTTTAAGGTCGTCAGGGCTATGCAGTCTTTTTATTTCATTGCAATAAAATACTTGACAACAAATATAATTAAATACAACAATTTAATTTCTGATTATTTCTTACATTATTATTAATTATTAAAATTCTTATATTTCAAAAATGTCATCGTATACATTCATGATAAATTTATGGTTTACATATCTGATGAATACTTCTAGAATCATGAAGGGATCACAAGTCCATTATGAATTCACTTAATCTTATTATTATCTAATAAAATGATTGATGATTTCCATAAAGATTTAGAGAAAATATATGATATGTATTTCATTTTATTTAGAGTATTATTGGCTTATAATATGACGTCTAATATAAAAATAAAAAATAACTAGTTTTATCATCAATACTGTAAATTATTACAGTTATTCCAAGATTTTGAATTAACTTTTTTGATCTTGTTGAGAAAGCAATACAAATTATGAAATAAAAATTATTAGTCTCATACCTTTATCAGAGACAAAAAAAATTCACAAAACAAATAATAAAGTTTGGAATGTTCTTTGTTATCAAATTAAATTTTGAAATAGTTGGGAAATAAATTGATTAATCAAGTCAATTAAATATAGCTGTTTTATAAAAAAAATAAAATATTTACCGATAGTTGATGGTAACAAGAATTACATCATGATCCAGGAAAAATTTTGGATTATAATACTCTGAATGTCCTGCTCCAGTGACCCATCCTCCACCATGGAACCAAATCATGACTGGATAATTAATTCCAGCTTCTTTCATCTCAGTGGTTGGTAATTGAGGAGTATAAACATTCAAGTAAAGACAATCCTCCTGACCTACAATATCTTCTTCATGGGTATAGATATTTCTCTGAGTACAAATTGGTGCATCTTGTTTTGCTGATCGAATTCCAGTCCAAGAACTTGCTGGTTTAGGTGGCTATAATGATTTTAATAAACGAATTATAAATATTTTTATTTCAATTTCATTATATTTTGATTATTTATGATTACAATATTATTGACATTAGTAAGAATCTTATCATAGATAGATATTTATTGATCTTAGTTATCAAAATAAATAATCATATTGACGTTTGGACAATAATATAGAAAGTCCAGAAAGCGTGATAATAAGAGTGAAATTTGTATAAGGAAATACGAGTGATTAGATTTTATAACATAAATCAATTTATTACGGTAAATGATAATTAACTTTCTGCTTTCTATCACTAAGATACATATTACTACTCAAAAGGTTTAAATGATTTATAAACCGTATCCAACAAATGAAATAGATTAAATGAATAAATATTTCTTACCTCGAATCTTAAATCACCAAGGGGTGGAAGTGCATAAGGAATGCCTCTGAATGAAAGGAATTCTCTTCCAAGACGTGTTTTCATAAGAGAACCCTCTAGAGTACCATTTTTAATTTTCACTATAATAGAGGCATTAACTAAATATTCACTTAGCCAGAAAGCTCCAAAAAAGAACGAACACAAAAATTGAACCCTCATTGCTGCTGTTGAATTTAACTGTTGATCTTAAGTTATTAATTCATCCACATATCTTCATTTCTTATTGAAAATGATGTGAAAGTTTATGGAGAGTGAGAGACGTTCACTTTAAGAAGGTAGAAACGCGACTGTTTCGTATGCTTGATGTCAGCGGGTATCTTCAAGGCGATAACATTAAGAACTGTGTTGATTTCGACGTAGGAGAGCGAAAGTGCTCAAGTGTTAAACTCTTTTAGATACTGTGACAGCATCTCAATGGATTTACCTACTTAGTTATGACAGAAGTGATATAATATACCTTGATATTTCATTCAAGTGTAAATGCTAAATTCGTTATTAAATTGATAATGATAAAAATCATTTTTAATATTTCCATCTTTTTTCTTCAGAGAAAGCAGTAAAAATAAGTTATATTAATGATGATAATTATTAATTATTAATCAGAGGTTTCTCATTTTTTAAACTTAGTAATTGAAATTAATACTAATGACTATCATTAATGACTATTTTAATCAAGAATGCCTCATAAATTTAAACATTATAAATAATAATCATTTTTTAAGAACAAAAATGTAAAATTATTCAGTCTATAGCATTTTATTATTATTTTAAAATTTATTTTATATAAAGAAACAAGTTTAACACTTCATTTTTCATGATGACTGTTTTTCTGTTATTTATCCTTGGAAATCAAATGAAGTTGACAGTAATTATGGTTCCAATTACATCCAACCTGATAACTTTTTTCTGATCACACCGTTCATTGATTTATGTATACTTTCTTCAAAAAAAAACAGCTTTATTTATAATTGACAATGAGGTTTTACGTAGATAACTTGTAGGTATTTGACTACCAATATGTTTCTTTATTTTATTCATGACCACAATCAATTATCATTTCTGGTTATGAATAATAGAGATTATATCATTGAAAAGAAGATATACTGGAAAGTAATTAATATTACAAACATCAAGGTTACATATTACTAATTTTAAAAAATTTTATTTATAATTTAAAACATTAATTTAAATTAACAAATAAATTAGATTGTTTGATACATTACTAGCCTTAGATTAAACTAATTTGTTCAAATGCTATATATTTATTTGAATATAAATTGTTTGCAACTGCAAAGTTCACTTGATTAAAATTTTCAACATGTTTTTAAATTCCAATCGAAATTATGTGGTAATAAATGAGACACAGTCCATAACAACAATTCTCATAGGTAAGCCTTAAGAAATGAGATTAGAAACTTTGTGCATTTTCTAATGGCCTAATGAAGTATGTGCATATCGAATAGGAACATGTTATGGATATTTTATTGTAATATAAGTTGTAAAAGATCAAACTGCTACTCAACATTTGTGTCTCTCAATCATGATAATTATCTGAATATTTATATTTGCTAAAATATATGTACTATTTATTTATTTATCTTACATGAATAATATTTTTGTACAAAAATAAAAATTATAACTTTCCATATAATATATACAGTGCCCTATAAAATGAAAGTTTATTGGTGCAATGAACTTTGAAAAAGTGACAGCATTAAGGAGACTAATTTTATCAAACATCATCTATCGAAGGAATGTTTTTAGTTTTTCTGGAGAATAGCTAATTATCAAATCACTGACTCACCTTAGACAGTCATGACTATTACGTCGTACGATATGTTTTGATCTCTTAAAAGACTGAAATTATTCAGAGCTCTTGAATATTGAATCTCTAACCTATGTTATGCAAATGTCAAAATCATTGAAAAACTAATAGTCGATCTAATTATTTAATTGCCACTCATTACAATTATTCCAAGATTCGAGAAAATGGATGTACATAATTTTCATTTGAAAAATAGCTCTGTTTATTGCGTCAAATTGGAAATCAGATTCTTCAGTGGTTTTAGTTCCAATTGAATCTTAAAAAAGTCTGAAATCCGCTAAAAAATTATAAAATATTTTCGAACTTTCTAGCAAATAATATTATTTTCATAATCGGGTAATAAAGGGTAATATGAGCTATTTTAATGAAAAAATTATTATTTTTATCGATGGTTTGTAACAAATTTGAACTTGCTATTGTTTAAGTTTTATGCGAACAGAGTCGCAGACATAGGCTAGTTGTTCGATAAACTTATTTCCCTTACGTGACTCACCGCTCGAGCTGAAGATGGTACGAAAATCTGCTTGCTATTACAGCGACAAAGAAATATATACTAATTTTTTCCATCTTTGACTCTAAACTTTGCTAAGGTACTTGTTAATTTTTGTATATTTTTGCAAAAAGCTTCTCGATAAATGATTCTCTTATATGTTTGTTTATAATTGCATGATAAAAGTTATGTATAACATAAATTTGTAACTAAAGAACTAAAAAAAAAGTATCGATACCGGATCAGGCTCCAGTAGGAATCTGAATATACATATCCTAACAAACTTTTGACTGACTCATTTAAATACTGTTAGGTCCTGTTCGTTTTGTAAGAACCTAAATAAGTATTAAATGAAGTTTAGTACCTTAATGAGTTGATGCTCAGTTGGAAAAAGAATTTATATCGTTATCAATAAGTTTATTAACTTCCCATGAGGAAGTTATTGTAATGATTCGATTTGGCGACATGTGGAGAGTTCATATAAATGGTTTTTAGAAAGATTTATGTATGTATGTATGTACGTAGTTCATACGGGCATTCGGATATTTTACGTTCACGGTTTCTTAAAAACCAATTGAGATATCGACTTCAGGCTAATTCTATTTTTCTAATTATTCGAATTTTTTTAATTCTATTCGATATAGAAACTAGAGAACAAGAACTTAAAGGAGTTTAAATATTGTCTGTCAATTATCTTTTTTATTTGCAAAAAACAAAATCAAAATTTAAAACTGGTAAAGGTTTTAAATTAATAAGTAGATTACGGTTAGTCCTACAATAATAAGTCATAGTAATTTTTTGTAGCAAATTAGTTTGCGAATATTCTATCTTAATATATTTAAAATACCGTTGATTCTACGATGAATTGTTCAAGTAGTCTTTTGTAGAAAATTTTCTATTCTATCATGTATCACTTAAAATTTTTGTTATAAACTCAACCGTTCTCACTCTGTTCTCAAAAAATTGATCTAAAAAAATATTTTTTCAAAATATCTCAAAAATGGTAAATCCTACGTTTAAATCTATACGCCCTTTGTTGTAGAAAATTTTTTTCTATACAATTTGCATTCCTACAGTTGTTGTAAAAGTTATTCGGTTTCAAGATATCCACAAATAAGCGTCACGGAATACAGACAATGCTAAAATACCATGGGTATGATCGATCCAATAATCGATTACAATTATTTCGCAATTTTTTTCCATTTATCGATTAGAATCGACTTATGAGAAGTTCTACGTGTGGACTTCGTTCGCGTAATAATAATATAATGTGCATAATTACATTACATAGTAATAGATTGATAAAAATAAGTATAAAAAGTAAAATGCTGTAGTTTGAATGAACCAATTCCAAATAAATATTGCTTTATGATAATATTAAGCAAAAGTAGTAAATTCGTAGGTATTAATAATGAAAGAAAAAAATTTTAATTTTATCGTGAAATTTAATTTTTGCTCGTTTACAATGATTTAATTGTTATAAAAAAAAGTCCGTGTTCATTCATGTTACATAGTGTGTATTTTCACACTTGCAGTCCTCTGATAAATGAGACGGATATGGATAGATATATTCTGTGCTCTGTCTTGCTCGGAACAGGTGATTCGGAAATTTGTAAATTTCTTGGTGCCCTAAGGCTCCTTTTTTTATAGTCATCCCTGAAAGTTATCATTTTTCGAACGATTTCCCTGTTACCTACTGAATTTCAGTTGACATCGAGCTTCGGCCTTCTACTGCACAACGCGAGGGCGTAAAATCAACTTCGGGAAACTTGCTATTTTGAGTCTAGCCTTATCATTACCATTTGTCGATATGCTCATTGTAACGCACACTGTAGTTGTCTAAAAGTATTATAGATGTCATTACAGCTTTCTTAAGTAGGCTTTTAATATTTTCCATCAATTTTCTCAAGGATTTTCATTACTTTCGATGCCGGTTGCCCTTGTCATTGCTCAGCAAACGTAGGGTGCAACCCTCGGAAATAAGGGTAGCTTTGAGGGTCATTCAGTAGGGTGACCATCCCTTGCTTATACAAACCAAGGTGTTATACAGGATCAGCGCGCCATTTTGTAATTCACCAAATTTTAATACCTTGCGAATTTTTCCCGTGCTTTTCCACATAGAACGGAATTCAACCATTGATTTTATCTTATTCTTTATTTCGTCTGACATTACATATATTTTGGTAAAAATATCTGATAAAATGTTTTCGCTATTATATGAAATGGCTGTCTAACAGATTATTTAGGCAACTTTCCATTTTTTATTTTTAAAATAACTTTATTATCAAGACAAATAGAAGAATATTTGGAAAGTAAATAACAGATTTTTCTATCTATATCGTAGATATTTGAAATTTAATTCGGAGTAACTTTACTTCTCTATCTTATATGACTAGACTTGTTATCTAATATTACCCAAGCATATCATGACATCGAAAATTTGAGATCTTGATGATAAAATGACAAATTTGACAAGCTGTATATATACATAGCCATTTTATACATCTAAAAATATTTATTGATAATAACTCCGATTCTATGCATTACACTTTAATCATAAATTAACAATCATTTTATTAGTAATCATATAAAACCACTGATTTATGACATTATATTGTTGAAATGAAACAATTATATTGGTGAATATTTTTATAACAACATCAATATTTTAAACGATAATATAGGTACGCATGTGTGAGAAATATTCCTAAGATTTACAGTTATACAATAATTTTTTTTACGACTAATATTATTTTAAAACTACAAAATTCTAATGGCCATCATAATTTAACTTATGGCGCCTTCGATGTACTTACTGAGTTTTAATGCTATTTAAATTTTAAAAACTTTGCACTATTCTTCGCTAAAAAAGAATCTCTTTACTTTGATGCATTTCTTTATTGCCGTAGCAATAAAATTGGACAACTTAAACGTCAGTGATGGATTTGAAGTCTACTACTACTCATTTTGTAACAGATTTGCATGTTGTTAAAAACTTTAATCAAAGTTTAATTAAATAAAAACGACTTGACTGTTATAGTGGATTATATGTTTAAATCCAGTTATAGTAATCCAGTAAAATTGAGCATAAATATGAGGAGATAAAAACAGTAGGTTTGTTACATCTCACAGGATAATTGCTATTTTCTGATATTATTTAAACTCTATGTATTGATTTTTTTGAAAAATAAAAAATTTGATATAATATAAAACAATTTATCTAAAAAAATACATAATACGAAAATTATGAAAAGCCAAACAAACTGTTATAAATTTAAAAAATACAATATTATTCTGGTAACATAAAGTAAACACACCAAAATAAAATAAAAATATTTAATTCTGAATCATTGCAATAATGTTGAACATTGTTCACAAATTTTTGCAGTATGTTCTTTACACATAGGTAATCTACATTTTAAACATTTAAACATAGTTGTTCTATTCAATGATAATAGACAATACCCACAATGTGTATATTTTGACATTCTATTTTCAGGCAAAAAATACTTAGGATCTTGATATTCTGGAATCTCTTCAGATTTCAAATAACTTTCAATCTCAATTCGCAATGTCGTTTGTAATGTTCGATTTGTAAGTCTATGAATTAGCAATGGTTTTATCAGATCTAACACTAAACTCTACATAAACTGCCTCCTGCTCATAAGCTTATTAGATTCTAATAAATTATAAATTATAAAACTATTGACATTAGCTTGATCCACCATGCCATAAAATACACGAAGTGGCCATCGTCGAGTTTTCCGAGCAACAGAATAGTCACGATATTTGCTATCAAAGCTTTTAGTTCCACTTTTAGTAGCATTATAGAATAATACGATTTCTGGTTTGCCACTCTCTCGATCAATTTCCCCTTTTCTATGTAAGGATGATAATATGTAGTAATGCAATTTTTTTACCCTTTGGATTAATTGACACTAACGTTTTATTGTTATTGTATGCAAAACGAACTTTTTCGTGAGTTGATGATATTAACTTGAACGTCTCTGGTATTCTTTTTTTATCCTTATAGACTGTACCAACCACTGTTAATTGATTTTTCAGCAACTCATCACATATAGGTACTGACATGAACCACCCATTACATGTTATATTCCTACCGGTATTGTTAATCGGCTTAGTTAATTTTCGAATGTAATAAGATGACATAGACTCAGTTGCTTTATTCTTTGTTACAAGACCGCAGTGTGGAATAGCATTAAACAGATAATGTGTAACTGCATCATTTAAAGCCACAATTTTAATTCCATGTGTACCTGGTTTAGCTGGAATATTCATTCGAAACCTACATCGTCCTGTGAAGGAAAGTAATTAATCATCAATCGTACAAGTTAGACCTGGATTATAGTTAGCAGTGCAATTGGTGATAAACTTATCCCAAATATCACGAATGTGGGTAAAACGATCAGCTTTTTTTCTTTTCTTACGAGTATTTTTGTCATCAAATCTAATACATGAAAGTATAAACGTAAATCGTTGCTCATTCATAGTTGCTCGAAATACTCTCAGTCCAAAATGTGACCACAAGTAGGGAAGTTCATTGTTACTTACTTTCTGCAGACCAGAGAAATATAATAAACCCAATATTGCCTTTAATTCTATCATCTCAAGTGATTTATGATAACTTTTGGTAGCACGTCCAGCAGTTTTGATTTGATCAACCTCTCTTTGGATTTGTTCATTAGTATGTTGGAGAACAATATTCAAGATATCTTCATCTAAGAATGTACTCCATGCTTCCAGAGGTGTTGTAACTGTTGCTGCACGACCTTTTGGTGTTGGCAAATATTCAGATGTCTTGGTCAATTGTTTGTCATGAAGTTCTGGTGGATTTAAGGACCATTTAAAATTATTTTACCCATGCAGAATGCTGAGACGTTTCCGTTTTTTGCTTGGCTCTACCTGTTCTTCTTCAACAAATGATTCATTATCACTTACATTCTTTACATCCATTTCTACTGTCTCTTCATCAGAGTCATTTAATTGTTCTTCGATTTGATCTTCTGTTTCACTCTCACTCTCTACATCATCATATATCTCTGGTTCTTTATAACATTTTTCAAGGGTAATCGCTCGACGTGTACGAGGTGGTGATTCCATTGTTGTCTCACTGATTAAAATAAAAGAAACCAATTTACAAACATAGAAGAACTTTTTTTTAATAAAAATAAGATTACTTATTGATGGCCTATTATTATTACAATTAAAGGTATAAATAATTTTCAAAAAACCTTCAACATTAACACAGCATAGAACTGGACCAAGAATGAGCGATTCTTGCTTTATACTAAGATGTTGATGATCAACAATAGTGCTAGCTATTTTTTTAAAGCATAATCTAAAGGAACTTGAAGACTTATGAATTATTTTATGTTCATCAACATCTAATCTTTCATTTGATTTATGGCAAAAAGGTTACATTAGTTAAATGCCTTCATAAACATAGACTTATGCTACATTAATTAAATTTTCCTAATTATTCTATATTTTATTAAATTATAATATCGTTTAGAAAAAAAATAATACCTCATAATCTTTTTTAAAATAAATGATTGATTTATTAATATAAAAAACGAGTAATTACTCTAACAAATGAGGAAATAAAAGAAAGCTTGCGGGGAAACTTACTAAAATTTGTAAAATACTTCAGAAAAAATTCTAACAACGCAATTTCGACCCTCGCTTCAAACCTGTACCAGTAGAAACAGAACAACACTCAATGATTTGTTAAAAATCGATGTAAACGCACTGAGAATGTTTTTTGATGATGTTTTTTTGTTGTTTCAGTAGCTTTATGTAAGATCTATGAGTTAAGATTGTACTTTATCGTTGGAAATGTTTTTTTTTTGTTGATTTTTGCTGCTACACGCTGGACATGGCGTGCCCGGAGGACACAGCTCGAATGTACTAACTTTTCGTAGAGTAGACGCATTGAGTTCATAATGGCAGAGAAAGGTAGTGGGGAAGACCTAACTTTTTTCTCATTCACTTTCGGTTTTTATTCCTTGAGTTTCAGGTATGAGAAATTATCCCGTGAATATTTCATACCCAGGATAGGAATTAAGAGTAAATCATTATTGACAGTTATCTATAGAAAATGGTGAAAAATTTAATTATTGAGATTTGAAAAGGGGATGATTTTATTAGAATGAAGAGGAAAAAATTATCCCAAAAAAATAAAATGGTATAAAATCTTTTTCCTCTTGAATTTTTTGAGGTAAGTACAATAAAAGTGAATTGAGTTTAATGAAATGTATAATAGTCTCATAATTTATATTTTTGCAAACAAAAAAAGACCAAACGATTATAAGAGTGTGGTAAATTGCATTTGTATTGAATAAAATATGAGCTCAGTGAAAAGAAATATA
Organism: Chelonus insularis; assembly: GCF_013357705.1. Taxonomy (NCBI): domain Eukaryota; kingdom Metazoa; phylum Arthropoda; class Insecta; order Hymenoptera; family Braconidae; genus Chelonus; species Chelonus insularis. Next base: position 132,481 of record NW_023276777.1, read on the forward strand.
CGAGAAAAAAAAAGATGAGGAAGACTTTTCTTTGGTACCATGATTTCCGTAGTTTGCGAGGGGTTCATCGACCATCGCTACACTGGACGAGAAAATTCTATGGGGTGGCTGAAGCAACCCCTTGAACTAAATGAGGGGAGCCCCCTACTATATGGAAACTCAACGGCATCACAAACTTTCCCAGCATCACCAATGATCTACCCCTGCTGTACCAGACTTTGCCATTATTTTTAAAAGCATTACTCTTCAAAAATAATTATATTCTTAATTAATTATTGATTTTTATAACTCATATTTCTTGTTCGTCTATCTTTTCATAATACTCCATTTAAAAAAAGTCTCAAAAAATTAATATCAACCTCAATTATATCATTGATAGAATTTTGTTTTATGGAATCAAATGATTGATAATTATTTAATATTAATTCTGTAATTATACATTTACATGAGTATTTATCAACTGACAAAAAATCTTACGAAGCATTACATTATCATATGAAGTAGTAAAAAAAAAAGGAATTTCTGACTAAATATTTTGTTCAAACATGTCTAAAGACCAAGAAGATTCTAATAATAAATTTTTAAACCTAATTAAATTTAATAATGATTTAATTGCAATTTTGTACTTCAACAGTTTATTAAATTTGAAGTAATGTTATATGAGTATAAAAATGCAAAGAGTAGTCTCTAATAGAAGGAAAGTACCCAATCAATAAACAGCTTAATGTTTTTAGTAAAAAATTTAAATACAATGCATGAAAAAAAGTTAATTTAACGTATGATTAATATCAACTTAAAAGAAATTTGGAGTAAATTTATTTAATTAATTAAAATTTATAACAAATTATTATAAAGTTTTTAAAAACAATGGACTGCAATAAATGATAATCCCCTAAGTTTGTCACAACTAGTATCTCCAGTGACGAGAACTATTTTATAGTTATGCTAACCAGAAAAATAGTTATTACAACTTGATTAATGATTTGATGAATTTTCAATCATTAAAAATAGTTAGCATATTTAAAAATTATTTTTCAGTGTAAATTTTATTATCTCGAAGGGTAAATTTGACTTCTCGTATGCAACGTGCCACAATTATTCTTGGTGACATGATCATTTTCACTCAATTCATTTTTCTGTTTATATTAAATGTAATTTCAGTTAATTACAGTAGCGAAAACATTGGTATTAATTGAGAAATTAACGTAGTATTGTGAATCCAACTATTATTAGATTGGGGATTTGGCTATTAATTTTTTTTTAGTGTATAGAAGTAGGGGAATATGGAGCAAGACGGATTTTTGAATTTTAAAATGACTAATACACATAGTAATGTAATTTGAGCAATGGGCATATTTTTATATCAATCTTAACTTTTGCATCAACATGTTTTCCTACGTTAGATTAAATATTTATTCAAGACAAAGACTATCATCTACAATTGAGAAAATTTTGAGTGAAACAGCATGCTGTTGCAAAAACAAAAAAAATTGTTGTAACAGCAATTCGTAAGTTGTCTTGTCTCTCTGAATTATTTTATGTGTTTGTGTCACGAATTAGTACAATGTCATTCATAATCCCAATGAATGTTTGATGAATTAAGACACTTAACAGTGTCTACTTAACTATTACTCAATGAATATTTACGTTAGATAAAAAAAAATTTCAATGAACATAAAAACTTGCATTCTGAAAATTATGTTTGAACTCAAAAAAAGATCTCTATGTAGGACTGTAAAAATCACTCTGTTTAAAACCAATTCTTGCTCCATATTCACAATATTTTATTTTATTTATTTAAAATTATTAATATTTCAGCAATACTGCACACCGTAATCATTCTTAAGAAACAATTTTTCAATTTAATAAATTCATGACTACAAAATAAATCCTCTTAATAAAGAAAAACCCATTTCCTCAAGAGCAAAAAAAAAAATATGAGATGATGGTAATTCGTACAAAACATATAAAAGTTTTAAGAAATTGAGTAGATTAAGCTATTGACCTAAATATGAAAGGGGTAACGACCCCAAAAAAAAGAGAATTCACAAGGACAACCCCCGTCATTGGTGTGTATTAAGTGGAGTATTTTATTTTTTTGTCTTTTTATTGTGCATTAGAACGAACAGTCGGTTCTCTCTTTGAATTTAGCTCGATGGAAATTGGGTCGTCTTATACCTGCGCTCTACTTAAATAGAATTCAACACTGAGGATGGTATAACATATATACATTATATACATATATATATATATATACCCGCGAATTGGTTCAGCATAGCTGTGTAGTATTTAGTAGTTGGATAAATGTCGTGACGAAGGTTGCACCGAAAATTACGTTCGTATTCACTTACATAAATTTTAACATACCAACACAGACATATTTACGCCTTTCCCATTCAATTACTGATCTCTGTGAACATGATTCACACTGAAATACATTAGTAATATGGGTTCTATTAGGAAATTCGACCTACTGAGATAAATTGTTTGTCTCAGAGTGTTCTCATGTTCATTTAAATATCACCAAATCTGTAACATGTTTTTTCCATTCACTTAGAACAGATTTAATCATTCAGACAGTTCACTTAAAGTTTAGTGGAAACAGAAAAAAAAACATCTGGAAATTGATAATACTTTAGTAGCATTTTAGTAAATAGATTGGAGGATATTAATTGGCTATGGGGGATAGTAAAGTGTTGAGAACCTCTAGAGTATTTTTATAGAATATAAGAAGTTTTACTACGATTTCTTAGACGTATGATGGAGAGTGAGATCTGTCGTCTTGTTCAGTCATTCACTCTATTCATCCCCTTCCCCTTAGACTCCCCTACCGCCCCTCAAAAAAGGATTGTCCCTGTTGGCAACAGCTTCCCTCACGATGTGATGAACTTGTCAGCTCAAGGCCACGATATTTCTTTACCCCCTTTTTTCATTTTCCAACATTTCCAGTGATCCATTAGGTACATATGTTCATCCATCTACAAATAAATGTATTCCTATGCATACGTCTGATCAATTTTGTGACGTTTTTATCTTATTACTATCTTCGAAATGTCGAAGAAAATTTTTTTGAATCACTTTTTATGGGAAATTGTTTCAAGTTTAGAAGAGAAGAAAAAATCAAAGTCTTTGATGTAATATAAAATTCTTGTGTTGTACTTGAGGATAAGAGAAAAACGATTCGTAAACAAGAGACTTCCGGGATTCGCGTGCTTGGACGAAATCCAAGCGAATTTATATCAAGCTACCAAGGCCAAGGGTAGACTCAAACCTATAGTCTACATCCAATACTACCCCAAAACTACTGTTAGGTACAACCTCACTACGCTGTCGAACCCCAAACGACCTCGCTTCTAGGAATCCATTGGCGTAGGTTCTATTTTCTAGGACAAATTCATTATTGGACCTATACAATATTAATTTTTTTTTCTGTTATTAAACGTTTAATTAACAAAGTAACATATTCAACAAGTTGCGCAAATAGATCATTTTACCTATTTCAAGGTTATTTTCATATTTATCAATTAATAAATAATAAACATTTATTTCTTCTTCACTCCTTTTACTATTATTATAATATTTATAGTTTTAAAATCCTTAGCATTATAATGCATTAATATATTAAGGTTGCAAAGACTTCAATGGCAAATTCCATCCTCTTTTTTCCCTCCAATTTTTTAAATTTATTTTTGAAAAATTCAATATCGAAATTATTAATAAATATTTAAACAAATTTATTAGGAATATTTTTTATAACAAAATTTTCAATAGCCTTTTTTGGTTCTTTATTAATTATAAATCATCATTGCAATTTTATGGCAGTAATTATTATTATTACTTCCAATTAAATAAAATTTTTTTATAAATTTATGCAATACTATTTGAATATTACTCTGATTGTTTTAATTATTTTTAATAAAAATATATTAATTATCTGTCTATTCAAAATATACTCGTCAATCTATAATCGATATTTCTAAATTAAATTTTCTCAAACAATTATTCTCGACAATAATATTTTCCTGATTACTGACTCGATAACTATCAATATTTTACTTTATTTTCAATTTAAAAAAAACGACAATTGCAGAGAAAAATCTTATAATGGTATTATTGGATAAAAATTCTTCCCGGCTGTCACATATATCAGGAAATGTCGAGTAGAAGGTAGTGCGTTATGCAGAAAAAGAAAATAATCTCGTGTAAGGCGAGAAAAATTTTCCGATACGTAAAATATAAATGCAACCCCTCATGAGGGTTAGGAAGTTCGAAGGGGTGCGGAGGTTCGCGCGCTTTTCGTCTCACCCCTCGTTACGTTGTCTAATTGGTCGTCGTATGGTCGGCCATCTTGGTTATGGGCGTGCCTCGTTGTTAACGTAAGGGTGAGTCACCCCTGTTTGACGAAGAGTCTACGCTGGTCTACGCCATTCCCTGATAGTACACTGTCCTTTACTTTCCCTCACCTCCACCCACTTCATTCCTCTCTTATACTTCCTGGGGTTTTTTCTATCTCAAAATATGCATACTCTACAGTCCACACGAATATCAACGCAGTTGAAATTCCTCTTACGTTATGGTTTCATTTAAAACTTAAGTTATCAACGAACCTAATTCATTTATGGTTACTATGCGTCTTCAGGTTTGCTGTCTCTGTCGCACCTGCCGGAAATCTAAATGTTCATCTAAACCCTGCTTATATTTCACCCTTTTTTCTATTTCCATTCTCTTCACTCTTGTTTCCTTTCTTTGTCCGCCGAGCTAGAGACTTATTTCATTCGGTTTCTCTTGATGTTCCCGCATTTTTCTATCTTTTATATTTCATTTTTTATCTATCTAGGGCTTATTGAGCTGTACTTTGAGATTATTCCTATGGGTATGAGAAAAATTTATTCAATGAAACACAATATTTAATAATATTCAATCAACCTATCTACCAAAGATATTCTTTTACATAAATAATAAATCCTTGAAAATATTATTTACATAAAAATAATATATATATATCTACAGATTTGTGTTACATTGAATTGAATATTTTATTTTTATAAAATTGGAATCATTTTTTTTTATAATAGAATATTTTTAATCAAGTAATTTCAAATGTTAAAGTGACTTTGAAAAAATGATGTGTAAGAATGGTTATTTTAGAGAAGATAAGGAAAACCTTTTTGATCCATATTGCGTAATAGTTTTTCAAGAATTGTCTCTTGAGGGTCAACTGGTCAGTAGATGAATAGAATGGAGCCGAGAGAATGAATATGAATTAGTCGTTTTCAATTTGAATAAATTATATAATAATGCAGTTCATTATATTGATGTTACAATGTTAACAAATATTTAAAAAATTTTTAATTAATTTATGTTCGTAATGTTTAATTGAAAAGCTCGTTTTTAATTATTTATAATTATTTGAACTGATGAATCAATTAATCGTTACTGAATACAAGTTGATCTTTTTATTCGAATTTTTTTCAATTAAAATCATAAAAAAATGAACATACCTTTTTGATGAGAATGTTTAATGAATTTTGTGATTATATCAAGAGATTATATTACAGATAAATTAAAAAAAAATTTTTTTATTGAATATTTATGTTCAAATAAATCATAACACTCGTTTGGAAACTTGAGTTTTATCAGTTATAATTATTTTAATTAATACGGATAATATAAATTTCGATTAATTCGTTAAATACAAAAATAATCATACTTTCATTGAGGCAATTAGAGAATAGAAGAAAATATCATTGATTAGGGTGACTAGACTAATAAATGAACACGACTCAAAAAATGTAAGAACTGTAAAAAATATATAAACTATGAATGTAGAATTATTCAATGCATTGCAAATGCATTTATTTAAATTTTTAAAGAGTAGTTAAGTAGTACTCCTTAACTATTTTATCACTAGTAATATAATATAAATAATAATAAGGACATCACTATTAGAACAAAATATAAATTGTATTTCTCAAAATAAACCTAATTTATAATTAAAACAAAAATTTTTTTAATTTTATTTATGTTTTATTCAACGAATTTTTGAAAATTGTATTCAATTTATTAATTGAATAATTTAATATTATCATTTTTAATATTTTCTTTGTTACATAATCGCAGTAGACAAAGAATAATTTAGGAAATAATTAATTTTTAGGAATCATAGTAAAAAAAAATAAAAAATATAAAGAAATATAAAAATGATTTATTCAATTTTTCACAGTCACAAACAAGCGCCATAGACAAAGGAAATGAAGGAAATTCATCAAGTTAACACAGATAATAATAGTTTAGAAATAAAGTGCGCATTAAAATTTACCAGCTGTCGCTTTTCAAGTCTATATCGAACGAACAGTTTTCACTAGCAGCTGCTCTAGGATCGATTTAGTGGAAATAATATACTGCACTTTAGTCTCTAGAGTCTCAGATCGACATCATGATGTGAACATTTTGGAATTTACTTATGCCTAATATAGATTTATCCAACCTATTTCAAGTGTCATGAAATTCTACGAAATATACACTTCTGATTTCCCAATACTTTTCTGTCGTCTCTAACTACTTTATCGTCTTATTTGCTCCGAGCTTTATACCTTAAAAACTCCTGTGGGGAATTTTCTAACGGAACGTGATTGAACTTAAAAAGATGCCTCGAGAGGAAAAAGTTTTCGTATAGTCCAAAACTAGTAGGAAACAAGGATAAAAAGTTAAAAAGAATCAAAAGAAAGAGGAAATTTATATTTGTACTTTGTATAAAAGTGACATTTGTTGAAAATCAGTTGATAAATCATTCGTCAATATTTACGTACATATATTTTCAACAACAAATGATTTATAAACACTTACTTTTTTTTATTCAACAAAAATAAGAAGGGATTTAATATAATAAAAAATAAACAATATTTACAACTATTTTTTTAAATCGATCATTTGTTTGGAAATGTTTATTTATGAATCATTAATAATTGTTATTAATCAAATTAACAAAATAATTTAAGTGAATTATAGTAATTATAATACACAAGAAAGGAAATTAAAATGCTTAAGAAAATTAAAAAAATTTACATATTAAACAATTTGATGTTACCAAAGATAGGAAGTATTTCAAAAAGTAGCAGTTACTATCACAAAGTTATTGCTATTAAATTGATTATATTTATTGTAAAAAAAATTAAATGTATAAACTATTTGGTTAAAATTTTTTTTTAAATGTTCAGTCATCAATTGAAGCTATTATCCAAATATTATTCACAAATAAACTAAGAACAAAATAATGTTTCTAAAAAAAGGAATTTATTATTAAATATAATCAGAAGCATAATTTGAGTCAATTATTATTATCTGAATCAAGGATTTCCTTCTTAGAAGTAGCATTGTTTTTTCAGGGTAAAGTATCATTAACCAAGCACATGGTTCTCCTCTATATAATTTAAAGTTACTGTTGAAAAACAATTAATTCAGCTTGAAATGACATTTTAATAGAGACAAAACAGTACGCACACAATAAATATACGGAGAAAACAAAGAAAAACACGATAGATAAGGATTCTGAAGGTGAATTTAATTAATGACCCGAAGAAAATAGGAATGAAAAGTAACTTTGTATTTTAGAATCAAAAAAAATAACAATGTCAAAGAAAAAGATGGTTAAAAACGTATTAGACATCTAATTAAGGTTGAGAGAAAACTGTTTCTCAAGTGTATGATCTTCCATGTTTAGATTTGTACTTTAAACTTTCATTTGACACTCCTTGCCTTGATTTGCTGACCTTGATTTTTTTTAACACTTTTTTTTAATTCTCAACAATTACTCCTTAAAGTTAAAAAAACATCTGAGTTAAATATTCAGATGATAATGAATATGAAAATTAAATCAACTAAAATTTATTATCTAGATCATAACAGCTGTAGATAAAAATTCATTCATTATTTACAAGTAAAGTTTTCATTTTAATTAACTCCAAATTTTATTTATAACAGCTTTGAAGTAAAAGTAGGACATTTTTTTCATCTCAACAATAAACAAAACTTTATTTAAAAAATTTTATAAATAATTTTCCAAGTCAAATTTATTTTTTAATAACTTATTAATAACATCCGAATTGATCACCAACGTAAAATATATTCATCACATTCTTTTTTTAATTCAACAAATATTTGACGAAGCATATCCACTCTACATTTGTCAAGTCATGTTTATTAATAACGAAAGAATTGTTTCAAAATCAATACATCAAAAAAGGAAAGAGAAAAAAATTAATCAATTTCGTAGAAAAGCTTTATTTGGAGTATCTTTCAAAGCAAAGAAACTTTGAAACGTAATAAGTCTGAAAGAAGTAAAATTAAACACTTAAGAAAAGTTGGAAGAAGTTAATAGAGGAAATGTTAATTGAATTACGCAATCACTTTATAAAGCGTACAAATGTCGGATGATACCACGTGCACCGTGAGTAAAGTGCATTGCCCCCCACTACAGCAAGTGCGAGAACCCTCTTACTGAATGGTTTCTCCCTCTCTAAAATTTTCTCCAATCCTACAGCATGTTTGCAATTCGCGATGCATCGTACAGCCAGCGCTGTACCGGCTTTGACGGATCGGTAAAGCGAACGTTTTTTTTTTTTTTAGAGGGGAGAATGCAGCAATCACGCGAGTTGGTATGAAAAGAGGGGTGGTTGCAATGTGTAGGGAAACTGCTGATAGGGTCGCATTTTATTTAGAGAGGGAAAAATTATTTTGAGCACTGACCAATCGCCAACACAGAATTGCATCCAATAAGTCGATTAAGATTTTCATTTCATTAATTTATGCCAAAAAAAAAAAAATTAACATTTTCTTCCTTTGCCTACTAATCGATTTTACCAATTATTTTTCAATCGAGAAGTTTGTTAACTGATAAGTGATTATTATAGGCTGATTTATTGAATGAAGATGCCGAGAAAAATATCAAGTTAACTGAACTGATCGACGTGTTGACATAAAAAGATCTATTAAAAAAAAATAAAAACCTTAAGGGAGTAATAAATGTATATACGAATACGGTACATGAATGTCAGTTTTATGTGCTTATAATGACAATGTCAAACGCCATCTTTACGGTGCAATAATATTGTTTATTAAAATACCGGCTTGAATAAATAAATAAATTATTAAAAGTCATTCTCTTTAAGTCAGCAGTAAAAAATTTTTTTATCTTTTTTTTCTCATCTCAAATGAATAACTTTTTTTGTTGCTCTTACCGTTGACTTCATTAACAATGAAAATGTATCATAAATTTGTGCTAAAAAAAAATTTTCTATAGTAACATATTTTTTTATCTAAGAAAACATCAATCTTCTGCATGCAGAAGACATTAAGTCTTTCTCATGTACACATTGCAGTTCAATATCGATTGAAAACTCGATTCTTCTTCCAATCATTCTTCACACTTTTTTTAAAAAAAAATGATAAATTTTTTTTGTGTCAATTGTAGAAGCTTTTTTTCTAAACAGAAAAACACATCACTGTCCAATTTATTGTTGGTGAGAAAAATATAAACCCTTTATGATATAAATATGTAATAATGCTGTAACAACAAAAGAACATTAGAGTCCTGTAATAAAAATCGTCATAAAAGTTCTAGACATTTAAAGTAGTGAAATTCGCATTGATGATGCATAAGTTCGTAGAGTTATATCCCTTCTTTATCTTTACCTTTCCACTAGAGAGGTATATATACCTTCATTATATAAAGTTGGGAGAAGAGGCAAACATAAGAGAGTATGTGTATATATACAAGGAACGATCACTCGAGCTTCTCTTGCTACTACTTGAAAAGGACCAACTTGCCTGCCCCTGAATTTTGTCATCGTTGGATCCTCCGTGAGATCAGATTCTTTTGTGCTGCCAACTTTTTTTCTTGCGATTTCACAGCGGGTATAATGGATTCCCTGATCCTTTGGACGCGCTCGTTATCCTGGCATTCGTAACGGTTGCAGCTGTCCCGCGCGAGGAAATGTGAAATAATGGAAAGAAATGGATAAGAAAGGAAAAAAAGAACACTAGGAAAAAAGGACACTTGAGAATAAAATGCGATCATCCACGAAAAAATGAATTACTCATAAAATCTTCATTTTATAACTTGGTTTTAACACATCTCTTTCCGGTTGGTTCAACATCTTCATTGTTGCTGTCATTCATTGAATAATTGTTTATTTGTAGACATCTACAGATAGGCAAAGACAACTAATTCAAGTTAAATAAACAAGTTTCATTTCTACAATTCAATCTTTAGTACAATTAATAACATCTAAAATAAAAGCCAGTTTATATTGTTAATATTGAAAATAAAATAATTTGCAGAATTTAATTACTGGTATAAATCTCGTTGCTTGATCACGATGGTCAAAGTCATCAACATGGAACAAAGAAATTTGTGATTTTAATGAATTTGCTAACAGGAATTTTTTAATAAATAATTTTAAACTTTTTTAAGGTTTCTTATATATATATTCACAGAAAAGTTCATGATAATGATTCATTATATGTTCAGTTCATATTTTTGGCGAATTTCTAAATGCATTGAAAAGCTTGAATGTGAGATTCAATTAAAAACACATTCATATCTACTGACGCTAAAGCGATTAGAAACACTTTTTTGATCAATAATTCATGAATTATTTATTTATAGTTAATTTTATCAATCAATATAAACGTAAATATTTTTATAAGTATTTGAATTTAATTAATCTATAAATACTTTCCAAAAATAATTGGATATAAAATCATAGGTAAATAGAGGATATTTATTGATTGCCTGTTACTAGTAGAGTATCGTTTGTTCCTTAAAAATAAAACAGACATTGTCTTAAAATGGAAAATCATGACCCTTAATACAAATTTTGATATTTTAAAAATTTTTAGTACTTGATAATAATTCTGATGTTAATAGTATTCAAAATGTAGCAAATTCCAAAATATGTTTAATAAACTAACATTGAGATCAGAGATGATTAGTTAAAATTCATACAATTTAATAATTTTTATTATTCAAACGTGTTCTTTTTATTTGAAAAAGTTTCAATACGAAATAAACACAATATCTGTAATAAATTCAGCAGTTTCCATAATCATCAGCTCAAGTAGTCAATTTCTTTCATGAATATGAATAGTCATAATTTGTTCATTCACCTTTCCATATTTGGTTTCATTTCAATTTATGAAAAATGACTACAAATCCATGACTTTTTTCCGTTTTAATTTCAGATGGTCAGTCGTTTTATTTCAATCCATTTTGGAATTATTCAAACAATCAATGGGAATCAAGCATGCCTGCTGAAAACTCAACTATGGTTACAGGTATGTATGAATAAATTACTTAGCAATTTTATAGACATAATGCATGAAATGCATCATTTTCCTTAGTCAATTATGTTTTTAATGACCACTGAAAAGAAAAGAGAAAATAATTCATCAAAATAAGAAGAATGAATTAATAATAAAATAAAATTAAAAAGAATTTTTTTTTTATTTTTTAAATATAATAAAATAAATAACAGAATTAAAGTTATCATTTATTGATGTGACTATTCAATGAAAATACTAAACTATTATATAGAGATAACAAAGGAAATTGTTTGGCCTCTTTTTGTTACAAATAAACCCCTTAAATACTACCAAATAAACAACACAAAAAAAAGAACAAAGAGAAAGCAATTATGAAAGCAATAAATTTGCAGATACCAATTTGGCAGTTGATTGATTAACTTGGAAATAGTTTACGTGGATTTACCCAAACAGTTCAAATATTGAATTTTCCTAAACAAGGGATAAGTTCTACTCGCTAGAGAAACACCAGGGATCTGAGATCATTGTAGCGAGTAACAGAAACGACGCAGTGCCAGCTGCACTACCTCAATATAAAAACCTAGTAGAACTCGTGCTCTTTCTATTAATACCAACACAACTATTCATCAGCCTGTCGATAAAATAATGTTCATGAAAAATATACTATTTTTCTATTGATTTATTAACAAATATTTTTTTTTATTTGTTCTGAACTTACTACTATACCTGAATTATATTCTTATAAATTTATATACGACTTGTTCTCATGAACCACAATTTCTTCTAAATTATTTTCTAATGAAAAAGACTCGAGTTTGATAAAGAGAATAATATTGCGTGTAGAAATTGAAATTTAGATGAAATTATATTTAGAATAAAATATAACTAGCTGATCCGTTCTAAAATTTTGCACAATGTTGTGGTTTAATATTATATTTTAATATAATTGAAAGTAAAACTAAATACATAAATTCTTGATGTTTTAAAAATTATTCACACACGTCAGCTACATAATATGTTTGTTTAAAAACAAGTTAAAAAACAAATATTTAAAAAAAATAGACACTGGCTTTGACAATTTTTTTCTAAACTTTTTTTAGATTTTTCGCCCAAAGTAGAGAACATAAGCTTTAAAATGATATATAAGTTATTAATTTAACGTTTTACCTCTTAAAATATAGAGTAATATTTTATTTATGAATTTGAAATCTGAAATCGTGATTAATGAATCTCATTAGCATAGCTAATATTTATCTACATTTTTTTGGTGACTGAATATTGTTATTATCATGCATATGCACATTAGATATTCTTGTAGATGACAGTTAACTATTTGTAGTGAATGCATTCTTAGCAAGCTAGAAAAAAGAATCCCTTTAACGACAGATGTGAGACGAACTATCACCCACCTTGGAATAGAAATTCATATATGAAAAATGCAGCTGCTGTATGGGCAAGTCAGAGTCCTCCTAAGTCTTCAGTTACCGACAGCAACTAAAAGCTGTCGTCAAGTTTTATTGATTTTTTTATTTTTCAGAAAACTAAAAATTCCTCTGTTTTTTTTTTCTTAACGTTAATAACTCGTTCCATGTGAGGTATTATTTTCAAAATGACGTTAAATTGATGGTGGTCTAGTTATATTAATAAGCTATGGTATTGTTAGGATTTTGGGTACGTAAGAATTTAGAAAAACGATGCAGCATCAATTGATGACGAATAAAACCCATCAAAGCTAGAACGCAGCTGCGCCTATTCTAGAGCATTTCCAGGGTATTTTCATTTTCTACATGCAAACCCTCCAGGGCTTTATGTCCTCCCTATACAGCGTACCAATACATGTAAAGCCAACATAATAGAATAGATTATGAAAGAAAAATTGTTACGCACGATCGGAGAGTAAACTTTGAGTTAGAATTAGTGACGTTACATTGTGAATAACAGTGTGAGTGCAAGTAGTTGAAACTATTTCTTCTGAATTGTTCAGTTCTCTTTGTCTTCTGTAAAATCAACTTTTTCCCCTTAGAAAGTAATGAAAGCTAAAAAAAAGACCGTCTTTATTTGAAATAAATAAATTCTTACAAAACATATTCATTGGATTAAAAAATTCTAGTATAAATAGTTGATTGAAAAATTCCTAAAAACCAGAAAAATAGAGTATTAACGTTAACTGATCAGTCTAGTACTTCAAAAACCTAATGAAATTGATAATAATTCATAAATAAGTGAAGATATATTTTACAATTATTTTTAAAATCAGACAAGAACAAGTTATTAGGAATTTTCCCCTCTAATTCGATCGTTAATATATTGGGTTGGCAAGAAAATAATGAAACACTATTATAATTTAAATATTCTAGAATACAGAGTATCATGATGCTACCACTGTATCTCTACCCTCAAGGCAGATACAAGTCATTGATGGACATGGGAACTGCATTGGAGATTGAAGTTTGCAGTCTTTTAAATAAATAATAAAATTAAAAGCTGCTCTGAGTGCTTTACAATTTTCTTGCCAACTCAACATATTGAAATTTCTATCGATTTAATAAGAATTGGAATAAATTCTACTTCTATTGGATCAAAACATATGGATCTCCCTTATTTTAAAGGATTAGATGAAAGGCAAGAAAAGTCACGTAGTAAATATAACATATAGATTTGAAGATTAATTTATGTTTATTCTCTAAACATGTGAATTTGATACAAAATTATTTCATAAGTTTTTAATTTTTGCAGGGTTTGACTTTGTTGAGTGGATCATATTTTTACTTTTATCATTTTTAAACAAACAATTAGAAAAAATATCTTTCAAACATCAAAGAAAATATTTCATTCAATTTTAATCATTTCTTTTTAGTATTACTACAAAGTGCGCGCCATGGATGTACAATGTAAATGAATAATTTGTTTTATTAACTTGCAAAAAATATTTTAATTTTCATGTGAATTTATTTAACTAAGTCTTGAAATTTTTGTACACCATATTTTTTAACATTAACATAACATTTTGAAATAATTTTAAACATTTTTTTTTGTAAAGCAAATTTTATTCTCAAGTATCATAATGAGTAAGATAATTGGAGAGCATACAGGAAGCTTTTGTTTAATTAAAATATAATTACCTCTGTTTATATCCTTTTTTATAATATTCGCGGTCAAAATATCCTAGGAAAATATCCTTGAAAAAAATATTCCTTCTTAAAAATATCCCCCCTTGAAATATCCTCTCGAAATACACTTACTCTTATTACTAGTAGATGAAAACATTCGGTTTTAAGCTTTAAACACCCCTCTCCTTCACAATTAATTTAAAATTTCTGAAGATTCTCAGAAACAGTTTTTTTTAAACCAAAATATATTATTGAGGAATATTTTATAAAAGGATAGTTTTAAGGAAGGATACTTTGACCGCAGATATTATAAAAAGGAATAATAACAGCCGTCACCTAAAATATGTAGATATATTTTTTGATTTGTAAATACTCAATTGAACCGTAGAAATAACACCCATTGAATGAAGTATTTTTAATAAAGAAATAAATCTGAGAAAATTATAATATTAATGTATATTTTCTGGGAACATAAAAATAACTTATTAAAAAGATCAAACATAAAACTTGATATTTTTATTTTATTTTTTAATTTAAATAATCTTATAATAAACAATTTTGTGGCCATTTTCAATTAACCTTGATAAAAGAAAACGTTTAGAAAATTATGTAAAAATATGTCCAAATCCAACAATGTGTGATATCTGTTGTAATAACTAAAAATAAATCTACTGTATCTGTAAAAAAATAATGAAATTTGTTTATTCCATGAAATTGTATAAAAACATCTATAAATTAGAGTTAATCCAAACTAAAGAAGAAAATGTTCAATTCTTCAAGTTTTTTTTCTCAATCAATGACTGTTTTCAGTAATAAATTATTCATAGCAATCATAAATAAATAAAAAATTATTGTTAATTTAGGAATAACAAATGTTGCAATATAATTTCAATAAAAAAAGATACATTAACTAAATTTAAACATTAATTAGAAATCTTCCGACAATTTATTCGAATAAAATTTACCTCAACAGGTCAAGGTAAATAATGAGCACCGCGAGAGTCATAGATTGAATTTTTTCCCCAGTATACAGATAATTAAGCAGTAAATCTAAAACAAAAATTAAAAAAAAGAAAAAAACTCACAAAATATAACTCTCGAAAACATCTAAGTCTTAAGCTCCACACAACCAGTTTTTATTGATCATTTGAAGTATGCTGCAACTCGAAATGTGTTACAATGAACAAAAATAAACGTATTCAATGTTAAATACTATAAACAAATTATAAATTTTAACACATCCTAAAGTGTGTATAAAACAACTACAAAACTTTTTTCATGGTAGTTAACATTAAACATGTTTATGTGTGTTCGTTTTTAACACACTTGAATTTACAGTGTGTGCAAAAGGATTGCTGCCAGATGTTTTAGAAGTTCTAATCTAGCAGTTAATATTTAGCTTTAATAATCGAATAACAATTTGTGCATCCACGAGCAGTACTGGCTCGATTAAACTCTTGATAACCATAGTGACAATTGGCTAATACGAAGGGTCGAAAATGTCGTGACCCAACATGGTGGACAGTGGTTGCGTTGGTGGGAAGGGAAAGGATGATCCTGTAGTAGGACGTAGACACATACAGCTTAAAGGGAATCAGGAAAGCCGGAAACATCAAATCAAAACTGAACGATACCGGAATACAAGTGTGATCATGTTCCTCTATATCCCTTTGGGTGTCAGATTTCTGTCGACATTCTATTCTCAAGAAAATCGGATGAAAAATCTAGTCTATGCTGTTGTATGAATTTGCCTTTTCTACAATGGGTTCTAGGCTTGTATGAAGTGCTCCTTTGTATTGAAACACCCTGTAAATACTAGAACAACTGCTCAAGACAACTATGAGAAAAAAGCTGGCTTCAAAAGGGAGACCACTGGAACAATTGTGAAACCGAAACAAATTATTCAATGTATTCTTTTAATTTATTGTTGTAGGTTTTTTTTACTTATTTTTTAACTTACGTCTGAACAATTAATTAATCAATCAGAAAAAATTACTAGTAATTTTTCTGGATTATATTTTTTTTAACCCTTTTAGTGAATAGTTATGATTAATAATAATCCTGAAAAATTATTTAGAAACGTTTATTTAAATTTCTAGCTTTTAAGAGTCAGTTAGATTTTCATACAATTGTCCAAAAATGGGCTTGCTTTATATTTAATGTATTTAGCATATTTAAAAGTATGTGCAGAAATATGAACTTCATTCATGGGAATATTATTTACATGCAAATGCTACTTGCATCATTACGAAATGGGTTTAAAAAAAATCCTCCAGATTTTTATGCAAAATTCCTAAAAATTTTCAAAAAGAATTCGACAGTTTGTCCTTGTCTTTTATTTTTCGACGATTAAATTTAGTTAGATTCTTAAATATCCTTTCTACTTGAATAAATAAATTATAATTAAGCTAATTAACTTAAATACATTACATAGTATTTTTAACATATTGTTCCATTAAAAGACTAACACTGATGATGAATAAAAATGATAGCAAAATGAAAGATTATCAAAAGAAAAATAAAATAATAAATGAATGAATGAATGAAATGTGATACATTTATTTCCACTTGGCTCAAATGCGAAGTGAATAGATGTCAGAAAGGATTGGCAATAAATTATTAACAATTGTTAAATATTCTTTTAAAAAGAGCATCTTGGGGAGCACAAGTGTCTAGAGGAGTATCCAAAACATAAAATACAATAGGGGAATAGATTGGCGAATAGTTTGCACTAGATTATGCTAAAACACCCGGTAGATGTGAGTAGGGTTATAGAGAATGCGTTTAGATGCGTGGTCGCGAATGCAACAGCTTTGTAGAAAGCGTGGTGGACGTCGGTCGGCGGTAAGTGTATGAGCAACAGCAGCGTGGCCTTAGCGCAAAACCTGGCATGCAAAAATTCTACCAATGGGGAACAGAGGCGGGAAACAGGGGGGGCGCCCACGTGGTGTCCGAATGGCCAATGGGTGAGGCGGGCTTGCGGATTTCAAGCTGGCCGGCGTTGTGTCGTCGGTGAAGGAAAAAAAAACGAGTTCGCATCGCATCGCGTCGTACGAGGGCCTCAGCTAGCTGACGCGGGGCAGCCGTGCTCGAGTCAGAAGAGCTGGAAGGAGAGTCCAGGGTGTATTACACTACTCTGAGTCCTCAGCAGTTAGTTGTCGACGTTTTTACTGTTCTGGTTAATAAAGTTTTACGATAAGAGAAAAAGCCATTTGGACTTTTCGCGCGCTCCAAAGGACCCCACCAATAAGTGAACTACTCTCAGCGTAGTGAATCATTGACGGGAAAGTGCGCGAAAACGAACGGAAAAGAGGAAGAATAACAGACGACGAGACGAGGAAGGAACAAACATTTAAAGAGAGAAAAAGATATTGTATATATCAATATACAAGAGGGGAAACTCAAGACAAAAGAAAATCAACGTACGTCGACCGTTGCCAAGTTCGTGCCGATAGTCCGATTAATTTCAACACACTTTCGCGTTTGATTTTGCTGGAACCAAGATTTTACGCGATTACAAGAGACAAAACTAGTTGAACGATAGACATCCACACGTGATCTATCTTGTCGTAAGATAAACTAATCCGTGTTGATAAAAATCGTGCCCGTGAATTCTCGATTGATCTTTTTTTCTCTCTCTCTCTCTCTCTCTCTCTTTCTCATTTATATCAAGAAAAGAGTCTCGTGGTTAGAAAAACAAAATCGCACGCTGTGCTATTCTCCGAGCACATTCATACACAAGACTCCGCGCGATCGTGTCTCGTGAATATCATCCGTGCAGCTTTCTCTATCTCTGCGCGCGCGTGGCCAGAAGGTGGAGGCAACAAGAGAAGAAGGAGTAGACGGCGGGGGAGAAGGTGAAGAAGACGCTGGTGAAAACAGCGAAAACGACGAAACAACGGTCACCACGACGACGACGACGACGCGTACGTCTTTGGGAAGCCACGTGTCCGAGCTTAAACTCGGAAAAGCCGACACCATTGCGTCCAAAAAGCAATCTCAACTCCAATCCACCACCCCGACCACTATGTCCAAGCTTTACGTGGGCAATTTGCCGTCGGAATGCAATGAACCAGCTCTACGACAGCTATTCCAGGAACACAATTTACCGTGTAGTACTATTTTAGTCAAAAGAGGCGGTTATGCTTTTGTTGATTGCATTGACCAATCTACTGCTGATCGTGCTATCGACAAACTCAATGGTAAGTCACTAAAAAATCTAACGAAAGCTTCTGCAAATATATTTACACTGCTGCTTATAATACACACCTATTCTGCTTTTAGAATAATATATCAATAACAGTAATAATCTCAGATGGAGTCCAAAACAAAAAAAAATAAAGGGATAAAAAGGTTGATTTTAATGCTTAAATGCTGTGCTTTTTTTAATGCTTTTGCTGCTTTTTTTTACTGCTTTCAGATACAGCCCACTAAGGAAAATCCTGCAATAATTGCTTGGTGAAAACAACTGCAGCCTATTTCACGTCGTAGCATCACACTTTATGCGTCATTTTAACTGGCTTTTCGGGCTCATAATGTATCATTATTCTTGTATAAAGATTTTGTATACTCTTTTGCAGCTCACAAATTACAGTGTGACTAAAGACATGACCGTTGAATTTAATGACAGATGCTTGCCCCTATCGTTTTTTTCTTCTTTGTTTTATTTTTATTGCTAAAATTATTATACGCGAATAAAATATTGACAAAGTAAGTAATGGTTAAGATATGAAAGAAAAAATAATAACTAATGATTTATTCATTTGGCTTATAATCAATGCAACAATGTTATATTATATCATAATATATTAAAGAGATAGTCACGTGCGGTCTTGTCAAGTTAAATTAACGTTCTTAAATATATACTTATTCGTTCAACACGCAAACAAATTCTCTTTCAGTGTTACACAGTAAGAATACACATGTGTTAGCGTAGTCTAATTTGCTTTGAGAACCCCTTTCGCGGCCTCGAAAACATTTCCGCCGAAAAAAAGACAGCCGCTATGTATAAGTTTCTTGGTTCCAAAATCATCATTCATGTTAACAAACTCGTCTTTCGTCTACAAAATTAAACTATCATTTTTAACAATAATAATAATGGTATTAACAATAATAATAACAACACAACGAGTATATTTCCTGGAAGATGAATGCATCTCGTTTTTTAATTCCTTTCGGCTTTTCTTTTCCTTTTTGGTACATTCACAAAGAGCAGAAGCGTGAGTAGAGAGAAGTAGGACAAGTCGGCCACGTGGTGAGACTCACACGCATGCCCAAAATGGCGGCAACCGGTATACTCGTTTCTATTTTCAAGGTCACGCACATTTTTTAACGGGCTTAGATAAGCTGTGTGATAAAACTAATGAAGAAGACGTTAATTTTTTATTTCACTCTTTTGTCATGATAACATTGATCATCAACTGATAATCGCAAACAAATATTCTGCATTATTTATTTCATTGTCAGCAATTGAATTGGATTAAAATCATTTCCGCGAAAAGGTAGGGGAAAAAAAAACATCACTAATAAACAAGGTTACATCGATACTAAAGTCAACACGATAAAATGAGAGATAAATTTTTTTTTTTTTTTATTTTCAATGGAAAAAAAAACATGAATTGTATTATTTTTTTCGCTTCTTTTCGGACGTATTATATTTAGAAATGATTCAACTCCAAACGTTTCTCATTTTATCTTTAAATTATCTAAAGCACGCACAGACACACGGTCAAGGTTACGCGGTTAAGAGTGTAACAGGTCGATTATATTCGTTGGCGGTCGAAAGAAAAAAAAATTATAGCTCTAAAAAAAAAAAAAAAGTGTAGGATCACAGCGAGTTTTTAATCATTTCGACATACTCATATCACGTGTTACATAAAAAGGGAATTCACTTCCTAAATTCATGTCATAAATTTTTACAAGCGAGAAAGAGAGAGAGAGAAAGAAACAGGCGTGGTGACTTTGAGTACTCAGAGCATGGAATACTAACACGACTTCTACTATTATTTGTCACACGAATAAGACGACCAACGACGACAATTCAACTACAAAGTGGGCAGAGTATAATTTTTGGTCAGCTACGAAGGGGACGGAGCGAATTGGAGAGTGAATCACGCACGAGAAGTTTTGTCTCCCCTCGTTATTCTTATTATGTAATAAAAAGTTTCTTCGATGAACAATAAATGAGGAACAAAACCATTGCATATTCTTTAGCACTCCTTATACTTGTATATAATTTTTCTAGCCCAGGATTTTATATCCTTTTATCCTGCTTCCCGCATATTGCTTTCTCTTGTTTTTGTTTTAAACTTTCTATTGCTTTTGCCAATTATGTACAATAGCTTTTTTATTTTTAAGGTATTAATTTTTAAGTTTATTCAACTTCATAGAAATATTTTTACTGATATTAAGTATCATTTCATGGTAAACCAACAATTATTAAGGAATAGTTATTATATTCTTCAAGAATAATAAAAGCTTAAAAAAATTTTTTAATTTTAAATAACAATTTTTCATTCATTTTTTATTTACAACATTTTTTATGGATGTATACAAATTTTTTTTTTTTTTTTGAAAAGTATAAATAAAAATGTTTTTGAAAGATTTGATGATTACATAGATTTTAAAAATTCTTTTAAGCTTTTATAAATAAAAAATTTAATTTTTAACTATTTAGTATAAAAATATAATTAATATTAATTATTCTATTATTTCAATAATTCGTCATATACAAATTTTTTAAAAATATTTGACACTTTACTAAAATAGAAGTGTTTATGTTAAGCACATATTACAATCAATAACACTTAAAAATGATTACACAGAAATATCTTCATCTCTTTATTAAAATAAAATATGTTCTTAGAATTATTTATTACTCCAAAAATAAAGCTAACAACTACCATTTCGATGGAAAAAAATGATACGTATGAGGCTCGATTAGATGATTCAGTATCTATTTTTTCTCCATTATCTGCAGGTATAAATGATAGAAAACCGCGAGAATGTCACAAAGAGTTAAACTTGACGAATTAATGGCAATGACTTGACAAAAAGATTTATATAAATAAAATAATCCTAAACAACCAAAAAAAAAAAAAAAATATTTTGATACTAAAGAAAAAATTATTTTTCTCAATTCTTGAATAAATAAATCCCAAAATATTTTCATAAAATATCTTCAATCATCATTTAAATACATTTATGTCCTTTTAACTTAAGACATAAAATGTCAAATACGATATAAGCAAGAACGTTGACATCAATTTCAATGAAAATGCGTAGATAAGTTAAGTAACATATTTAGTAACTAATTATAGGCTAAACATATCGAAAAAAGTCTCACGGATCAAGTTTAACAAACACGTGAAATAGTACGGACAAAAAAAAAAACGGTCGAAAGAACTAAAGTGTTAGGAAGTCTCCAAAAACGGATGTGTCAACTCCGTCATAGAGCAGAAAATAAGAGAGAAAGATACATGGTACAATGCTGGCACAATCTTTAGCTACAACGTGATGGCCAGAAGGCCAGAACTAGTTTGGTAGGTCGGTTAGGTTTTAGACCAACTCTACACTGTGTTCTATACACTCTCTTTCGGTCTGCATACGTCGGTATTGAGTCACAAGCATGCGATCGTTCCGGCCTTGTCCTCATATCTTCTTCATCGTCTTCTTCTCTTACTCTTCCTCATCATCATCATCAACTCAATCGTGTGAGTCTCCCACACACTTGGGCCTTCTTAGAGAAACATTAGAGAGCTTTCATGGTTGAGAGTCTACTGGTAAAGCACTTTTAAGACGCAACAGGAAACTAGCACATTCTTCCTTTGGCAGTCATACACTTCTATAATCAATCAATTGGTTAATTTAGCAAATGAATATTAATAGTTGTGACGAGAAGTACGTTTGAGGGTAATGTCAATGTGTTAAATGAAAAAATATTAGTTAATTAGCATAGTCGAATGATGTTTATCAGCCGGTAGAAGTTGGAAATAGGCTTGTCGAGCGCGCAAGCCACATGACCGTTCTCTGTGTTATTTTTTCTTTTTTATTTACTCCCTCTTTCTCTCTCTTTTTCTTTCTCTTGGTTTCTCCTTTACCTTCGCGCAACCGCGCACCTGTGTGCGACACATATATACACGTGCTTACACAAGCACAAACACTTACGAAGGGACTTGTGAGTGTCGGCACCCGCCCTCTGCGCCGACTAGACGAGCAGATGCCCCTAGGAATACATTATTCGCTTCTAAAACGGGCGGCTTTCATGTCCACTTCCACGGGACCAACGGGTGAACGTGTTTCCCGAGCAAAACACATTCCTTCCTTGGATATTGATGCTAGAAATTCATTCGGAAAATAAACTTTTATTTTTTTCTCTAAGCTTACTGGAACCTCTGTAGATGAGAATGATTTTCGTGGAAAAATAACTATAGCAGTTTGAGCAGAGACATTCCATGGTTAGGTTGTGAGAACAATGTAATCTTTTTTGTTATGAATATTACAATAGAGGTAAATAAATAGTTCAACTCATAGTGACATATTTGATCACAAATAACAGTAATTATTCATATTTTTTTTAACAAACAAAGACATTCACTAGTACATAATTGATAGTGTTTAAATAACAAATTGTATCATTTGGAACTTCAACACACATTTTCAGAGTAAAAATTACTCCAAAAATTTGTTTATGAAGTAATCATTTAATTAATAAAGAATTTTCGACTCGTATTTTATAGAAAATAAAAACAACGTATACTAGCGTAGAGTAAACGTGCAAATAGGTGAACTTCAATCGAGCCTTTACTTAAAAATAAAAAAATATTTTGTTACATAATTTGTCGACCTCCTGGTTGATGTGCATCTACTAGTTTAAAGCTACTAATGATAAAATGAAAACAAATAGTCAATGTAAATGAATATAAAATAATCTTAGTTTTTATAAAAAGCTTACCAAATTTTTATGACTCAAAAAATAATGGAGTTAAATTTCAACTTAATGAATTATATTTGCCCATCATATTCACTTCCCGTCCTTCAACATCATCACTACATGTATCTTTCCAACTGTAACATAATATAGATCTCAAAACAAATACTCCGATTCTTCGAAGACGCTACGATCCTATACTTTATTGTTGTTTTTATTTCATATTTTCTTTTACTGTTGGACTATTTTCAAAGTTTGAATTACTTTTTTTTTTATTCTCGGGTAACTCGTAAAGTTGTCTGAAATAAAATTTTTAAATTAGAGAGTAAATTTAAAGATTTTTTGTTATCAGAACTGCACGTTCTTCGAGCTTGAGTCGATTTGTCGCGTGCCACAAGTCAAGCCCACCTGCCCTCCGTGAAAAAACTTACCTACCAACAGGCCCACAACTAACGAGAAGACACTGAAAATTACTTGAGTCATGAAAAATCTTATGGCTTTCGTAATTAACTTACACTCATTAATACTTTTGAATTTAATTATTTGCTGTATCATTTTTGCTGTCGTTTTCATTATCATCCATTGTTGTAATAATAATTAAAAAATTTAGATTTTTATTTTCATTTAAAGAAATTCATTATTTTACAGTGATCAATTTCATTAAAGAGACAAAGAAAAAACTCAAAGCCATACAGTCCTTAAAAGCATGACAACTTTTCGATAGTTTAGAAGGGCAAAGAATAAAAATAATTCCCTGATGAATTTTTAATTAAATTTTTGTTGTAAAAATTGAGAAGACTTAGGATATAATTTTTGGTTTAATTGTTTTCTGTAATTAAAAGAGTATTTAGACACTTTGACTTCAATTTTTTTTTGTTCAACCTGAGGTTACTAGAATATGAGAGTAAAGGAATGTAGAAAATTACACTCACAGAGAGTAGAGCTAGGAATGTGATATCAAGTCTTACATAAAACATCTAATGCATTTTTCTGAAGAAAATTAGCTTGAAAGTGACATATAACTTGGATAGAATTATAAAGTATTACATCTATATGTGAAGCTAGAAATTGTTTATAAAATTTTCATCATCATTTTGCCATTCACTCTTATAAAAATAATAAACATTCTTATCTTTAAACTTTAAAAACTTTAAGTCTGATAAAACTTTGTTTTGAAGAACTTGAACGACTGTAATATTTCATGGGAGTTTTGTGAATAGTTAAGGTCAATGTCCCTATTATTGCTCATGTTCTAGTTCTTACTCAATAATTCTTTTTCTTTTAATAAAAAAAATGATATTCTTTAAAAATATCATTTGTTTAAATAAATTACCTGATTCTCTTATATTGAGAAAATAATTACTTGCGACAATAAATTTTTTAAAATTTAAAATAACTCTTTTTCACCTCAATAATATTGCTAAAAAATATAATATATTCTATAAAGTTATTACTTTTTTGATACATATATTTCTGAGCAAATAACTTTGAGAAATAACTGAACATATTTGTGTATTTTCTGTTGTGAAACTCAGTAAGTCGAAATGAAAACACAAACAAGAATTGGTACATTGACCTTAATCAAGAAATCAATAAAAATTAACTTCAAAAACTTGAAGATATTTTTAGTTGGTAAAAATAATCTTGAAATAAACATTTTTTATTTTATTTTCAAAAAACCAAATTACTTAATAAATCATTAATTTTACAATTTTAATTCTCAAATGTTTACTAATAATTTGCAAGGCCCCTACTTAACATCATTCCTATAAAAAAAATATTTCCTAAATACTTGTTGTTGATTTCACCAATCAAAAGTAACCCTGTGGTCAGGAAGGACTTGAATAAAATTTCCAAAGCAAATATCAACAATTGAGAACCTCTGATGGTACATAGCCCGTCAGAAAACGAATATAGTTTAGTGTAAAAAGTGTTTGCGCGTCGACATGAAGGAGGAAGTGCTATCTTTAGGCATGGGGTTGAGTAAAGATGAGAGAGAGGAAGAAAAGAAGTGAAGCTGGAGCTCAAGTATAAGCATCACATACACATAGACATATCCATATATCCAAAAGCTTTCATGCTATTTCATATGTTCTTTTCCACCGCAACTTGGCTCTGTTCTGATGGCTGATGTTTAGTTTCGAATACTCCCTCAATTCCCCGCTTTCATCTGCACCCCACCATCACATGCTCACCGTCATTTCTATCTCCCTCCTCATACACACATCTGTTTCTTCCACTCGCTCTCAATGGATCCACGATGTTTCTACCTTACTTCGCTTCGCGACAAACAACCTCGATGACACGTGTTTGTTTTAGATACACGGCCATTGACTTTTAGCAAACAACACTTCTCTAACTACAATCACTCTGAATAGTTCTAAAACATTAACAACTAAATGATCATTCTTTGAAGATGCTTACGTTTATTGATACCAAGTGAGATAAAAAAAAATAATAACTCATTTTCTATTAAGTGTAGAAGAACAGTGGAGAGTATAAGAAAATAATCATCAGTAATTAAAGTAAATAGCTGATAAAAAAAAAATGGTGTGAGTTTCTTGATGTGAATTAGTTAGTAGTATTATATTTTTGATAAAGTTATCCATTTTATCGTCTTATTTTTTTCTTTATCCGCTGAAATGTTTTTTCTTCTTTATTTTTTTCTTTACTCCTGCTTGCTTTTTCTGTCTCTCTTTGGGTCTTCCCCTTAACTCTTCATTCATGGGAACGACACCCGGGTCGTTGCGGTCCAGCGAAAGAATCGTGGCTCAATCTTCTTACGACTTCCGGGTGAGATCAACATTATTACATATCTATATTCGGATAAAGATCCTTCGATGACGCTGGATGTCTAGTTGGTAGTCGTTGAATTTGTTGTACAAGGTTGAAATAAAAAAACAAATATTTGTATTTAATTATTGGGTTTATGAGTTTGGATGATTTTTATGAGGTTTTATAATACATCTAAGTGATGTTTAATTGAAAAAGAAAACGATTTAATTCGTTAATTTAATGGTCAAAATAATGAGATTGAGTTTACCAGTGAAGACAGGTGTCAACGAATCACGTGTGTAGTAACTTATATTGTAATTCTTTTATTTTATTATTTTTATGTTTTATTCTTCTTCCTTCAAAACACCTGCCAAGTCTCGTAAGACGATGCGGTGATTCTGAATTTTTTTCTCGCCTTTAAGACACTCCTTGTTACCACAAGCAATATAAATGAACGTATAATAGGCCTACCAAGTAGAGGAAAAAGGTGCGAGCCAGACATGAACAAACGAGACTGATTGGTAAGAGAAATTGTCAGAGAACAATGACCAATTTTTTATCACATATGCCAGAAGACATTTTTCTTGATAATTCTGTTATTTATTTCTTCTCCATGTGTTGGAACTTTAACATGTGACATATTCAGAAGGTTAAGTACGCGGTAATGCATAGCAATAACTTGGTTGGATAGTTTTCATTCTTCAGAAGAAGTCATTATTTCATTTCTTGAAAGTCACATTTTGGACTAGGGATGCTAAGAAAGTGTCTTTGTTTCAAGTTATCTTTCTTCTTATAAAACAGTGAATATTCACTCCTGGGCAGTCAATTTCACTTATTCATTTGTAGAGAGTAATGGTTTACTTTTATTGATTTGATTCGAAATAAATAAACAAAAATAATTAGATAAAAAAATGTTTCTACTAATGTGACTTCCTAACAGAAAGTTGAAAAAAGTTTTTAAATTCGTTCTATGCTCTAGAGCTCCCATGGATACTACAGAATTTAATAATAGCGGAAATTGCAATAATAACAGAAATAACTTATTTATGTTACAACATATTTAATCATGCTACTGTACAATGATCATTATTATAATCATTCATTCTCTTCATTGTATTCTCTTATTTTACATTTTATTCTTATTTTCTACGTGTTTCTATTTTATTTAAACTCTCTAGAGAAAAGTGCATTACAAATATTCACTTTTATTTTTTACAATAAATTGCAAGCTGATATTATATGAAATATTTTTTTTTTTAACTATGACTATTATTATAAATGAATTAGATAAAAATGTATAAATTTTACCACAATGTAAATTTACTTTTCAGAAGTAAAAAACTATTAATTAAATACCACAATCAATTTGTTGATTGAAAGAAAAAAGATTAATTTAATAATGAAAGAATCTATTGAAGCATAAACGACATACTCAAAATGTTTTAGAAGAAACATATATTATACAAACATTTATTTAAGTCGACATTAGTCATACGAAATGTTCTTTGCTGCATTCTTTTAATTTTTCCCCCGAGTATAGACACATGAATTTCGTGAGTACTTGGAAATAAATAAAAAATTAAAGAAGCGCGAGAATAATGTTACGAATTCTGAGGGAAGAAGTAGAAAAGGAACGTAGTATGCGGCCCGACATCGTAGAGAAATCGCAATAACAACCGTTGCCATTAATCTTCGAACCGACGGATATTATTTTAATTCTCGAGTCGTGGTCGAGTCGGTTTCCGAGAACACCGGCCTTTGTCTCACTGCCGGCAACTTAAATGTTGGAGAGAATGAGAGAGAAAAGTGATCGAGTGATTTAATCTGCGAATGGCGACCAGGTCTTGCCGCCCTATCGGTTCGCTACCTTTTTTTTTCATTCTTTACTAAACAGAGAACGAGTCACTCTATTTCGTTATTCATTTTACGTAAACACTTTTCATAGTAGTTAGTCTGTTGCTTTCAAATTTCGTTCAATGATTACTACTATCATTTAAAATATATATTTACAATTGAGGAAGAACTCGAACTTTGTACATGTGGATAAAAATGACTTATCTATTTATTTTTTATCACACTAACACACAGAGATGATAGTAAGGAATTTCATTGACTAACATGATTAATTTTTTAAATGAACGTTAGAGTCTTTTATCAAAGATGTTTTTTTTCTACTACGGATGTAAAATAAAAAGTCGCATAATTAAGAAATTATTTCGTTAAATATAGATACATGAAAAATGAAGTATGTCAAAGTAAGGAATCAAGTCTAGCAAGTTTGTTTTTTGAGTGTGGAAACCAGTGTAGAATGTTCTTCATTTCATGAATTCTTTTACCATTTCTACAATAAATATATTGAATGTAAATAAAATAAAAAAAAAAATATCACAAAACATTTTAAAATACAAAGAAAATAATGAATATTTTTTTTCTTCCTTCACTACTAGAAATTCTTTCACAATTCAAAACACACAATAAACAGGAATAATTCATAAATTTTCTCAAACACAAAAATTTCAATGATCAAATAAAATACTGAAAAAAATGGGTAAGAAAGTGAATGAGATTTTTTGGAGTAAAATGAAAATTTTTCAGGCGACAAAATGGAAAATTAGGGCACTATTTAAGGGGTGTGAAATTTTGGCAAATTGTGTGAATCAAGACCTATCTTAACGAATACTTTCTCGCTTCATTCGGCAAACTAACCTACCCGTCCAAGTAATCCATTGTGCTGTTCATACTTTCTTTGACCATCCGCTCTCACGCCGAGGACCCGCCGCTACGCAAAAGCGTAAGAGCCATCAGTGAGAGAAGTGAGAGAAAAGGACGTAAGAATAAGAAAACAAGGAAGGTAAAAACGATGAAGGGCATGAGGAAGAAAGAAGTATGCCACAAGGCCAAACCCGCTTCTCTTTGGAACAATTTTTAGTATTCTCTTTATAACGCGTCAAAAACGCGCTTAATTTTTTAATGAAATGCGGAATTATCTTCTTCAATGGCAAACCACACTATTTCATTTATCACCAAACTCGAACAAAAATTGTTTCCGCATTTTTGCCTCTTTTCATTTATGTCGAGCGACCGTGACATTACTTTTACTTCATTTCTCTTATGCTCTACTGCCTACAAGTACCGTATTTATCATTCGAGTTATTTTTCTACCAACTTCCGACACTTATTCTGGTGATAAAGGTAAAACTGAAATAGAAGAAATGCCGAAAGAAAGAATAGTAGGCAAGAATGAAATGATAAATAAATAAAACAGTGGCAGTGTATGTTTCTGGTCACACTAGTGAATAACCCAGCTTGGAATTGGCATTCGGCGTCGGTCTGGAATGCGCTAACTGAAACCTGTTCTTGTTCCCATTCGTGGTACACAAGCTAAACGCAACTATAAAACTATCAATATCTTCTACATTAATATATCCTCAGAGGCCAATGAAATAAGCCAAGAGTTGCGAAAATGTAGCAATGATTTTGATATTGGTAAATATTTTATTGCAACATCACATTTAATGCCAATAAATTATTCCAATCAAGATTATTTAATATTAACTTGAAAAATGTAATTAGGAAAGTTAGGTTGCTTGGTAATTGATATATATATAAATATATTTTAAGACTTGGTTTACCCTGGACCTTGGCCTACTAACACCAGCGGAAAGCATCTAAAAAATACACTCTAATTGCTGTGTTTTATTATGTAAAATAATTTTATTTATAATATAGAAAGTGGCAAAGACTTTAGAAAATAATTATTTTTAGAAAAGTTCGAATAAAAAATGAATAATCAATCATTTTTTCTTGATGACTGTAAAGCATGAAGAACCTCCTGATAATTTATAATAATTATTTTATTAAAATATTAATAAATAATATGGGATTTCTATTGGCTGCATTCGATTTGAAAAAATTTTTATTTTAATACCGGAATTAGTGGATATAATTACAAAAAAGCTGTTATTTATTAATATGTATGTAAGCATAAATGAAATACAAGCATCAAGTAATTAATTAGGATGTCGTTAGCCGTTGTTGGCGAGGTTGGGTATATAGTGA
Organism: Chelonus insularis; assembly: GCF_013357705.1. NCBI lineage: Eukaryota > Metazoa > Arthropoda > Insecta > Hymenoptera > Braconidae > Chelonus > Chelonus insularis. Next base: position 162,676 of record NW_023276777.1, read on the forward strand.
ATGACCGGAAATGTAGTTATGTGGCTCGCGAAATTGCTATGAGTTCTCTGAACCGAGGAACCGCGAAGCTGATGTGAAGCCGGTAAAAAGGAGAAGGGAGGATAGGTCAGAGGGAAAGAGAGAATGAATATATATTAGGTGGGTTATGCTTTTGCCGGGACCATGGCTTAAGCTAACTCACTCGATTCACCTCACTTCTCTATACCTAGTAGTTTTGAAGTTTAGGGTTTTAGGGGAGCACACTAAAGACCTTGAGCCCCCTGGGCCCCAACCGGATGATGTCGACCTAGTACTGACCCACTATAAAGGCACTTGCCATCCTTTTCGTTCACCAGGACAATTCGTTACTACCCTCTTCGTCGAAAGAGCCCGCTAACCTACTACTCTCTTGGCCCATACACCGGCTCCCCAAAAACCCGCTTCAAATCTTTCTCTCTTTACTTCGCTTCTCTTCCCCTTTCCATTCACCCTCTCTAAGTCTCTCCCTCCTCTACTCTCTAAGCCACTCTCGCTTTTTTTTCCCTAGCGAGCTCTCCACCAATACACCCTCAAACACAACGCCTATGTGTGTATGTATATGCACTCTATCCTTCTTGTGCTTGCACACTCTTTTAGAAAGATGAGTGTGCTGAAGAGGAGAATACCCAACTAGTATAGCATAGCAACTGCTGTTTCTGCATTTCTTACCTTCAAGCCCCATATACTTTGCGTATGTATCTTCTATAACGGGTGATCCAATAACAAAAAATCCACGCTTTATGTCTTGATTGTTTTTCACATTTTTATTGGATATTTTTTCTTGGAAAATGTTCAGTTGATACAAAATTGCAATTCGAATACATTCATTGAAAAGTGAAGGAATAATCAATATTATTTTTATATAACTATGATGCTAGCATGTTATGTAATGTATGGAGAAAAATAGCATTGTTCTGATATTTTCATTTACACTAATCTAATTACATAATTATTTGCAACTTCAAGAATTAATGTTTGTTTTGAGTCGAAAGAAAAATGAGGAGTTAGAACACCAAAAATTCAAGTGCATTTCACAAATTTAGTGGTATAATACAGGATATGAACTTTGTTTGATGGCTGTTCAACGGTTTTTGACTAGAGTAGTTCAAAGTATATAAATCCAAAGTTCTTCAACTAAAAGTTTTCAGTAGAATAAAATGTTTTAATGTAATTATATGTCAAAAATGCAAAAAATTAAATTTCTTCTGTCTATTCATATCAAGCCCACCATCCACTTCCTTTCACAGGTTACTAGGCGTTGTAGCACTTTTTACTCCAATTTTACAGACAATGCTCTCCATATATTGAATGAAAATACAAGTAAGATGCTCTGCTTCAAGAAGCAGAGGTTCTTGGCTTAAATGAAACTACTGGACTAGAATTATTCTGTTACTCATATTTGCAGTAGCGAAGTGATTCAGGCCAAGTTATTTTTTTATTGCAACACAATATATTTTTTTTAATATATAAAACTGAATAAACTTTAATATTATTGATAAAATGAAGAACTTTCCATTTTTTCTATCATCATTTTCACCAAAGTCATCAACAATCTTTTCATAATGCCTAGTTCCTATTTCTAGCTGTTCAATTACACCATTCATGATCAAAGCAAATTTACTCTTCATTACAAAATATGTTAGTTAAGCTCATATCACAATGCACTTACCTTTTTGATGATCACTGTGAATTTGGAGTCAGTTTATCTTGGAATAAATAAACTTTGTATGTCTTCTGATAAACCAAAGAATAATTATATCAATGAACAATTGAATTGGTACATCAACTGTTCCATTGAAGATATTTATTCCAAATTAAAAGATGTAAATGAAGCAGTTTTTAACAAATTTAAATCAAATTAAACTGCAGGTCTGTGACTGATGTCTCGCAAATGGTTAATACGTGAATTTGGCCAAGCAAACGACCGAGCGATTCAAAAACCTGTTGTCCATTGAATTACTCACATAGAAACACTTGCAAGTATTATTATAATATCTTGGGGTGGTCCGAGAGGGAATAATTTGACATGGGATGTTTTTAAGTAGTCATCTACTGTAGTGGCCATAATTCCTAATCCATCATATTTCTCATCTCTTTTCTCTACAGTCTATATTACTTTTTCTTTATCCCTCGTTATGCATCTTGTTTAGATATTTTTTTATTTATTCAAATTCCCATAAGTTCACTAACGTGACGTAGGAACGTTACTCACAGACTCTTACTATTCTTGTCTGTCTATTTTTCATGCTTTATATCTTGCCAGTAAATATTTTTATGCTTGTTTAACTCCTTATAAATATGATTTCATTTGTTATGGTGAATTTTGTTGTCAAACTTCTTCAGCTTGTGGAATATTATTTGACATGAAGAACTTGCCAATTTATGAGTTCATTTGTGTTCGGATAATTCCAAATAAGGGATAAGTTTATTATCATTTATAATTTATGATGTAAAAATACTTTCTAAGCAAAACAATAAAATGTTTGAAGGAAGGAATCAAGTCAACATGTTATGGATTATGATACCTTATTTCTTTTGATTAAAAAAACTACATAAAAATATTATCAGAATGTGTTTACTCCAAGTACTTGGATGATACGTTTTGAATACCTAATTATTCATTTTCTATTCATTAACTTTTCATTATAAAATTATTGTTATAGTATCAACTTTGAAACTTTAACATTATATTTTCATGTTTTGGAGTGTGTGCGAAAGCACTGTTTTTATCATTATTTATTGAAGACCAAACGATACTAGCAATTCTAAAGTAATTTTCACTGATTAAAAAATTTAGTTAACAATTATTATTATTTATTGTAACTTATTATAGCTAAATAATAAGTTCACTTGGAGAAAGAGTTGGTCAAGTGGTAATCATTGATTTATTACTTTTTTTTATTGAGCATATGACACTACTGATAATAATCATTATGTTAATTGTAGAGTAATACTTAATAATTGAATAATTTGTTCACTTAAAACTTCAATTAAATAGAAAGTTTTTGAATTATCTGCAATCATAAGTGATTTTTTATTTACCCAAAAATATGTAAAACACTTGAGTGACATTAAACTGCAAATTAAAATAATAATTCTAGATAAAAAAATTTATAAATTATCAAATAATCTTGAACATTGAATATTAAACTAACAATCTAAATTGTCAACAACTGCTTTCAATTAAGCATCTTGTGATAAAGAATAAATTTGCTAATCTGATGCTTGTAAATTGACAGTACGATTAATTGCTGAGATAAATAATGCACCAATAAATAAAAAGAAAATGAAAAATGAATCAGTTGCAGCTGGTTATAGAGCTGGTGAAAAAAATAAGAAAAAAGACTAGTCTTCTTTTCTTTCCTTTTTTTTTCTCTTCCTTCCAGCATGTCAAGGAGGATAAGAAAAAGAAACGTTGAATTTTGCCCGTTAGACATTAGGTGCTCTAGAAAGATGCAGAGAAACTAACAACGGGTCTATGGATACATTCACATAACCTCTTGATCCTGATTAGAATATGACTGGGACTCAACTAGGCACCGAGTTGAGGTTGAACGTAACTATTCCTGCACCTCTACTCGTTTTCTACGCACTAGCTTGGTCACTCTTCTTTTTACTTGCTCTTGTTATTTTAACTGTTGCTATTGCACGTGCAGCTTCCCGGACACCCGGAAGCAGAGATGGTTTTCCGGTTCTGCATAATATTAAGATAAACCGGTAACGTACTATACGCCCGTTGCTTTTCCATGGGAAACGTTCTCCTTTTCATGACAAGACTAACCAGTGTCACGCATAGATCATTATTTATTTGCATTCTCAACGATAATGAACCATGGATTTATTTACTGTGTGATTATTATTCATTATTTTTCATTAATAATATTCCTTTCAACCCGTTATTGTAGCTTGTCTATTGTTGTGTTTAGTTTTATTTTAACATTTTTATTTTTCTCAAAATATATACAATTTTATTTGATGAAGAATTTATTTCGAAAATAAAATTGTATTTCAAAATAATTATCAAAGTGATGATGAGCTCAGGAAATTCTTTTCTTATTTTAGTGGATAGAATGAATATGTTTTTTCACTAGTTTTTTATTTAACAACGTCTCAATTACTGTGAGAAAATATTGGGAAAATATTGCTAACTCCACACATTTTTGAGTGACAATAATCACAGCTTTTTGAATCTTAATTTACAAATTAAAACATTACGATAAAAATTCTACAGATAAAAAATCAGTCTTAAATAATTAACATTTTTTTCAAAGAATAAAAGCTGTTGGTGAACAGATTGTAATTTAAAAATAAAAAAAAGAATCAAAATATTTGACTATTGAATTTTCATGTCAAAGTAGAACCTGGCAATCTTTATATTTCATTATTAATTAATTATAAATGTTTGCTTTGTGATTGTTTAATAGACAAATTTTTTAAAAACAATTATTGATATTATTTATACAACACCGCAAATTTTAGTTATTTAAAGTGTTTTACCACGGTTATGTTAAAATTCTAAAATTAGAAGTGATTTGTACATAAGTATTACAAAATTTAATGCTCCGACATATTCACTATTATTAAAATACACTAGAATCTTGAAAGAAAATCAAAATTGCAACATTGCATTCCTATGCACAAAAATTAGTCATACACGACATTTATTATGCCTGAGAATTTGTGTAATTTTCTGTAATTTAACATTAAAATATCATACTTGAAGATAAAACATATATATTTATAATTTAGAATTAATTTAAATTGTTACATTCATTCTGTTGCAGGATACACATATCTTGGATCTGCATTAGTTGTAGAGCCGTCAGTTGCAAGCGGGACAAAAAAACGGTAAGTTTTATTAAGGAAATATTTAACTCAATAATGATTTCAAAAGTACATATAACTGAACACGAAAGCGTGTAGCAAGAAGATAGAATCTATAAAAACAAAAAAACAAATTTGTTAAATAATCTTATGGTAAATCGCATGTTATACTAGGTGTAATAATCTGCAAGATAAAAATATATTTATGTTTATATTAATTCGGTAAATGTGACAACGATCTTGTATCAAAAACAATTAAATCTAATGAAATGCATCTAGTGTAATTTAAAAGCGACATGAATTAAAAAAAAAAAACGAAAAAGTGTAATCAACGTTTCCCTGACAAATTTAAAAACATACTTTTTGAAAAAATTTTAAATATCTTCATTGATAATCAAGAAAATATTTCATGATTGCATATCATTGTTAGATATTTATCAAAAACGAAACACAGTAATTTAAGATGTTTATTACACTTTAAGAGATATAGAAAAAAAGAGAGTAAACGAATTGCTGGTCTAATAACGAAATTTGGGAGCCGCTGGTGCAACAACGATCGTCCTTCCTCCTCTTCCCTTCCGCGTTTACGAAGCAAACGTTCGCAAAAGTGTGGCACCTGCCTCCTTATGAGCTACTTCGTAGCTATAGAAACTAAGGGAGAATAAGAGAATAAGAACGAAAAAATGAAGAAAAAAAACGACAACGACCCAGTCGTCGTTCGCTCGTGCCACACAACTGCAATCTATTATTTCTCTTTCGTTCTTTCGTGCTCTCTCGCGTTACTTTCACCCTAATTCTCCCCTTTATCGCCCATTTCTCTTCGATTAAAGTGCCTTGGAAAATGATAAAAATTCGCATTTATCATTTTAAAATGATTACATTCATTTTCTATCCATTAGTAACATTTACACTATTTATTCTTTTTCTCTTCTTAATTAGCCTCCTAGATGTGATAACCATTCATGCGTTCACAATTGTCTAGGGCTTGGGAGTGTTAAAGATGCCTAAAAATAATTGCCAATTAAAAGATTTTGCCAAGTTGTTTTTTTTAAATGTGTTTAATATAAAATTTTCATTAATGCATTCACTGCAAATCGTAGTGTTTTAATTTAAAACACTTAAAGTGTTTTAAAATGACGTCACCCATTTGATTGACATTGTTGGCACTTTTAATGCACTTGGAAGTGTTTGAAAAATTACTATAATGTTAAGTTTTTTAAATTAACACGCTACGATTTTCAGTGTTGTACAGAAATTCATAGCTTAACCTTTAAATTTTCATACACTTTGAAGTGCATGAAAAATAAAATTGAAATAAGCTTTTTAAGTCATTAAGCTTCATTAAATGCTAGAAAATTAATTGCTTAAATTTGTGAAGTATTTTCAACAATGATTTGTTGGGCTGAGATTTTTTGAAATCTTCATCAACTATTGTTTTACATCAATAAATATTGGGTTTGCAAGAAAATAGTGAAGCACTTGGAACAGTTTTTAATTTTATTATTTATTTAATAGTCTGCAAACTTCAACCTCCAATGCAGTCACCATGTCCATCAATGACTTGTATCTTCCTTGAGGGCAGAGATACAGTGGTAACATCATGATACTCTGTATTCTAGAATATTTAAATTATAAAAGTGTTTTATTGTTTTATTGCCAACCCAATAATTTTTCAATCAATTCACTCTAACTTAATCTAACACATGTTCATCTATAATTAAGTATATTGTCTCAAAAATAGCATAACATCCTTCTAGATATCTGCATGTTGTGAGATTCTTTTATTTCTATGTAGATTTTGATAGTAAAAATTACTAACAACTTATTTAATTTAGTTAATTAACTAAATATATGTATTTCAATTAAAATATCACAAATTTTGATGAATAGTTAAATTATTTTTTTATTCCTTTTAATTAACATTTTATGAAACATGAATCGACCTAACCCTTCAACAATGTATTCAAACAAATTCTGCTTTCAAAAAGATGAGCCACTTAATTTTCTTGCCTCATACCTAAAGCCTTATTCTATTAATTTCTTACCCTCTTTAGAGTTGCTCTAGATGACAGAATAAAATTTTATTTATCAAGTTTATTCTAATAATTAATCTCTCCAATGACATGAATCTTCAACTATCACATTGATTTAAGAAAATTCAAAAATGAAAAAAAAAAGAACAATTTATTTCTCAAATATTCTTCCTTCAGCTTTAAGTATTCTACAAAAATACTTGAAGTGGTAAGAAAAAACAAAGGTGGGAGAATATAAGTTGAAGTGGTTTATCATCATGGGGTGAAGTGTAGTCCTACACAGTCTCGTTCAAGAATAAAAATTAATATTGGACTTGGGTAGCATTAAAAGGGAAGAGAAAAAGTTCATTGTCCCAGTGATTATTATTGATAAGGCGAAGAAAATGGTCAATAAAAGAAAATAAAAAACAAAGCAAAAAATATAACGATTTTTTCATTATCTTCATCATCTAAAGAGAGTGATGGTCTAGTCGAAGAAGTTGTTCAACTTCTAACAATGTTTATAAAGGACAACACTTCTTTCTTCTAGTGTATAGATCTATGCTACTCTTCTTCTTCTTCTTTTCTTCACCCCCTTGACGAGATGCTACATTACCAATACATAGTTAAATATTAATTTCCATATAAGCCGATATGTTTCAAATGTAAAGTACAACCTGAACTACGGGAACAAGATGAACAATGAAGAGCAGACAGAGAGAAAGAAGTTGAAAGCGGTCAACTGGTATGCGGGAACTAGTTTATATGTACTAGGGTTTGACCCCTTCACTATAGTATTTCAGCAAGCATCATCATGCACTCACTTTCTCACTCATTTTCTATCATAGCTTACTCTCTATTTCGCACAAGTCTTCATTTCTCTTATGATTCAAGGCCTGAGTGTGAGAACCAACTGTCTACGTCAATCATTTGAAGTGAGTCGCAGCTTATAATATCCAAGTCAAGTTTTCATAACAGAATCTCAAGAAGTTTCAAGCTAATTTCAAAGCAATTATGCTTCATAAATATTCCCTTATTTCAACCAGTTCCAACATTATTATTATATCACTTGCATAGCAGAAAGCTAATGATTTTGTTGCATTTACCTTAGCTTATCATTTATTTACACGTGTATTGCATGTTGAATGATGATTGATTCATGGAAAAACGCACATGTCCATATGTTTGATGCATCAAATAAACCTGCACTTTACTTGCAACCATAAAATGCACAATACCAAAAGGCACGTGTAACAGCTATTGTCCTGGAGCTTGATATAATATACTTATGCACTGTTCGTGATGCAACAGACCCTTCTTCATGTGCATTTTATTATCAACCACCAATCCGGTACAATTTTCATGTCAACCTGGTAACTCTTCGCGTGCCAGAATATATAGAGTCATATTTCAACAAACATTACCGCATTGTGCATATTTAGTACACACAAATGTTACCACAAGTTCATGAAGAGGCCTTGCACTTTGTGAATTAGCATTATAATAAAATAAATGCATCCCCAGTTTGTTACATAAGTCAATCACATCGTTTAGCATCAAGTTGAGGTCTCCCTTATTCTGTAGCAAGATGTCAAACCCTTTTTCCTTTTGCTTTACTACCCTCTTTGCTCTAATATTTCCTTGCAGGGGTTAATGATGCACTTTGCTCAATTGCATAAGGCAACAAGGCAGGTATTGCCCCCCTGTGTACTTGAATGATTATATTTAAATACATTTCACTTTGAAAGACATTTATTACCACAAATGATCGTGATGATGCATAAGATTTATTACAATCTTTTGATTTATCAGTGACTGCAATCATGATTATCTGAATTAGTTGTATTGAAAGTGACAAGAGAGCACGCGAAAAAAGCCAGACATTGGCGTTATAATCGTGATGCATCACCTCCTTCTTCAGTCGCTCGTGCACTTAAGGCCACCCTTTTTCCCCCTCAAGAGACTCCGACAGGCAATCGCCGGATGCGGCGCGTGCCAACCTCGTGCAGTTTCCCCCACTCGAACCCCTCCCCCAACACGTTGCAGCCTCACCCCTTCCGCGGACGCACACTCATCGTTTACGTTGTTCTCTCCCTTCCTTAACTCAATTCTCTGCACTTCTCCCACCATTACGTGCATCTTTCATGCACTTGTTGCATCAATACTTGGCGCATGCTCATCTCCAACCTCTCTCATATCAAGACTCACTTTTTGCTTTCAACAGGTTAAATTTATGACCAATATGTTTGTTAGGACCTTTGTTTTATTGCAGTTTACTCAGCTGTTATTCTTCATTTCATTCAATTAGTATTGAGCTTTTAAATCGTATGATGATTATATTTTTTTTATGGATGCCAAGTAATAGCAGTTTTGGAGTTATTTGAACCTTTCAATTACATAAGTTTGAAGTGTTGCATCGCTAGGATTAGAGTTGGTCTGGGATGAAATTCACTTTATTCAAGAGAAGTAGATATATCTATTTCTTGGATGTGTTTATTGGGAGAATAATCCAATCTACTCTAAAAATTTGTTGACATATTAATGAATATTTGGAAATGTGAAGAATTATTTAAATTGATGTTGCTAACAAATCTAATATTATATGTTCTAAAGCTGTATTAAATATTAATGGTCATTCATAATTAAGAACAGACATAGACCATCAAACTTCTCCAAATTTCAATGGCTTAGCATTTGAACAATTAATTTTTAGACCTTGCTATACAATGACTATTAAATAGACTTTGTCTTTAAAAACATAGCTTATACCTGATGTAGAAAATCACGTGGACATTTAAATGTTTTTAATGATAATTAACCACAAATTTTCTAATAATGTTTGATGCTTTAACAGATGCTACTTGATAACATTGATTAAGAGCACAAAGATTTATCACTCTGCCATTAGAATTAAAATTTCTTTATCATGATGATGAACCATTTTGCTGGTTTATGTTAGCATTATTCAAGGACTGTTCAGCAATCATGACTCTGTTTGGAACATACCATGGAACATTGGTCAAAATTCTTGTTGCTTTGGATTGAAATCTCTAGATGATGACTAAATCATATAGAGGTAACAGAAAAAAACAAATATTAATGTTCAACAAAGCTTAAATAATTGTAATACCAATGCTAAATAATTCTTCCAATGTTCTATTGTGTCAGAAAAATGTAGTTATTTCATGAGAGTAATAAATTTTAGTTCCCACTCATAGTTGGTGTCACAGACATTTAAAAATAATAATTACTTGTTTCTGAGTGCCAGCATGATATTCATATGAGATAAATAGAGTCACTATTGTTCTGAAATTTATACTTAGTCTATGTTTAAATAATACCAGTAATTAATACTCTATAATAACAATATAATTACACAAGCTTTCTGACTAACGCTTGACATATTAGTGGCGCTATAATTTAGCAGAGCATTGTTCACTTTCGAAATAGAAACGGCGCCTATCCACATGAAACCCAGTCCCGCATTACAAAGTCATATATAATATTCATTACCGTGGCAATAAATTGTATGTTGCATGGTAAAATCACTTATAGAAATTACAAGAAATAATATAATAAAAAAATTATTTTTTTTTATTTTCTATCGTCATTAATTATTAATTTTATGGTTTTTTAGCATAATAATCAGTCTTATGCATTGGCGTCAATGATATTGTACATGATAGTATTTATTCATCAGGCTTAGTTGAATATATTTATTAAATTCATGTTTAATATAAAACAAAGGATATTTATATAACTCTTGTTATGAAATATGACAGATCTAGATTATGCAATCACAACTTTTGCACACTGTTATCTTATGAAATATTATTACATAGTCTTGGTTTATTATGTATAGTTATAAAGTATCACAATTTCTATTACATTTCTATTTATTATTTTTATTTTTACATTAACTAATGTAATATTTTAATGACTATTCTTTTTTATTCAAAAAAACATTTTAAGATTTAAAGTGGATTTGAATATTTTAACGTGCATTAAATTTACAATATTGCAACCAATTATTAACTATGGGTACTTTAATTTTTGGATAGCTGCATGTATTGAATACAGTCATGTGTTCTACTTCAAAATATTAAATATTTTATTTTCGAATAGGGGAAAATGAAAAGAGGGAAGAAAGGAAAAGACGCCATCTTGAAATTTCAGCATATGAATATTTGCTAAATTGATTTTTTTCGTTCTTCAATTATTGGGAAAATTTTTCCTGAGATAAATTTCTTTTACAATGATTTTTATGATGATATTCTGTTTTAATTATCAATTTCGTCAATGATCATGAATTTAATTTTTTTTATTCATTGCATTTCCTATAAATAATAAGAAAAAGTGTCTTTTAAATTATACCCATTGAAAACGATTGTATAAAAAATGTATTCAGACTTTTTGACTACTAAAAAAGACAGATAGAAATTGGACAAAATAACCTGTCCATTCGTACATCCCTTAACTCTAAAATGAAATCATTTAACCACTCATTGTGGTATTAAATTAAATATGGCATCTCATGCTTGCTTTGGTGTTTATTTAATAAATTATTCATACTTTGGATGATTGATAAAAAATATTAGCAGGGGGATAAAATAAATAGCATTTTGATCGAAGATGAGGGTAATAAACTAGATGAGCCAGTCAGCACCAGAGAGTGAAAGTGGGAAAAAATGAGACCCTTGTTGAAATGTTGAAAATTTAAATACATTTGACGTAGTCGTATACATAAAGATAAATGAAAAGGAAACGAGTAGAGAAGCGCCAGTTTGCGAAACGGGTCGGACACGAGCCGCTTCAATAATCAAATCAAGCGATCTCTTTCTTTTGCGCCGGCATTTTTTCTCCTGCTTCATTTCATCTATATAATATATACATATAGCGAGAAAATAAATTTGAATGTCTATAGATGATCCAGTCTTGACCGACTTTGTAGTAGGATTACCTATATCCCTGCATGAACAAACTAACTGTCTATGTCCTAGTCTGTTGACGCGTAAAAATAGAAGGGCAAACAGAAAACTAGACTTTCGAGCGATGAGAATACCTCGTTTCCCCTATTTCCGTTTACTTGCAACTATTTTTTTCTCACGTGAAACAACGCTTTAGTATTAGCACTCGAAACAATCATCCCAAGCACGAAAATCTTGTTAGATATTTAGCTCTGTTTATTTTAAGTATTGCTCTAGGCGCTGTAAACGTTTACAATTAGACGCCATCATCAGCGCCACCTAATCGCACAGCTGGCCCTGTTAAAGCCGATCTAACCAAACTTGCAATTATGCATATACTTCTTTTATTATCATTAATAAAAGAAACAACACTTAAATATGGTATTCCTCATTTTGCCATTACAAATTTACTTAAATTGATAGTAGTTATTATAATACAATAGGAACTAATTTCAAAAATACAATTTAACACCGGTGAAAACACAAATAATCTAGTGACATCTGTATTCCACTGGAATCAAAGACTTTGCTTATTTATGTTTATGGATATGTTATTTCGTTTATCTGTTAGAAATCTTTAGAACTTGCGAGAAATCTATGATCTTAATTACAACTATTACATATAAGCAGTTAATGAAATGGACTCGTACGTTATATTATTAAGACGTTATTTAGTTTTTTGTGTGGTCGACGCTTGGCAAAAACTTAATTGGTGTTGGAAATAATCAAGGATTAGAGTAAATTTCAAATTAATATCGATATCAGTTACATCTAAAAGACTACGAAATCTCTTAACAAAGTAGCTATTAATATCTGTCTTTCTTTAGTAACTATAAAGATGGTAGATAGATTTCACATGCAATAGGATGAAGATAAATACGAGTGATCAAATGTATAAATACAAATATTTTTCGAATAAAAGCCAAAATTATTATTTTGCTTTTTCATTATTTTTTTTTTTCATGAAAATAATTATTATACAGGTATTATTTTAAAATAATAATTATTTTTATTTGGTAGACGTTTAAAAAGGTTTTAGGGTGATACAATACAGTAGTTTTGATATCAAAAATACGCAAGTGTTTGTAGGTAATAACAGGGCTATCAAACTGACCAGTAATCTCGAGTTTAAAATGGTTTTTTTATGAGCGGAATGCAATTTACGCACTTAGGTAATAAACACGATCAAAGTGAACGAGGCAATGTTATAAAATACAATTACTCTCCACGTTCTTATTCAATATGAAAAATTAAATGTAATCTCACCACAGCTGATCTTGAAATTCGATAACAATTTATTATCCAATTTTCGGAATTAAAATATTTAAAATAGTCTATTTTATTGAAATACATAATAACGTGAATTCTTGATCAAATTTTATTCTATAAAAAAATTTCGCAAATTAATAAATGAAGACGGGGATACTTGCCATTATATTACCGAGGAAATAAATGGATATAAACAAAAATAATCATTGCAATGAATAATTCAGTTTTGTACCGAAGAAATCGGTTTGTGCTGTTGGTAGATCATTACAAGATGATAAAAAATTGGTGTAAATATGTTGGAAAAATGTAAACACTAAAAAAAGTTGAAAAGTTACTTAATCTGCAGGTGATGTAAGAGAACAGCTCCAGTGTGGTTTAATTAACTCAAAATTAAAGTACGCTGACGTGCAATAATTATTATTATCCAAGTCTTTGTCGAGTTATGGCTCTCTCTCCAATTTCCAGACGTCTGAACCAAACGATCTTGGTTCCGCTTTAATTGTGAGCACTCTCTAGGAAAGTCATAAAGTTTCGTGCTACTCAGTGAAGGAGAAGAAGGAAGTGTAAAAGAAAACATAAAGAACTGAAAGTAACTAGTGAAGGCGCGATTTTTCAGGTGCAATCTTCAAACTACCGACACCTGCCTGTTAACCTCAGTAGCGCGTCGTTGGAAATTAACGTTATAGCAACCACGATTTCATGTTAAAATGATGATGCACCTGGTTTATTTCTTTCAAACTATTTCTTTAACGAAAAATTTTCACTTTTGCGCTGTTGGTGTCAAGTTTTTTTGTAGGTCAGGAGAAATAAGTTATTGATGACCTAGAAATCGATGTACTGGTGAGAATAATCGCATTTTATAATATCAGATATATTTATTTGTTAATAATAATATACTATTTTACATCAATTACCATTAATATAATTACACAATACCTTGAAATAAGATGAAGTATTATATACGGGGAATGTCTCGTCAATTTTCTGTTTTGAATTAATTTTTTAATCAGTTAGAAATTGATTGGAGATTGATAGAATTTTTGAACAGATAGTGGAAAAGTACATATGATTTCATGATTGTATTGGCATTTTATGTGATTTTTAATTTTTTTTTTCTAAATATATTTTCAAAGAGAACTCACTTTAAATGTAAGTGTTTTAAAACAAAACATTTATTACAATTTATTTAAAAGAACGTTCTTAATTATGATAGGATAATTAAAAGGTCAAATAAGGCGTCTGATAAAATCTAGCTTCAGTCATAAACTAATATAAACAAATTTAGTCAACAATCAAATGTACAGATTTTGACATTTTACAATATATAATAGAATTAGGAAAAAAAACAGAATATTGATTCAATTTTGAACAGATATAATGGTAACAAAATGATGTGTCAGTATTTGATCTCATAATAAGCACTCCTTAAGAGATCTGTGTGCAATTAAGATCTCATCAATATTAATTAAAAAAATTTTATTCTTCAGAACAACTATCGATGGATTTTATTGAACGAACTTTTAGTAGTATTGATAGATTGTCATCAATTTATTTAACAAAATTCATTATTTTTCCGAATTCAAATCACGGTTTATCAAACTCTAACTTAAAAAGTTTTCTTTACATAAATTATTCGTTAAGTGTTAATAAATATCAATTTGAATGTATAGCCAGAGCCGAAATTTCTGAAATGTTGCCGAAACATTGCCGAAATAATATATTCGTCTGAGCAAAATAATTTGTCAGCGATATTAACATTGACGTGGGAATATAAAAACTCATTTAGTGAATAAATTGATTTTGCAAAACGATGTGACTTGATGTACTCTGGTGAGACATTAATTGATCATAAATTGGTATCTTAAAAGCTTGTAAAAACACCGGTTGAAGAATAATCAAAGGGCTCTCTCCCCTTTTTTGATGAGACGTTTAAGATGGGTTATAAGCATGAGGACAGAAAGAATGACCGTGTAAAAAACACTGAACGGGTTTTCGGCGAATTGAAATTCCGCAAAAGGGTACAGGGTACACAGCAGTCCGATAAGGGTGATATTTAACGGCGATTCCGCTTAATTGGCGTGACCATGACACGAAGGGGGAATATAAAGAATAAGAGACTGGCTCCAAATACTCTTGAGTGGCACCTGGCCAAAACGATCAGTATCTTCTTGGATATTAATTTTTTTCTCGTTTATTATCACTCTAAATGAGCGAGTTATTAACATGCATCTCACGAATATACTTCAATCAGCTACACATTTATGCGTGACTCTTTTTCTCTTTCGATTCTTCATAACTATATGCCCTACAAGATTTTTCATTAAAATTCTCTAATATTTTGCTTGTAATTAACATCTGGTACTTAATTAACAAGTACATTTGCAACGTTTTTTACTTCAAATTTTTTTCAGAAAAGGCTTCACAGTCAGTATAGATCTGTGCTTATGGGTATCTTTGACGATAATATATTTAATTAAGTGCTGTTTTTTTAAAGTTAAATGGATATGTAGTGGCATCTTGTGGTTTTATGTCTTCAGAACAAATTAATTTCTATCAGAGAATTGTTTTTATATTAATATTTAATGTTACTTAGAAAAAATATCTAATATTGATGAATACAGTTGAATAAAAAGTTCATAGATGATTCTGTTAGAAAATGTTGTAAGGTTTAACAAGATTAACTTACTTTTTTAAGTTCGTTGAGATTAAGATTTTCTTTTGTCACTTGAAATTAATTGTGTAATTTTTTTAAAGTCTTAGTGCTCTAAAAAAATCAGGAAATTATGGCCAATCCACCTGAATCTCATATTTGAGTTTTTATCAACTTTTATCTCTTTTAGAAAAATGAAAAAATGGAAAGATAAATCATTAATATCAAGTAATAGTAAAAATTAAAAACTTTTATTTTTTTAAACCATTTTTTTTTAACCTAAAGGATATAAATCCCCTCAATGTAGACTTTGGTGATATTTCAGTAAATACACCCTACCAGTCAATCACAGTATAGCTATTTTACTATTCGTGTGCAGTGTACCATGATTACACTACACGGTAGTGTAATTCCTACTCAATCCTTCTCTTCGAGTATGGAGCATGAGGTAATTATTCAATCTCAACCGATAGCTGAAAAACTTAATCCACAATTGATTAAACTATTAATAAAGCTTAACATCAGGATCAAGAAATCAGTAGCTTAATTAAAAAAATAGTTGAAAAACAGAACACAACATTTACATGGTCCACATTTAACTACCGTTTTGATTAAATGGAAATATTTTAATATACAATATAAAATTAAATTTGTTTGAAATGTTTCTTTTTTTATAAAATATTACTATCGATTCTATTGACTGAAGAATTTTTTAATTGGGGGAAACTAAAAAGTCTTATTTAGCTTTACAATTTGGAATTTTATTGAACAAAATTAATATGGCGGTCCATATGGAGAGAATCTACTTTACTGAATAAAATGATCAATAGATGTTGGTAGGAATTAGTCAAACAATAAACCAAACGTAACATGTGGATAGAATTAGTTATTGAACTTTACCCAATAAGTTAAGTAGTACAAGTAGTAGCGGACGTTTGGGGTAAGACAACGTCTACCCATTATCACGTAAAGTATTAATGAGCGTATTGATTAGTGAATTGAAACAAACAATATAATCACGTGAATGTATTTTTAATAACTCGATCAATACTAAAAAGAAAAAAAAAGGTTTTTTTTTATAATTTTATTTAGATAATGGAAACGAGCTTTTGATATCGGGATAAAAAAGTGAGTTCGTGAAAGAAAGATGATATATGAAATTAATCTCCTAACATGATATATATTGAGCTTCAACTGATACTTGAAGGCATTTTTCAATCTTTCAATCTCAAAGCCTCTCCCAAAAATCCTTCCACTAATCCTGAAACATTCCTGGTTACAGGGGTAGTGGCGCAGCCCTACCGGATTCTCCAGTTGACCATCAGTACACCAACGGATGGAGGTGAGTCTTTCCCATTTATAGTATCCCTAGAAACGTTCATCTATCCTCATGTCCGTCTTTCATCCATTCACTTGCCATCAATCAACTTCAAGACAGCTACAAAATAAGTAACAAAAAAATATCAAATCTTCTAAAAATTTCTTCTGTGATGTATAAAAATGCATATAAACACCAAGTGCTTACGCTGCACAATCCAAGTGTGTTATTCTTATAGACACTTTTAACATACTAAGCCTCTTCAATGTTTAATGCCGTAAACAAACTATAGTTTTTTCACACACTGTAAAACGTGTAAAAGTTTCTAAAAATTATGTATAGTTTGTTTATGGACATTTTACACAGAACACACTTTTTGCGTCTTATTTTAAGACGTCGGTGAAATCTTGGGCTTGCACTGTATCCAAAAATTCGAATGCCCAATAATAAAGCACTTAAAGTATATAATAATTAGACATTTAAGTTATGAAAATTTTGAACACTATAAACAAACTATAGCATTTCAGTAAACGCCTAAAAGCGTTTAAAAATTGTTTGCAAAACTGCTATGATTTTTTTTTAGCATGTAATATTGTAAACACTTTAAGTGTTTAGTTTTTACACGCTCAGATTAGCAGTGTAGATGTTGCAAGTATTTTATTTTTCAGCCAACAGTCGTGAGGGTAATTAAATAATATAATTAATATACTGGATAAATTTTTTTTTGACTAATTATTAGCATTTGTTCATGGATTTACTTGTCACGAATATGAAATGAGATCAGACAATATCCTTTGAAAATGTAAATTCTTTTGTCTTGGATTCGCGCCGATGCTTCGCAATCCAAGAACTCGACGGACCGAGTGCGTTCCCAGCGTGCCGCAAAAGTTCTTCCAAGGGTGCGTGGTCTCGCTATTGATTCCAGGACTCGCCCACTCACACTTTCTCTCTCTTTCTCTTTTCTCTCCCTTGCCCCTCTCGACCAACCAACTGTCGTGTCCTCAAGGTACCTTCCACTTTTCCCTTTTACTATCTCTCACCCTCATAGCTACTCCGCACCCCATTCTCATACGCTCCTGGCATGAATTCTGTCTCCCAGCAACGTCTTTTATTCCTTAGAGCTGCAATTTTTCTCCTGGATTCAAGCCTGACACGATCATGCTCTAATCCAATATTCAAACAACAAGGAACTAAATTTTCCTAGACTCTTTTCATTATGTGACTCTTTTTAATTATAAGGGTGTTTCGTTGCTCTGAACTCTGATGCTGCTTTTGTTCAACTTTTACACTTTTTATTCAATTATTTAATGGATTATTCTTTGACGATTAAGCTAAGAATACTTGACTTTTGTTGATTGAAAAACAATGAGAAAAATTACTATTAAATCTGTAAAGATGATGTGAGTGTACAGAAAATTTTTAGCTTTTAATCTTAAATTTGATTGTGCTTCACAGGAATTTTCAATTCAACTAAATAAACTAATCAATACTCGTAATACTTAAAATCTCAAAACAACCATAAGTTTATCTTTATTTCAAATTTTAAAACACTTTTAGAATAATTCAGTAATTTTTAATGTTACCAAGATAATGGTAAAATAGCTACCTTCAAAATAGCGTGCCAATTCATTCCTCTACTTCGTCATGATTAAGATAAAATTAACGGACTGACTTCATTGCCTTCATTGTTTTTCAAAGCATAAATAATTAAAATCCTTCCATCAACAATTTCAATTAGTGAATTTTAATTTCCACCAACGATTTGAATTTACATTTATCGCCGAATGTTAAAGATCATACGTGACTGATAAAAAGTAAAGAGAGTACTTACGCTAATGTTGATTCAGAACGAGAAATCCACTTGATGCCACCCTCACCATCAGAGACAGCCCTCGAACTACCATAGTATAGATGCCATTAAATTATTCTCGAACACGCCAAGACCAACAGTCCTTTCAACCGAATTGCTATCACAAAGAGAATACCATTCCCTGGTTAGAGGTCACCGAAATTACTTTGGTCAGAGCTTGGAACATCAATTAATTTTTACTCCAGAAAAGAAATACTTTCTCAGAACTGTTAACTTTATTATTTCCTTCCCAAAAAGAAGAAAAAAACGTCAAAAGTAGCTGCTAGAGCAATCCTTTACAACTATTCTTCTGTGACCGCACACGCTGGTTATTTTTGTATTTACGAGCTGTGTACAACTATTAATTAACACTAAAAGCAATATAGAACCCCAGAACCTACCCCAAGTGCTATTATCCAGAATGGGTTGAAACAAAGCCAGTATGATAGACTCTAGAGAACAACATATGTCATGTCAAAAATAAGTGACCTTGAGTTTTACAACCAAATGACGAAAACACATTGCAGACAGTATGCAGACATCTATAATTTTATCGATTATATTTTACATATACTAAATAATCCCTTTCATGACAACTTTTCTTATTACAACAGCAAAACGAGGGAAATATCTGTTTTGAAAAGGGAGCTGGCCTTGAATTTTATTCCCCTACGATTCAAACTTACCACGAATTTCGGTCGTTTGGCCCGACAGACTTCCGCTCTACTCGTCGATAATTCTGCCATCAACACACACTGTGAGCTTGTGGGTAGATATGCTCTCCTGACCTTCGACGTGTAATCGATTGGTAAGGTGTGTCGACTTCTTTTGACTATCTTGATATTATCAATTATTCGATCATTTTGTTGCTTGTATATTAAAGTACACCTAATAGCAGAGCGACAGCCTTTAAATAGATGATTGCCGCCAATTTGTATTTCACCATCATAAATATTACGTTTACTTTAATGTGCTTTTCATCAACTTTTAGGTTGCTGGCGAATTTTAAGTAGAAAGGCCAATTGTAGTAAAAGTACTCATTTAGTTTTACAAGTAAATTTTTATCATTTTTAAGTAATTGTTATTGATGAGAATGAATGATAGTTATATTTTTGAAAGGACAAGTCTTGTTGTTTGTTTGGTGAAGAAGAGACTGGATATACTAATACAGTATCCAGAACTAAGATCTTAATTCTGGAGCCGGTTGAATTGAGGTTGATGATATAAGCATCTTTGGCTTTGTTTACCATCTAAAGTGACATTGGGACCATCAGTTTTTTGCATAATCAAGTTAAAAATTTTTTTTTATGCCTTTATCATTTATTTGCTGCATAATTTACCAATACATCCACAAATTTCTCAAAATTATTCTTTATATTAGCATTTTCCAAATTATTTACTTATTTAACTTAATTATATTTAATTGAAATGTAATCAGATATTTTTCTTTTTTTCTTGAAAGTTTTTTTTTAATTAAAGTTTCCAGTTTGATTTTGAGTTTTAAGCTTTTAATCATCACTTTGACTTCAGTCTTATTAATCACTAATTGACACCTCCAACTTCATTCATTTAAAATCACACTAATTATTTAATAAAAAATTCTGAAATTCTTCAACAAAACTAAGGAAATTTTGTAATATAATATTTTTGTCATATAAATTTCTAGGAATCCTTTGAAACCTCTACATTATAAAGGGTTTAATTTCTGACAATCTCTTCTTGGTGGATATCTACCTCCTAAATTCCAAGTTTATGGATTTTGTGATGAGTGAGTGAGTAAGTGAGTCAGTAGGTACCATTTCTCTTGTACTATACATAAACAGATCAATTTCATTTAGTATAATTAAATTACCAAGTGAATTTTTATGAAAAAAATTTACTCAAGATCCTATTGATAAATCTAGAAATAAGAAAAAGTTTTTAGCACCGTAAATTGAAAAATTTATTGGATCCTTGGAGTAGATAGGTATTTCCAATCTCTCATGAGGATCAAATTCATTTTTATAGTTTCAATCAAATCGAATTGCACTACTTTTTGTATACTCCTGACATGTGAGTAACATTACACCATATTTATAAAGCCATTAGATCAGCACATGGACCATAAACACAGAAAACTTCAACGACTTTACCATTCCCACAGAAGTTTTAGTTTTAGCATATAGCTACATTAGGGTAGCATTGACACTTGAAATGGTACTTCTTGCTTCTTCTTTTCTTTACAACTTCAATCTCTCAAAACTTTAGTAAAATCTCATTTTATGTTAGAAAAATAAAATAAATATCATCTATATAACTTCTATGAATTTTGTAAACAAATCTTTGGTCATAAATCTGAATCTTGCCTTGTGAAAAATGTTGTCTTAAGAGTTCTACAGTGTCAGTAATACCTTGAACCCATTCTGATTGATCAACATTCACCCATTCTTGTTCAGACATTTATTAAAACAACATTGTTGTTTAAGTTGATCTCTAGGTTTTCCAAATAATGCTGAAGAAGGTATTTTATCCCAAAATAGGACTTCTAAATTAATTAGGTAACTTATAATACCTTTATTGATAAAAAAAAATTTGATAGAAAGGTGTGTATAGGGCTAAAGAGTATTGTGATGATGTTGTTGAGCAATCGATTATCCCCTTGGTTAAGCGTAAATACCAGTACTTTATAAGTTACTGTCTTTTCTATGAGAATTTTCATGTCCATGTCGTCACAGTGCTATAGTCTTCTTACTCAAGTATAAAATTGCAATGGGGGATAGACTCTGCCACTTTTTCAGCTCAGTCTGCACTTTGTGTGCGACACCTTCAGATCACTTAGTCACCACAAAAAGATCGTTCAGGGTGAAAACAAGTAGCATATTTTTTTTTTCTATGATCAAGAAGCTGCTGATCCAACAAATAATTGTCAATCTTTTTTGCCAAAATTTAACAATTTTTTTGACTATATTACTCGCTTGAGGAGTTTAATAGTTTTCCCAATTTTCTCTGAAAAGTTTTAGATGCTAACCATGTGTTGTAGGTGATATAGTCTAGACCCTAGGTGCTTGGACAAAATATTTATGTACTCAATTTAAACTCCTTTCTTTTCTATTATGATCACACTTGAGGTTACATAATCGAGCTATAAATGTCAAAAATAAATACATGTGGAAGTTACAACACCAAAGAGCTAATTTAAGTGTACCAAGAGGAATTTTACAACCATGACAATCAAGTTTGTCAACCTTGTGAATTCACTTACTCACACACCAAGTTGTCTAACATGTCAAGTCGTTCGTACTTTCACTTCAAGGCCCTTCCGCAATTTTACAGCCTGTTCATTCAGACTCAGAGCCACTTTAGGCCTTTAACATCTGCGTAATTCAACTATTTGTAACCATAATTTTGCCATTATACTGGAAGACTCAACAGTTCAGGTGTTTCATTGAGAAGAACCCCTAGGTGCATCCCCTGTTACTTCAATAATACAACTTACTATGAATTTCAACCATAAATTGTCATTTCGTTAAATCACTTCTAGCTTTCATTATTATTATTTACAGTAAAAGTTTATTTATAATAGCAAAAAAAATATTACTTGATTCAATATCTCCTAATATTTTATTCAATTTATTCCTAGTACATTGAAAATGGAATTTAGATTTGCAATAAATTGAATCTATCACAGGACTTCCTTATTGATGAAAGTTGACAGAATACTTCTGAAAATATAATAAACTAAAGGAATTTTTTCAAGTTAATAATAAGAATTTTTTTGTGTTATTACCATCACAGACTTCTAATAAAATATATATTTAATAATAAAACAATTCAACTTTGCTTCCTATATTTAACTCTACATCTATCCTTTTTATTTGCTAATCATACAAACTAGTCTACTGTATTTTGAATTATTTTTAACATCATTTTTATCAATCAATATGTTTTTATAACAACTCTCCAACTTCTCATTACATTGAAGTATTCACATGTGCTCACATAGATTTCCCTTTTTTAATTTTTATGATATTTTTGAAATTATCATAATTCAACATGATTGAGTATTGTTGGATTGAATTTAGTTGTTGTTTAGTGAATAATTAGTAAATATTACACATGAATATTGAATGAAACCAAATGTAATATTTGTGGTGGATATGTGTGATAGAAAATTACCATGAATTCATTAATAATCATTTTTTCTTTTTTATGAAAATGGTTGATAAATATTCATAAAATCCCTGTTTCAACAGTTGATAATAATCTCATGGCTAAGATTAGTAAAAAAAATATTTATTTTTGACTGATAAAAATATTAATCATAAATAAATTTATTTTAGTATCATAACAAATAACAGCAGTAAATAGAGAAAAATTTAGAGACAAATATAATGAACTTGAGGAACACATACTCAAGGTGAAAATAATTATATAAAAATATAAAAAAATTTTTCTCAAGAAAAAAAAAATCTATCATGAAATTTTTTTTTTTTGTGTTTTGGTTAATGTAATGCTGAGTTATGACTGTTATCTCTTCAGTCTGATCTATAATTCTGAGAAAATTCTTGATTAAATTTAGAAATAGGTATCAGTGGTTAGGCAAGCTAGGGTACCAAGTTTAAATTCTGTTTAGGGTACGGAATGCAGATCAGGGTTTTCTCTGTCTGATGATAATGATTAGGATGAAGAAAAAAAAGAAAATTATGGGATCAATGTGGTGCCAAAAGTAGTTAATAATAAACATAGTGTCACACTTTAAAAAAATTTTTATTTCTACTGGAAACCGTTTGGATTAAGATAAATACATGTGAGAAGAGTAAGGAGGAAAAAAGTATTGAAAATGTTAGAATATATTTTAACAAAATCTGTTACGTTATTTAATAGTTTATCATTTATAATTTAATTTATAAATCATATACTCATAAATAAATAAATTCAGTATTAATTATATATGCTGGTTTCACATATTTCAAATATTCTATTAAATATTTTACTTCAAAAACAGTACAAAATTTAATTTTATTATGAATTTTATTTATCTAAATAATTAGCTATAAAATTGTTTGAATAATCAAAAATTGAGTAAGATTTTTAATTGAATTAATTGTTATTAATATTTAATGATAAATAATTTTTATCTAATAATTATAAAATGACATAAAAATCAACTATGAGTTTATTAAAGAACTTAATTAATTCAATTCTTTCCTAGAATAACTTGAGTCACTTCATAGCAACCAATTACAATAATCACAACTTCATGCTTCATTTTCCACATCAATATTTTCACTATTCTCTAAATTCACCACTAAACAATAAACATAATTCACTATTTATATTTTTTATTCCAATATTTTGCAATTACATTAATTATTTCACCAATTACGCTATCAAGCTACATGTCAATACATAGACATAAAAATTTTTTCAAGAAGGAGCAATTAAAAATATTCCATTCTTTTATTACATCACGATAATAAAATAAATTTGTCTGTTTATGATTAATTAATGAAACCATAAAAATACGGTGAATGTTGAATTACCTAAAAAAATATATACTTGAGGTGACTGATGTTAATGTACCTAAAATAAAATATTTTTTTTGATAGCTTGTTATTTAACTTGAAATTAAGTTGAACACTCGACCTTTCTGTCTATCAATCTGTTGTTTTTTTATTTTATTATACATTCTACAGCTTGATATAATTTATAGACCGTTTTATATTAACGTGATTAAATTTTTGTTATAAAAATTACCAAAAGTTTAACATTTTTCCAGAAATGACTTTATTAAAAATAATGAAAAAAATGGAAATTCTTCTTAGAAGTAGCATTTCTTCAGATTATGAATATTCATCCTTAAAGGAAGCCGAAATCTGTTTATTAACACTTAAGACATGTTTTTTTAATGCCAGACCTCGATTATACTTGAGAGATAAATATGGTAAAATGCTTATATGAATCAAATCCGTGGAAAAATTTCTCTTTCTTCTTTTGTATGAATTTTCCAAATGCTCTGTTTAGCGTGAAAGTTTTAAAAAAATCATCACGTCTATTGACAAAAATTCATTTTTTTTTTAACGAATATTATTTTTTTTCAATGTAAATTCAAATCTTTCTTTATTAGAATACCAAGAAGAAAATTTAAAATCTTCTACCTGTTCAAACAAAAAGATTTTATAACGGAAACGGCCTTCATTCATGCATAGAAAGGCCTATAGGAGTAATGCGAAAAGAATTTTGAGAAACCTACAATTATTTTGAGTTTAACTTGAAGTGTAATTAACTATAAATAATTAACATGTCATAAAAAAAAAAGAAAAAAAATTTTTAAAACAAGAAAAAAGAATTCGCTGCTGGTTGGTCAATTACTTGGTCGTCTTCGATGCGAGTTTATTTGAATTTCATTGCCAAATCAGGTTTGCTGAAGAATTTATGCTCAACCGGAAGAGTAATATTGAGAATTTAAGCGTGAGAATATCGCTCAGAAGCTTTCGAATTTTATAATAACGGTATGAATAAGAATAATAATAATAGTAATAATAATAATAATAATAAAAAACATTCCGCTATCAAATAAAAATATTTGACCACCTCAGTTGTATCTCGTTTACTAGATGATCAGCGGGCGAATTTGAAAGGGCGTCGCCGCGCATTTGACCTGGAGAGAGAATTCTCGGAAGGAAGTATATCCTAGCGCTTAAAATTGTGGGACCGGCGCCTGAGGATAACTTGGATAGAGAACCGAGATCGCAGCACTCGAGAATTTTTAAGTTTGTTTTTTTTTAACCTTCATAAACATTGAACTATTCGTTTTTAAGAGATGATCTACTCCAATTTCAAAACTTGTTCTACTCCAACTGTTCTAACAAGATAATAATTCGTGTTTAAACACTTCCAAAGTCTCCATTATTCTTCTATTCATCTAGCAATCTTTTTTCAACATAAAATTCAAACGAATAAAAAATCATACAAATATCTTTTAGCACGCCACACATTCTTCTATTACAGCTTACAAAATTAATCGATAAATTCAATTTCATAAGATTAGTTACATTTTTTTTTTGTATGTTAAGCATTGATTTATGACTATGAATATACATACATTTTAAAGTCAAATGTCAATTTATTGAATGGACCGTTTTGTGGAAAAATTTCTTCCATGCAATTGATATTACAGGAATAAAAGCTAAACAGTTGAAAAGAATATAAAGGCGATCATTGATGTGATGGAATAATCGTATATAGTATATAAAAGTGCACAAACAACGAAATTCGTGCGGCAATGTGTCACGATGTTTCATTCGTGGATATTTTTTTGTGTTGCGCTCGATTTTGGAGCATCGATCTTGCTCGTCATAGTGGCGGGTCTTTTAGTGCGAGTGAGACAGAGTGAAGGTAAATACGCGAAGAAGAGAGACAAAAGTATCCACGTGAGAAGAGAGTGGGGTTTGACCTTGGCGGTAGTGGGAAGTCCGCGTTACGTTTCGCTCCTCAGTTGTTGGGATGAGGGGTTCGGGGTGAAAAGAACTTGGAAGAGTTGTTTACCGGCATCCGCCAGATGTCTCCGGCGCTTACCGGCTCGATGACGTAGGCATTTTCCAATTCGCGCGGTCGCCTGTGGGTCGAGAGAACGCACGCGTGGGACGGGGTGGGGTAGGAAGTCTCCCGGGCGCCGGGGACAGCTAAGTGGGGACGGGGGGAGAATTCGCGGGTACCAGGGGCGCATTTAGAAAGTGGGGATAAGTTACGGCTCACCGCGCGCCCCATCTGGGTTGATGCAGAGGGGATAGATGGACTAGAGCGTGGGGGTAGGCTGGGCGCGGCCTAAAACACCCCGCGCGACTATGCCGCACACACGATTATAAAAATAATATCAGTGTACCGCGCTTTCTCGCATAGATATCCTGGCAATATTCTGACACTTAGCACGCTGCTGTTTTCACACGGCTGTGCACCGCCCGCGACTCATCGGATCAGCTTCACAAACATCACCAACATTACCATCTGCTTCAGTTAAACCCAACGACGTTACGATTTTCAACACTGGCTACCACCACCACCGCCGCCACCGCCCCGACAGTACGCACGCGTGCATGTACGTGACGCGCGTATCCCGAAATCCGAGGAGCAGGCAATTCACGTTTTGGCCAGTATCGTACAGGAGAAAATACGCGACGCGCGCGTGCAGCTTACCGCCACCTCCGTTTTTTCGGTCTCGGACATTCTTTCAAAATTCACAGTATTCTATTCTTATTCAGTTGCATATCTTTTAGTTTCCGGGTGGCAGAAGTGGGTGGGAGTTGATATACAACTAAAATACATCAGGACAAGACATCAACGTCTTTTATCCTCATTCTTCTTAATAAACCAGGACTTCCGGATTCATCTTGCCAGCACATCATCACACTTACATCGCTCATTAAATAACAACTGCTTATATTGTAGCATAAAACAACTAGAGCAAGAACTCTTTGACTTTGGCACGCGCCCGGCTTCTACCGCGGCGCCTCACAATTCTCTGTTTCCTTATTCTTCATCCCTCCTTGTTGCGTGTCAAAGTGCGTCAGTGTTTGCTACATCCAAAGCGTAGTTGTCATTTTACTCAGTATCTGGAAGATCTTTAAAAGCAGTCCCTCTTTAATCATCTACTATTACAACTGCATTACACTACTCTCATCATATTGGACGCCAGTCTCTGCACTTGAAACTTCCTCAGAGATAACGATTACAACCGTGCCACTGTCTCAACACTACGTCACATTGCCAGAGCTAAAAGAAATCCAATAAAGTGTACATATATGCCTCTTGCTCACCTGCTTTAAAAAAAAGTAATTAGCAATCTTGATGCATTGCTGAACCTCTTAGCGGATAACTAAACAGCTTGAGAAAAAAAAAATCATAATTGACTACTTTTCGGCAATAATAGCACGCGATTGATATAAATCGTGTGCATCTAGGCAGTGTGGAAAGGTGCAAAGAAAAAGAGAGCGCAAGAGAGATAGAGAGGAAAAGAAAGAAGCGCGCGAACAAGGAAGGGGAAGGGTGAGGGAGGCTGAAGGGAAGGAAAAGGGACTGCACGCGGTCGGGATACACAATTTCAAAGAGCTGGAGAGGGGCAAAGAAGGAGGAGTGAGGACGCTACCATTCTCGTAACAACTGTCGCCGGTTGCTAAACCCGCGTGAAGAGTGTGTTGCTAGTGGTGTATTGTCGTGTACAATTTATCGTTCTTAAGTTCGTGATTATATATATTTATATATAAAAAAATTATATATATATATACATATATTTTTCATCATCAACGCTATATTTTATTCTCGTTGGACTCTGTGTCATTCGAGAACTACACGGAATAATCTAATAACTAGTGTGTGCCAGTGTTTGAGTCTACCTCATCAGTCGTTAGCTCCAGTTAACGAAAATTCAAGCTCCTTTTAAAACTTATAAGGAATATATTAAAATAGGAAAAGAGAGTGAAGAAAAAAAAGTGAAAGAGTGGAAGAAAGAAAGAGAGAGACTAAGATAAAAATAGATAAATATATATATAAATATATGGATATTATATATGTATTATAATAATTATTATTATAATAAATATATATATATAAATATATAAATTATAGTTGAACTCGGACACAAGCTAGTTCTTGTAAATACGAGTAAAAAAAGGCCAGTTTTTTTGTTCTTTCGTTTATTTGTGAATTTCTTTTCGTAAAAGAAAAAACGTATACGTCACTTCGAAAATGTCTTTGGATAAATTCAGCGAGGGTGGAATGTTGCAGAAGGAAATGGAACGTTTGGATATCGAAGAAAAAAATGGTGAAACCGCAAGGTAATTTCAATTGAATGCTAATCAATTATTTTCTTATCATTGACTAAATATATAAACATGGGACTTTAATTTGTCTCATATTTACTTTTTTGGCGCCAATTTTTCGATATAATTATTCCTCAGTAAGTTTTTTATCACAAATGTTATTCAAACAATTTATCGATAATCGCAATTCAGCTCGTTTGTCTATTTAATAGATTATTATTTCGTCTAACCAAATACACACAGTATATAAACGTTATGATAAGATATTATATATTAAACATGAACAATCGTTTACGTACCAGCTTGACTATTATAAATTACTTATTAATAACCAGATGGAATTTTTTTCATTGTCATTTTGTTTGGTTTACATTAACACATAACGAAATAAAACTTGGTAAGTGAAAAAAAAAATTAACGTTTCGCTTTCAGATGCATGTCGAGCATATTTGGCGCCAGTTTTTATTTCTGGCTTCTTTTATCTTTTCTCTTTTTATGGAATATCAAATGCAGAGAAAAATAAAATGATAATGAGAATATGTTCCCGCGGCACGTGTGAGAGATTGACTCTCGATTTTTGAAAGAAATGAGGCGTCAAGTCGAGAGTCAGCTTGCGCACTGTAAGTAAATATGACTCAGTCGTATAGAAGGTGATGGTGGTAACTATATAACGTCATTTTAATACGGGTGGCCTCAAACATGCGTGAGCCGCATGGTCGCTCGAAATAGTATTATGTAGTCGTCTGTTGTGATGTCTAATTCTGGGTAAATAACGGAAAATTTGAAACTTTTTAAGGGCTTTGTGTTTTACCGAAAGGCATGTTAATTAAATAAAATATATCATATCATTGAACATATTACGTAAAACATTTAAGAGTATAAGTCATTACGTTTCTTCATTTTAAGTCACCTTGAATCGATAAATTTTCCTTTTAAACGTCGATATATATTTTGAAGTAGCTCTTGTAGTCATTTCTTTGAATTTTAAATCTTCAAAAAAATTCAAGCTGTTGGAACTAAAAGGCCAGGTGTCATTTTTTCCAAGAAAATCTCATTATTCAATGGATTAGTTTTTGATGATGCATAAAAAAACCTAAAGACAATTTTATATACTAATTAGGGTAATTTCACGTGGAATTAAATTCATTGAATTAATGTAAACATTGTCAGACTTTGTACTCAAATATTTAATAGTCCCTTCTATTTTTCAAAGAAATTGAATGTGTATCACAAAGTGACATGATATTTTAAAGAAAATATTAATCATCACAATGTACACTGTAAATTGTAGTCAATTAAAAAAACGCACATTAAGTGTATTGAATGTTAAAACTCTATATACCAACTATTGCATTTTGTAGTCACTTTTTATTCATTTTAGAGTGTGTTAAATTCGATAATTTGTTTATGGAAATTAAATATTCAACACACTTTATGTAAGTTATTTTAATATACTTAAAAAATCTTGGATTTGCAGTGTAGGTTATGATAAAATTTACATTTTTAATATTTTCTTTTTATCCTGGTGATAATTAAAATAAAAAAAATTAATTTTTTCTTTACTATCATATCATTTTCAAATTATTTTTACCTCCTCTTTTTGGAGTAAAATTTAACAATCTCACTATTTTTATTGCTCCAATCAATTATAATTATATATTACTAAAGAGACAACAAAGTTCTATGTCTTTTTATGAATTTATTCTTAGGTTTTGTCATCCTCATATCAATATCCATTATTTTATTAACGTCTTCATGTTGATTACATTTCAAGTACTAATCATACCTGCTCAAAAATACGATATAATAAAAAGCAAATTTTTAACAACTCTACAAAATAGACTCCGAAATAATCGTCAACTATTTACCATATCAATTGAACAGATGCTAGTACATATTACGTTAAGTTACTAAGACATTTGAAGGAATTATTCTTTGAGAATTTTTTGACTTGTTAGAGAGTTGCTAATAACTCGAAAATGTATCGTTATCGAAGTATTGGAATATTTGGCAGTTGAAGATGTTATTCAATATCTAGACGACTCCTAGAACATTCTATTCAAGCTTCCCGTAGTAGCGTGCGCGTCACTGCTGTATGCGTGTCAGTGCGTGCGTCCGTTTTCCGGATGTACGCACTTTTCTAAAAACATTAGATAGTCAAAAATTAGACCCACGCACTCACACTAATTTTTATCTGCGCTCTATGCTCTCATGATTTTTCACGTCACTTCGAGGCCGCAGCAACCACTTGATTCTATCGCTGTGGGAACCAATCTCTTAACACGAAACTGTGCCGTACATATTCTATCACACGATATACTATTACATTTAAAGATAAACTTGTTTGACAATCCGTAAATTTCAAGGTTTAATAAAATGTAAGAAATATTTCCTTCGTAATACCAATTTAATTGAGTACAGAAACAATTGTCAATTTATCAATGACCAGTTTATCATCATTAATACTTCCAATGCTTGTAATGTAAATTATTTCCTTTGTGTATTTTATGTTTAATTAAACAATTACAGTCAGCATTTTCCTCAATGTTTAAAGGATTTGTTTACAATATGAATAATTAGTAATTAATAAATGTCTTACTTAATCAAAAGATGAAGTAAATATTTATTAATAGTCAAGCAATTATTATTATTCGAGTAGATTTATACAACTCAAATGAGTGATTTATTAATAGCTAAAACATTTCATTTCTATACCAAAATGCTGTAATTGGATGAAAGGGATAAGTTAGAAGAATACACATGATAAAATAATGAGTACATTATTAATGACACCATTTTTGGAGCCACAGATCACATATCTTATACATTTGTGTTTGCATCAAACAAACGCTGGAAAACATTTCTAATATATTTATTCATCTTGAATAAATCTTTCTATCAGTGCTCCAAACATCTTTAGACCCATTGTCTGTTTGAAATTTTTTTAGAAATATGACGTAAGTTTTCTGGCAATATTGACCATATGATATTTAAAAGCCATTGATTTTTCTTTGGTTTAGTTAATTTATTTATGCTTCTTCCTTTCACGCGTGAAAGATATACATTTTGAAAAATACTGCAACGACTATCATTTTTTGTGTAGTTCAAGAATAATAGCGTAGGCATGACGAGCTGCCTAAAGCGATGAACACGAGACGAATTCGAATGTGGATGAAATTCTCGGAAGTGCTATCCATTGGCCCGGCATTAATGGCGACCGTGCGGTTAGTTGATCACAATTCGAGGTCATGATGATCTTTATTTCACCATAATCTAATTTTTCAACTCAAAAATTCTATTATATCTTTTGTCTTTGAAGAGGAGAGAAAGGTCAGAAATGCGGTAGAAAAAATGAAAATAATTTACAGCCGGATTTAGTGATCTGATAGTTGATGTTATGAAAGGAATTTCTATTCTTTTTAAGCTACTCATGAACCTCCATACGAGGTCACTATGAACCTAGGAGAAAGGTCAAGATGACGATTCGTTGGAAAAAGACAAAAAATATTTCTCACAAACATTTTACGTATGTAATTAATCGTAAATAATAACTCATATGATTATTTTTTAAGAATGATTTGTGTATGTTTATTTTACATTTGTATCATTGATTTATTTATTATTTTATCAAATTAACTGGCACAAAGTGGTTCAAAACAAGTGACGCATCCAATCAATGAATTCTAATATAAACATATCTTTTCATTCTGATATTCGACCATGTGTAAAATGGTTCGTGGCTCTATCTTTTGGCTAAAGACTACGTTTCGCCCCCGCAGTGCCGGTAAAATCAACAGCTTCACTTTTTTTTGACATCCGGCAAAGTAACGACCAAAAAAATAGCAGACAATGAGGAAATCCATTAAGACACTTGGAAAAATAAAAAAAAAAGAATTCTAATGAAATGTTTATAGAAAAAAATGAATAAACAAAACGAAGACTAAAGATGTTAATTTTGGAAAACTTCAAGTCAGGTAATATGCAAACAGAATAACTTTGAACCACTAGTCACACGGTCTTTTGTATAAGCACCGAATTTGACCAATTTCTTAGAAGAACCTCTTCAAGTCATCGAGTTTACCTTCACTACACATATATCCAATCCTTTTTTATCCGTACAAAAATATATAAACGCGTTACTCTTTCACCCACATCATTTATATGTCTTAATGTTTCTCATGACCAAATTGACTACCTGAATGTTTGCATCGTGTTGTTCAAGGCAGAAAAGGATCTCTAGAGGTCCATGGATTTACTTCAACCTTAAAAGAGTATTATTCAAGCCCGACTAACTCTCTTTTCTCCTTTTTTATATAAACCTACCTGCAAATATATATCTTCAGCAAGAACTTTAGGTTCATTTCAACAGATACTTCCTTGATCCTCAATTGGCAAACTCGTCAATTTTCGGAATGGAGTATTTTGAGAATTAACGAAACTTCAATTTTAACCACCCCTAGCTTACAATCATTCGAGTATCAACTTTAAATCTTTCCCTCATTCATTGGAATTTTTAGCTTAAAGATTAGCAAGTATAATTGGCAGATTTAAACTTTAAGTCTGACATTAAAGTGATGTGGAGATAAAAAATTTTTTAATTAAAAAACTTTTGTTTTATTGACAGTTGTTTTGAGTATTATTTATAATGATTTTTAATGATTTGTTATTTTTTTAGAAGGGTAAATTTCATGCGTACAAATGGCGACTCGTATCATCATACACACCGCCATTATGTAAACTGGTTTGATACTGACTTGATTAGCATACAGAGCTTGTAGTATAGGTACATCACGAATTATTAAGTAGCTTTATTGTGTTTAATTACTGAATCACTCAATTTATGAAGTTCTTAATTATTTTATTTCTCTTAGAAATTATTTGAATTAATTATTATTAATAATTAATGAATATAATAATTTTAAGATCAATATTGTTATCATTTCATCTGGATCAACTTCCTCATTCTTAAGCTCTGAATGAAGCAAAATCGGATTAAAATAAGTCAACGAGTCGTTTAAAAATTGACACAATAATTTGATAGGGTTCGTTGAGTCAATTAATTTCTTTAATTTGCTTTCCTTTCGTCTTTCGTAATTATTATAATTATTTTATAGTCTTTGCTTATTTAATTAAATGATTACATGTGTAATTGTGAGATTGTTATTCTTTTCAGACATGCTTGGCGTGTCTAGATTTTCATTCCAAGAACATTTTTTTGCTAACTCAGGAAAAAGACTACTTGGTTTTTGCTATGCTTGAAATTTTTCATTGATTGTCTCTGCAAGCTCAACTCTAATAACACGTTTCAATGATTGGAGTCATTATAGGAAACTGATGTGTCATGTTAACAAGAAAGGTAGATTTTTATAAATGCTGAAAAATGTTTTCTTAAAAAATATTGTGCCGTAGTGACAGAGCATAGTAATTGTACCTCATAAGAAGCATCAGCAACATTTAAGAATAATAAAGTTAAAGGTAGAATCTATGCATTAACATCTAGAACTCATATCGATGATTAATTAAATATGGAGCTTCTCTCAATTTCAGTGCTAAAAATTTATCAATATTTGGATTAGCTTTTATACTTCTAATGCTAACGATTCAAAAATAAATTAATTGAAAATTAAAAATTACCCAACTGGATGATGAGTTATCACAGGATATTTCCAGTATGGTGTTACCTTCCAGATATATTCTACGACTTGACTATCATCAACATGGTTATCTAATCCATGGTAGTCTAGTCATGGAATATGGCTGGATCATACACCATGCCAAGAATGTCCTACATGAAAAGTTAGTTTTATCAATGTCTAACAACTAGACCAAGTTTAGGTTCAGCTTAGTACATTAAACATTGACATTTAATCATACTTTACTTTATTATAAAATACAATATTGAAACAATAGACAAGTTACTTACCCTGCATATCAAATCATTGGTAAGGAAAACTGGATCAGCAGTGGGCTATCCTTAATTCCTACTAAAGAAGTATTTAACCTATTAGGTGTAATAAATGAATTTCCATTTTTAATAAATAAAAGTGGTATTTTTTATGAGTAAAATAGTTGATTGCGTAAAAACTCAAGTCACAACAAAGGTTATTTTACTTATAATGAAAGAAAAAAACGGTTTGGATGAGTCACATCAAATGTATGCTACTTTTTTTTAATTACAATTGAACCTAATAAAAAATTTCTCTCAACTACCAATATACAATGCATTTAGAATGTGAGAAAATACTTGCAACAACTATTTATGATTATTTCTTGATTAGAAACTCATATGAGTCATAGTAAAATTTAGGATTCTGAAACTAAAGAATGTTGATTGTACTCTGAAGTAAGAGTCCATTTTTACAAATAAGATCTTGCTCACTGTGCTGCATAATAATTTTTGCATTTAAATTTTAGCAACAAATTCAACCTATTTAATTGATTAATATTAACTCTTCAGAAACAAGTAGAGTTTGATTCAAAATCATTTCCTGAAAGTGAATTGATTTTTATTTTTGTTAAAAGGAATATTGCGAGGAGGATATTATTTCTCTAGATGATCCAACATAATAAAATTAGTTAAATTTTGTAAAATTTAATATCAAAAGATTCACATAGAGTACTCAATCGTAAAAAATAATTCCGCAACCCTTGTTTCCATCACAGGAAAATTCGTCAAAAGCAGGAGATTCAACCCTTTTTTCTCTTTTAGGCCTCTCCATGTAGCTCACATTGGAGGTGCCTGGTGGGCCAATTACGCGCCCCTCGATTGCTCAAGTACGTAGGCGGTTCTTTCTTCATTCTCTTGCGAACACTCATGCTTCTCGCGGCAATTAGAGTGTCGCGGATATTTCGCGACATCTTATCTTTCTCTTCACTAAAGTACTTATGTACTTCTTTTCTTCCATTCCATTTACGTTCATTTGTACCTATACAACATCGCTAAGTGGTCCAATCATAATAAAAACAAAAGATCACTTGTGTTATCATTTTAAGTTCTCATAAGGATGTTTGTCGTACTAAAAAGAAAAAAAAAATAAATCAAGAAATAAATAAATATAAATGAAAGAAATAATTTTCGGATAAATTTGAAATTCGCTCGGAATCTCAGTAGATCAAGCGACCTACAACGAGACTTCGCCCACGCACTATCCTAAAGTATTGATTACTTTCCGCCTCTGGCGAAGAGAAGGGTAGAGGAAGAACTCTGGGAGGGTTCCCCGGAGTGTATGGGAAAGAAGGTGGTAGTGTGGAGCAAGTAAAAGACTACCTACAATCTCTCTAGCTCCTTGAGCGTCGTCTTCGTCGCCCTTTAGCTCCGTATCTTATTGTCCGATCGATTTACGACACGATAGACCCTCCTCGAGAGTATCGGTAAAATTTGCCTTATTCAATGCCATCAGAATCGGAATTTAATTCCGAGAAAAAACACACTACTTGTGTTTGAATCAGTCACTTGTGCGGTCTCGAAAGAAATCTCTTCAATTTCCGTTGCTAAGTTATCAAACGTGAGAAGAAGAAGATCTAGTCAATTAGCAGCCAATCTCGATCAATCGATCAATTTGCTAAACAATAAATTTTATGACGATTCATTAAAAACTTTTCGTAAATTAAATATGTATATTTCAAGATATAATTGATGATTAAAAATATATTTTTCTGATCATCGACTAAATCCTTTAACAACCGTTCTCTCTTATTCTTGCGTCATAGGATCAACATCTACCAATACTTGCGTTCATTCTCGGGTTCTAAATGGCGGGGATTTGAGAGGCCTAACGATAGAGTGAACGACTGTGGATACACACAGTTGGACCAAGGACGAAAATCGGCGTCGTCATGCGGCTGATCGCGCCCTCCTCAAACGGAACGAGACTCTTAATTTTGCATCGCCATAAATAATTTGACCGCGGGCTCCGCTTTCGTTTTCCTGGAACCCGGGTCCGTTTTTCTATCCTTCTTCTCTTTTATATTCCTCACTTCGTTCCTCCTCACTCGCATGTCCCTCAGTCGCTTTCGCAATGATGCTGCAGTGTCTCGACGTCACTAGAAGCGAGGCCACACCCGAGACTACTTATTTTTTGCCTCATTCCATATGTCTTTTGTTTATTATTTGCAGTAACTCGACGATGATGTGCTTGTTGTACTTTTTCGAAAAAGAATAAAAAATAAATATATATATTAGAGGACTTTTGAGACTGGACTAATACTTTCCACGGAAATATAAAAGCACTTTCAGCATGTTTGGATGTACATACGAATATTGACAATTATAAGTGCATTTTGAACGTTTTGCTCAAGAGTTTGAAGAAACTCTTGGCAATCAATCTAACAGGGTCAAGAATATTTGCTCATCATCACAAAGAGTTTCTTTGGGTTATTTTTAATATTTTTGAATTAATATTTGTGTTTTTATTTAACCGTTTTCCACGAAAACTTTTAAACTAAATTTTTTTTTTATTCTATGATAATATTTATTAATGATTGACTTAAAAGAGAACCATTCTCTTCAAATGTATCAGTTAAAACATAAATTTTCAGTAAACTTTTGTTTCACTGAAGATCAATTTATTTTACATTTAAAAGTTTGCAGAGTGTGTTGAAATTACTCACATAAAGTGTGTTTAATACTAAATTTTTAATAACAAGTCATGGAATTTAACACACCTCAAAATGTGTAATAATCACTAAAAAACAGTGTATATCTACTGATTAATTCCTGAAGAATCAACATGAAATACACTCAATGTGCATTATTTTAATTTACACGAATTTTTTTTAAACATTAAAATCTGTTAGAATAATATTTAAAACTATTTTCTGTTATTCGTTCTCATGTTTGTCTGTTTTATGAATAATTTAAAAATGACAGTATCATTTAAATATTGTTTAAATTAATAAAAGTGTTTTTGCTAATGTCACTGTCATTGCTTCTAATGATTTCAATTGTTACAAATTGATAACTCCAAAATTTTTTCGTGATGTAATACTAAGTGAATCAGTTGAAAGTTTTTATTAAATAAAAATTCCAATCAAATTCAACAAATTTTTAATGACATGGCTGAGACACCTGTCATTAATGAGTAGTTACTGGTATTCAGTTAGTATTGATTGGATCATCTTGAACGAGTGCTTGAAAAATAGTAATTCATAATTTTCAGGTTACAATAATAATAATAATAAAACCACTTTTCGTTTTTTTATCTTAAAAAAAAGATTGAAAAACAGATTTATAAAAACAATTTTTTACCAATCTGTGTGAAAAATAATAAATAAATATGAAATTTTTTTCTGTATTAAAATAACAATTATTTGCAACAAAAAACAATACAAATAAAAAATAATTAAATTTCGCAAATTCATTTAGAACTAATGAGATTAGTATTCAGTTTTAAATGATAAGTGGATTATAACGTTAATTTGTCTTGTCCAAAAATGCAATTAACGATATCACAACAAATCGATTAATCCTGTGGATTTTTGTGGATAAATACTTGCGTATCCATTTACCTAGGAAACCACAAGGCTGTAATCACTTTACGAGAAACTTTTGCAGTCTCGGCGAATCGATCGAGCCCCTGCAAGCCGAGTGTCTCGAACTAAGCTAGTGCATACGTTTATCAGAAAAATAATGCAGTCTCATAACCATTTATCTCAAACCTTCAATAATATGAAAATAAAATAATTTTTTTTTTTCTAGGTAAGCATGTGCATACATTCCTGGTAATTAATTCAGCCTTCCTGCAAGATGGGTGAGTTTGAATGACAGAAATGTAATCTTCAGTTCTAATGAAATTGGCACTTAAATAGAGGAATTTTTTATACTTGAATTCAAAGTAAAAGAATAGCAAAGAATTTTTATCTAAAAAAGTAAAATAAAATAGTAATATATAGACCTCAAGAGAAATAAAATAAAAAATACAACAAAGTATCGTCAAGGTCGAGCCGCTTCCCACCTGCTTCGCTACATTCTGTCTGCTGCATGATCAATGCTTCTTCCACTTCA
This sequence comes from Chelonus insularis, assembly GCF_013357705.1. Lineage (NCBI taxonomy): Eukaryota > Metazoa > Arthropoda > Insecta > Hymenoptera > Braconidae > Chelonus > Chelonus insularis. The sequence continues at coordinate 201,383 of NW_023276777.1, forward strand.
TGCCTAATTCATCCAATTTCTCATGTCTTTCAAACCTACACTTAGTTCTGACAAGAGACTAAAAATTAATGTGTACTACTTATTATTTACATTCGAGCAAATATTTATATTATATTAAGCTGAGGAAGTAGAATAAGTAACAAAGCATGCATGTCTTGAAGTATAAAATGACTTGTTTGAGAAAATGAATTGAAACAAGATAAAAGGGCAAAGGAACTTATCATTGACTTACTAACTTCATTTTGTATTCTCTTTTTCTTTCTTTTTCAAAAATATCCAACAAAGTAATGTTCTTGGGTCTCTGGTGAATATTCTCTGTCTCCAATTTTTATATTAGCATGACTATAATGATAAGATAATGAATCAAATATATATATTTATATTAATTCTCACGAAGAGAAAATGTTGATTGATTTTTTATTCAATTTGGACTAAGTGATGAAATCAATTAGAAGGTGAAATTTTTTGTAATCAATATGATAGTTTATTAATTTGTGATATCAATTTTTCAAGTATTTTATATTTCTCTTAATCATTTTGAGTCAATGATCTTCATTAATTCAGAATTGAGTGAAAATTGATCAGCTTCTTTTTTCTGGTTTGTGATTGTCTTACACAAGAAATTAAATTGAAGTATATATTATTTATTGTTTATTTGTTATAAAATAGCATAACATATAATTCATGAGCATTTATAATTGTTCCTCACTTATTTAATTAATGGGAAAAAATTTGTTAAGTTGGAACCAACATGAGGCTTAAAAATGAACTGAAAATACTTGGAAATTGTAGGAATAACTCTAAAGTACTTAGATAAAATGTATTCTCTCTTTTATATTACATTTATATTCATCATTATCATAAGCGAAAAGTGGAGTTTTATATTTCCTTAAAATGTTGGAAGTAATATCATCATTTTACAACATCCAGAAACTATTCTCTGACAATGAGCAAAAATAACTGAATGTTCAGTGATGTATTGTATCAATAAAACTGCTTTTAACATTGTAGTAGGTTGATAAGTTATTACATGATGGCGATTAGATTTTAGCGTGATAATCAGCACAATTCTTTCAATATTAACATGATCATCTAGGTATAAACAGATTTTCTAACCAAAAACTTAAGAGTCTTCAGTGAACACTAGTGTTTGTTAATATTTCCTGGTCAATATTATTTACTGGGAACATTTTAATTGAAACAGGTATGATTTGATCAACACATTATTGATCATATTGAGCATAACCTAACCATATTTAACATTTATTTCATCAAAAAAAAAAGTCTTTCTAGTAAATATTGTTTCCCCAAGCATCAAGCATTTTGGTTTCTACCAATAAAAATGCTGTGACATTTTATTCTCAGAATGAATGAATAAACTCAAATAACTTTCCATCATCATCTATCATGTTCTATGATATTTTCTCCCAAAATTTTTGCACCAAAAATTTCGAAAAAAAAAAGATTTTCACATATAATAAACTCTTGTCATAAATAAAAAAAACTGTTCTAAAAACGAAGTAGTCAAAAATTTAGTAAAATTTTAACTCCAAGATTTTGAAATTGAATTGAAATAAAAGTATTTCAATATTCTTCATTACAAACCATATTTTTATTGTTATCAAGAGATTTTCATATGGGCTAGAGGACTAATAGATCACTTTAAAAGTTGAATCGTTTGACATCAAAGCCCCTGAGAGTTGATGATCCAATATGCAAAAGTTTCATCGTAAGCCCAAGTCAATGCTCTTTGGGTAAAGAGAAGCCTCCACAAGGGTACCTATGTGTCCTCCAATTATACTGAGAACAATTAAAGTACTCGAATCAAGCGTGACAATGTCTAGAGTAAATATATATACGTAAAACCTTTGATTTTGCGAATTATCCATTTCTTTTTTCTCCTCTATAGTTTTCTGGCCTTGAAAATATTTCCCCCTGCAATTCAAACACACACATATACACATCGCTTGTCACTTTCTCCAACGAATGGAGTAGTAGCCGAGAGTGATAACGTGGTCCGGGGGTGGATGAAAAAGAGAAGAGAAACGGACCGGTGAACTCGACGAGAGAGAAAGAGAGTTTGTACAGAAAGTGAGAGTGGTGGGGAAAGAAGTAAAAGAGGGTAGTATGAAGGAGGGTAGGGGTGGAAGCGCTGACGCCGGGTAGAAATAACCGGGCTGGAATTGCTGGAATGAAAGTCACACTCGTCTCTCATGGACCTTCTGCCAAGGGTATAGTGGAAGAAATGAGGAGAAATGCCACGCGCACCCGTTGGGTCGTTCATCCCTCGGGTCAAGGTTACATCCGCATAGCCCTCTCCCTCATTCACTTCATACTACATTTTTCCTGCTGACTCTGCACTTGAGAACTTTTTATCGACCCTGTTGCCAAGCTTAACATTTTTAAATATCATCAAATATCATCATTTATTATTTCTCTTTCAATACCCAGCTCTAAACTTACAATCATATATTAATGAAAAAACATTACCTGTTATTTTTGTCTTTAATGGACTGCTGAAAAGTTTTATTGAACAATTATTTAATTAAATATAAAACGTTTTAATTAGTGATGGTATTTAAAGTCTGTTGATAATAGAAAGAGTGGTGTTTTGGAGTAACTTTATTATTTGACTGAGGAAAAAAACATATTTGCAACGAAAATAATAGCCATGTATTGATCGGTTATAGCTTATAAGCTTTGATAGAGTCGTATTATTTACTTGTGATTGTAAATAACTCGATTTGTGCATAGCTAAATACTTGAATTGGAAAAATATTGCAATTTATTTAACAAGGTGTGAATTCTCATTTAAATATAAAAAGAATTATCGAGACGTTTACGAGACAACTATGGTGCAAGTGATAATTCAGTTTAATGGATGTCTCGAGTCTTCTCTGTTAATCGAGTTGGCGGCAATTTTACGTTGAGTGTACCCGCCGGTATTTAGCAGGGACTTCGAAAGAAGTTTAGAGAATGTAACGAGAAATATAAAGAAAAAAGAATTACAAAGGATAATGTCATGTTTTTCTAAAAAAATTTCACTGCTTCTAATGCATATTTTTCAATAAATCAATAGTTCTATGTGATGGTAGTATACATAGACAAGTTGGTGGTAAAATTTATCAGAAATATAATATTTAAGATTTGTAGATGATGCAAAAGGTACGTTTGGTTATAGATATCCAGAAGTTTATGGCTGTTTAAGACATGAAAAGAGTCCTGGTATTTTATTAATATGATATAACCACTGATAAGTAGGAGCGGCAAAGAATTAAGATCTTTAGAAATGAATCTGACCTACAGTCATAACAAACATATATATAAGTTTCTTGACGTAATCCGAGCTGACCACCCACGAATTTCACGATATTTATATCTGTCTATACTTTGATTATAATATTTAATACAATACAATTTAACGAGCCTGATATGTATGATTATTAAAAGTGGATTTAGATGGATTGTTTTTTAAAATTTGCTCGTATTTATTATTTAAAAATTAATGAAAAATTGAATCATTTATTTACAATTTTCTAATTTCACTGTATAGTTAAAAAAGGTTCATCGCACTAAATATGACTTGAAGTGATATTGTCAATCATTTTAAAGCATAAACTTCATAATTTAGTTGAATATTTATAATAACTTTTACAAAATTCAATGTAAAATACATAATAGAGAAGATTGTAGAGTAGTATGATATTGGATCAGTAAGAAAATAGTAAAATATTTTTATGGTTTTAATATCCTGGAAAAGATAGTACTCAGATGATATAATAATGAGAGTATCCAGTCTCGATCTTCAAGGTAGACCCAAGTCATTAATGCATATGAACTATATTATAGATTAAAGCTTGGAGGTAATTAGATAAAAAAAATAACATTAAAAGTTATACCAGATATTTTTTTCTTTTCTTGGCAATAATATTATGTAAGAAAATGGGAAACAGGGTAATAAATTACATCAAAACAATCATTTTTACTTTATAGTCTATTGAAAAAACTGTGAATAAAATTACCCATTTCACACAATAGGTAAGCTGTAAATCAGAACAGGGGTAAAAATTACCTAACTTATCTTACCTAACTTCTTGGAGTATCACTTCTATAGTATACTCAAGTATTGCTTTTACAGCTGCATTACCAATGTTTATATTTAGATGACTATTCCATGTTGATAATATTATTCATCTAGATATGCTTATTTCCTAGAATACGTTCAATAATGATAAAATAGTTAAATTAATGAAGAATAATGTTGAAATTGTCTAGGTTTAAGTCTACTTTTTGGATCCTAGTTCATCAAGCTTCATTATTCTTGGCTCTCTTGGTCCAAGATCCAAGAAATCAATGACTTTAATCATTTTTCTTCATGTTTATAAGTATAAAAATCATTTCCCTACAATTTCGAAGACTTTTCTTTCTCTCCAACAAAAGTGGTTTATTGATTTTCATTAAACAATAAAATCAATCACCAATATGATCAAGCATCACAAGTATATCGAAACAAGTTCTACATAAAAAGAACAAGTAGTAGTAGTAGTAGAAAAGTTAGTATAAATATCAATTAAAACAGTTCACTAAGAGTTGAAAAATTTTATATATTTAATTAAAACTTCATCAATATTATAAAATTATAAATGATCTTACTGCTATAAAATCTAATGTCTAAACCATCAAGACAATTATTCCTATAAAACGAGGTAATCAATCTCGAGTTTCAGCTCAAATGGTAATTAAATTAGGTCGATGAATATTTATTTTTAAGTAAATTATCAAGAATTACTTATAACTCTAGCTAATTAAATAAAAATAACAAAATCATTAAAAAAATTACTTTAAATGTAATTAATTTTTTCAAGATGACTAGCCAATCCCGCACTCGATCAAAAATGATCATACTGACAGAAATAGTCTCAATCAATTTTACTCAACAAAACTAGAGCCAATAAAACAGAGTATTCAAATAGAAATTAATATTCCAACTCTCAGTTCCCTGTTACTGAGAAATTTTGTATGCACATGCATAATTCGTTAATGTTCAAGAGGGTAAAGACGGAAAGGACCCTTTCCTTTTCGCAATACAAGAGCCGAAATGCATTCTTCCCTCATTTCTATTTCGCCTTTGGACTCCACAACATGTATCTAAATAGTCCATCATTTTCTTATGCACCCTGTATGTTCATCTCTCCTCGCAATAAACCCAACAAAATCTTCTGACTGGAAAACGGAAGAAGAATTATAGAGATAGAGAAACATCGTAATAATTTTTATCATGTGCATAAGAGCAAGAAATGCAAGAGGGTTGTATGTTGTTTATTGCCTTAAATTGCTAATTGAACTCAACGAGAAGCAGTGGCATTCTATGCCATTTCTCTCATTTCTTCTCTTATTCTATCAGACTCAGAATGTCTCTCCATTGTCGTTGCATGTATTCTTTCCCCGGTTATTCGTATAGAGGAGTAAAGAAGAGAGATAGGAAGAAGGCAAACTCTACGTGGGTAGAAAATAAACCGAGGGAGAATAAGAGAATGAGAAGAGATTAACGCGCTAGTCTCACCCTCAAGGACAAATGCATCCCATTGTTTTCTCACCGACATGAAGATTTAACGGGATCCACGCGTAGAAGTACACTTCCGTAATCTGCTTCTCTCACACCCTCTTTTCGCTCGAGGTCCAAAATCACCAGGATAATATATACTGCTCAGAATTTTAAGCAAAACATTATTATTGTGGTTTTTTTTTTTTTAACTATCATCAAATCTCAGCCATCTTTTTTCTACGTGCAAAAAAAAAAAAAAAATAATTTATTTACAATTTTACTAGAGATTTTTTCTTTTATCATACCTGCTTTATTACTCAGATTAGACGTTTTATTATACTAATAAAAATTGTCAGAGATTAAATAGTTTGAGAGTAAAAAAATTTATTCATTCAAATAAATTTCCTTTTTTTTTCTTATATTAATTTTAAAATAGATTTATTTTTATTTCATTAAATTTAATCAACCAATCACTTTTCTAATGTTTAAAATATTCCACGATATGATAATTTGTTATTAAAAAGAAAAAAAAAGTTTTAATCCAAGGTTAATTCTGTCGCACATCACTTTAAAACCATTAAAATCAAACAAAAATTTCATTAACTCTAAACACCTTGAATTATTAAATACAAAATAATATAATATAACAAAAAAAAATATGATAAGTGAATATTTGTGACATATTTGAATACTTATTGGATATTATATAAAAGTGAAATATTTATTCAAATTCGGGTGTACTAACGTTAGAGAGTTAATTACAAAAAAAAAAAAACTTGGACATTTTTGTGGGTGAAGTACATTGCAGAGAAGATTATTTTTATTATACAATGCTTACACAGCTGTCGTGACAACGCCTGATATCATTGTAACTTTTCCCGTGAAATAGGAACAAAAAATAGCCTTTTAGTCATATACATAAATGTGTATGTGTGTATGTGTAGGTATTTTAGTGAAGTTATGAGAGTCTGATTGAATTTTTTTTAAATATAATAATATCAAGGTTTTATCTTCAAGTTTAAACTAAAAAAAATTGGCAATAAAATGTTTCGAATAACCACTCGATAGAGATATTGCTTAAAAAAAATATTCCAAAGCATCAGGGACGATATATAAAAATGAAAAGAAAAAATGTGAAATCAGTTTGGCCCGCAAGCTGGAGGCTTGAATTTGCAGAGAGGGATAGAGGGCACAATGAGAGCACTTCCTGCCTCGAATGGCGCCGGCGTTCTCTTCCTGTATTCCCTCTCCTTCACTCAATATTTTTCGGGCCGTATATACTCCCTGGTATATCTACTCTCCCCACCTCTTACTCGTCAATCTCCCGAAAAAATAAAAATAAACAATCTAAAAATGCAATGAAAAAGAGAAGCTGAAGCGACGAGAGTTCCTCCGAATTGTATAGAATACATAGAATTGTGTCTACGTACTGGAATCCCTCGTCGCATTATGATGCATTCGCCTGCCTATAATTCTTGAATGGTTAGTTCATGGTTTATAACTCCTCATAAATATCTTTCATAGTCTCTTTTAAATTAATCATTTTCTGCTTAAAAGGAAGAAACTAGCTGAAAGAGATATTGTAACATTTTTATTATAAACTTATTCTCTTCAATGAAGACATTTTTTTTTATTTATTGCACCGCTTCGTAATTAAGCGATGCTTATATGAAAGAATCATTAGCATATTTTTTGTTTGTTTATCTTTTCCATTCGTATTTGTAAGACTGCTTAAAAAATATGAATATATTATAAAATATGTTGCAAATTGTGCTAAGCAATTTTTTATTAGCATTCTTGATTACTATTTAATTTAAAAAAATAATTCTAAACTGTGTATTAGATACTACAATTTTGTTCATATTTATTGATACTATTTGATGTAAAGTTGAATATTATGGAACTTTATTTCAATTGTAATGCTAAAAAATTCATCAATAGTCACTTTATAGAGAAGGTGACACAAAAAAATAATTGAAAGAAATTTATGTTAGTACTATTTTTTATCGTGGATTTAAATGAATTTTTGTTATCATTATCATCACATATTGGTTATCAATTTAGTCTTATTTTAACTGTTTTGATAGAATACCTGTCCGTAGGTTGTACCAAGTCAAGCATTATTTGAATCAAGGAAATATGTTATTGATTCTTGAAGTAAATATTTCTTGAAATAATTATACTATTAGATTCATTTCGAATTCTTCAATCATTTTTTTTCTAAACACCAAATAATTAAAAAATGGTTAATTAAATAATAATTATTTACTTTAAAATATTTTTCTTTCTTGTAAAAAAAACTTTAGATATTAAAATTTTTGTGGAGTAAACAAATAGAGAGAATTAATTGGTTCTATTGTTTAGTCATTTTTACTTACGTTCATTATGTATTTTTTTTGTTCAATGTAGATTTATTCATTTTCAAGATTGCAAAACGTTTCATAGATTTTTTAGAACAAATTATAAAAACATCCTTACTCTTCTAGTGGTCAACATATGGAACTAACTTTTTAACATTTGTAACATTTCAATGTTCTAACAAGTTTAGTATAAAATTAATGTTTTAAATACATCTTTGGATAGCTTAGAAATAATTATTCGTATCTATTATCAATATCAGTTCATTTGAAAATTAAATTAAGAAATAGTGATTAAATTTATTAATGATAAAAAATTTATAGGAAGAATGCAGAACGGATTTATTTAGTCATTTGTGGTACAACTGCATTAAAATCTGTACCAAGGGTTTCTATGAAAAAATTTTCTTTTTCTTCATTTGTTATAATTAATCAAAAAAGCAATGATTATTTATAAATAATTTATTGATTCATTTTGAAAGTAGTTAAAATGATAAATTAAAGTAAACTAACAAAAAATGGAGGATATTTCATTCCATCAATCGCATTGAAATAATACAACCAAACAATGGAATAATTAACACTCAAGACTCTTTCAAAAATGTCCCACGCTCTAATCTCTAGCGCGTTTACTAGTCACATCTACTCAAGTTCCAGGTCTTTCTATACTGCATTCAATTGAGTGTGCCTAACGAATACACTCACATATACCTACTCTTCTAAAGTATCTGCAAAGCCACATTCGTATTTGACTATGAACATTATCGTGAGTGAAACTTCTACAAAGAACCATTACATCGTGTCTTTGTGTGTGTGTTTTACGGTGGCGGCGCACTAGTTCGCTTGCTACCACTACCGAACATCGTCTCGACTTTTGCATTGGCAGTTTGCCGTGAGACTTTGCGCGGTTCGTCTGTGAATTGTGAATATAAAACTTTATTTGCCTGAGTTCACTGGCTCCCTCACTAGTGTGTGTTGTAGCTTTCTACCATCAATTGTTTATTTTTTTCCAACTAATACCAAATCATAATGAACTAAAAACTATTACACAGTTACGTTAATATAGACTTGATTATTATCAAGGTTAAATCGTCAACCGGCTTGACCACGACTGCGTCATTTTCAGGCACGTGGTGTTGCTTTAACTCATTATTATCTGAGTGCTAGATATTTCTAAAGGTTAATGTACTGTTTTTCTCAACTGTCGCACTTGCAGTGATAAGTGAACAAGTGACAATACATTCCAAGACGATTGAATAATTTTATTCTTTTTTTTTTATTTGGTTATTTATGTTTGTAATTGAAAGAAATATATGTATTATTTACGGTTAAAGAAAGCTACTGGAGTTGGTAAGAATATTCTTTCTAAATTGTTCGCTTGTTTTTTCCGATAAATTAAGAATGATCTAGTGCAAATAGATGGCTCAAAGAATTTTTTCAAGTGCTTTGATCAGTTTATCTCAGTTGTTATTCACTAAGAAGTATAATACATCAATGAGATAAATTTGTCCATTTACAAATATTTGATGTGAAAAACAAGTTTGAAATTCAAAGTTTCTATTCCAGTTCAAGTGAAATTTATTGTTTGGTATCGTGTTATTTCGAGGAAAAGTATGACTGGATTGTATACATTGACCGAATGCAGTTCCTACAAAGTTTACTCCCGGAAGCGAACAATGTAATTTCCATATTCTTATTAAATATTTTTTTGTTATTTTGATTTATTTTCAGATATGTCTCATTTAATTTTGTGTTCATTTGCTGACGTAAACAAAAACAGAATTTTATTCCTAACCAGTTAACTAGGAATATCATATACAGTTTAATAAATCAGTGAATGATGCAGAAGTTCATTCATATCAATTGTAAACATTCTCAAATTCCGCGTGATATTACTAGTATTTTGAGTTGAAAAACAAGAGGTCAATCTCTTGTGAAGAATGCTTAGGTAGATGTATATATTTATGTGTAATAATTATTTGACTGAGTATGATGAGTAAGGAAAAGATGAAAGATAAAAGTTGGCAAAAGACGTGAAAGAATTAAAGACAGATAAATCTGTAATGCAACGTCATTCATTTCTTGGCGGCTGCTTCGTTTGTCATACAAGACATTATGATGGGGATGTAACTACTGACGTCTAGTTCTACTTACGGAGTAGAATGTATGTATGAAATACCTTGAAATTCACCATATTATATTTTTTATTTTTTAAACGTTACAACTAATAGAAGGAAATTATAATTAACGACAATGTATTTTTATCATCAGATTACCGTTTAATTGTTAAGTACTTTTTATCAATTTTCTGAAAACAACTTTACTTCATTTTTTTAATTTAATATAATTTATCATAATTATAAAAAATTACTAATCAAAAATTTCTTTATAAATCATTAAGATAAACTTGATAATTTGATTTATTGCGGCAAAAGGTATTTATTTAATTGCATAATAATGAGAAAAATTGGAATGTTTTTAGTGATTGGTTATTTTTTTGAAACGAAAGTTGTTATTAATTTATTTAAAAAAAAAATAATAATTGTGAAAACACAAATTGATAGATCAACTTCAAGAAAAATGATGGCATGAATTATTGATTGTTACAATTTATCATAGTGAATACTACTGTAAGATAATCATGACAGTGACTCGATGACATGAAAACTTTGTCAGACCTGTGAATTCCTAGTAATTAACGTGAGCATTTTGATTCTAAGAATCTCAAGATTTTTCAACAGTTTCGCGGAAATGAAATGTCGAATCTCTAACGAATGTCGATATTTTAACTGCACTTGACACATTTCTCCATCCTTTATCTACCTACAAAAATAAAAAACTTATAAAAAAAAAAACACACTACAGAGATCCAATTTAATAATACACAACAACTGTAGTTGACCAGAAGGTGAATAACTTTGATAATAAATCAAATAAAAATGTAAAATACTTCTTACATAAGGAAAAACTTAAAAATGGGATAATTAAAAAAAATAAAATTTAATAAGCTCGTTAGAGTATCCTTTAAAGCCTTGTCATATTAATATTTGCATGGCAACTATAAAGACTGACCTTGTCCATTGGGAGTTCCCCGAAGAACGGCGGGCAATGTATCGTTCTTCCTCTTCTTCATAATTTTTATTCTCGTCGACGCTTGAGTGAGACGTCATGCTAAAAAAAATTCATACAGTGTAACGTTTCATTTTTCTCTTACTTGCAATCATCCAGCGTGAATTTCGTTCCGTTAATTAACCGCAATTTATGATCCGAAAATTAAGAAGAGATAATTACTTGCATCATAAATTGCTTAAGAAATGTTAGAGACATTTAATTTGATATTTTTTTGAAGTTTTGTGAATAAAAATTGTCTAATAAGAATTAATGAAAGCCGTGAGAATACGATCTAAAGAATAGATCGATAGGATCTTGAAGTCTTAAGTCTCATAGCTTGTAACTTCCAATCGTCTCAATCTAGCTTAGGTCAACGACTTGGGTCATATTCATACAGAAAATCGGGCTCTATTGAATAATTTAAACTAAATCAGTTTTAACTAATTCTCACAGAAATGCCTCGTAGATAAATGCTATTTTTTACTATGAAAAATATCGATATTTCATTAAGTTGATTTTAAAAATATTTCGTGACTCTTCTTAATTATTGTGATGTATGTTTAGTTCTCTTTAGACTGCGGTGAATGAACGTACGTAAAAAAGATACACGTCATTTTTCGAGCAATGTGACTGTAATTCCAATGTTGAAACGTTGACAATGAGTCACTTCCAATCCGCCCACTAGTACAGTCAACACTCTGGGAATTTATAATACTTTAATCATACAAGTTGCAGACGCTATAAATAATTTCTTATCGAACATGTATATTATTTTCGGCCCTTACTTTTCAACCCTTTCCTTACGATCGATTTCATTTTCGACTCAGTTTACATTGATGAAATGGAGAATTCGGAAATTTCATTTCACTGGAAATGGAATTTTAAACCAAAAATATTCATTAGTTGTTCAGATGAAAAAAAAAAAATTAATATAAAAATTAAATCATTTGGTGATCTTTAAGGAGTTCAGAAAGCCTGTAAATAATAAGATCAATATTTTTAGCTAGCTAAATATTTTCTTGAGTTATGAGTAAGCTTTAAAATAGAAAAAAAAAACATTTTAATAAACAGATTTATGAATGAAATTTTGGATTGTTTGTGATAAGAAAATTTTTTGATGAAATTTGAATGAAATAGACTGTTAAATATTGAAGTATACATTTGAATATTTTTGAAGCACTCAATGAAAACTAGTCCTCGACTTCATACAACAAATTACAAGATCGTAATTAATTTAACATGTAGACGAAAAATATTACAAATTGTTAATAGGTACTTAATTACATAAAAATATTTTATTAGCTGATAAATCAATTTACATATTTTAAATTATGAATCGCATTATTTGCAATTTTATTGTAATTTGTTTTATAAAGTGGAGTGAAAATTACTTTTCAAGTTTTAAGAATTAATTGAGGTTAATTGAATTGTCTTTCTACAATTTTTTTTATCCTTTAATTTTTGTTCCAACGTGAATAATTATTGTCATATCCGTCTGACATGTTTTTAATTTATTCTCAATATAAAATTCGATTTCATTTAAATAATTTTTACAGCTAATCTAATCAAGTGTTTTTTATTTATCATAGGTAGAATAACATTTCTTGTCAATGCTCTTTTTATCCAGCACGCTAAGAACGAAATGTTACTTACAAATACATCATTTTAACTCGTCAAAATTACTCAATTACATCAAACTAACCAATAATTACTGTAATATAGTAATATATTTTAATGAATTACATTGATATAATATTTTTATTTAAAACTTTTTGAACAAGTCAATATTTACTTACATATAGAATCGATAACATAATTTACTCAAATTATTTTTCTATAATATATTTGATTCTTTTTTCTTCACACAAATTATTTGATTCACACTCCATGATGAGAATAATAACATTAACGATAGTATTAATTTTCAAATCACTCTGAAAAAAAAAGATTTGTTTAGGAATGTAAAATAATATAACTTTAACACCACAGCAATATAAAAATTATTCACAAAAGAATTATTGTTACTTTACTATCTAGATAACTATGAATTCAATGTACTACAAATCCCAGGATGTCACAAACGTGCTAAAATAACACGTTTAAAGTGTGTTTAATGTAAAATGCCCATTAACAAACTATGCATGATTTGTAGACTATTGTGACTATTTTTTAAACATTTTTAAGTGCACTAAAAATGACTACAATGTTCATCAAATGGATGACGTCATTTCGAAACACTCTAAAGGCATGGAAATAAAACACTTCCGAATTTGAGATTTGCAGTGTTACAATCTAATTCTTAGAACAAACTAGAAGGATATAGGTGCACTGCGTGCGCTCAGCATCGTATTATATACGTAAATAAGAAAAATGAATTTTATTTTTAAATTAAAAATCTCTCCCGCTATTACTTCTAGCAACCAATCAACATCCGAATAAAACGATATAACGACATTATGACGATAACCGGCCATGCCTTTTTTCAAGAAAGGAAGAGAGAATATTCCTCCATAGAGTAAACTAAATCTTCATCTTATAATTTAACAAAAAATTTCTCTTACCATAAAAAAGTTTTTTAATTTCCAATTTCACTATCCAACATCATCCCTGATATACCAAACATTTAATCAGAATATAATCCCAAAATTATTTTCCTTCAAGAACTAACTAATTACCAATAGTATTAAATTTAATTTCCGGTATAAAATTGGGCATTTTTAGTCTTTTCTTTCTTTCATTAAATTCCACAAAGCAATGAATAATTCATTAATAAACTAATAAAAGAATACAAATAATAAAATAAAGTTGGAATAAAAATTTTAATTGTTTTAAACGGAGAGAAAGAATTTTTTTTATAGATACGATAGGGATCACGATGAAAGCATAGTGAGAAAGAATAGTGATAAAATATGACTTGACTATTATAGCTGAGTATTATGCGTGACTTGCCCGCATAACGATATTCGATAACTCCGATAACCGGACGCGTTGACTACACGACCGGGTGTACGAACTGGGCAACCATTCTCTGAGTTGTCGACCTCGACGTTTAAGCGACAGATAGACAAAGCTAATGTTAAATAGAAGAAAGATAAAATGTCAGATATAACGTGAGAAACTATGAGTGTCTGACAAGTCTTCTTCATATCTCCCAAATAATATATTCAAACAATGCAATATTTATCGAGCAAAAATTTTAGTTATCACAAATAGTTGCGGTAAATATCAACATTATTAAAATTAAACATAGAATGTTTATTTTAACTTCGAACTTTAGCTTTTTTTGTGTTAATACTGCTTCAACTTCCGCGTTCAAAAGAAAAAAAGACACATTAGTTGCAACGGCTACCATATATAGCAGCGAAGATAAGAATTTATGTAAGGGAAAAAATATAGGACGGAACATATCGTGATACTTGGGCTTGTTAATTATGCTAGTGGATAAAAATATCAATTATACAACTCGATACTTGAACATATAAAATTATTTTATTTTAATAAAATCACTCTGAACATGCGAATCATTCTAATCCATGTTTACAAGTCATTGACTTTTTTATACCACTTAGCACACTCAATAACTACCGTCTAACTTGATATACGGTTCATTCGAATAATTAAAAAAAATATATATATATGTATATATAGTAATTCATGTATTAATTGACAAACGACTGAATTTGTTGTTAGTAACGCTTGACTGATTTGCTTATGTTTAGTATTTGACTAAGACTATTCTGGACCAGTCATCTTTCTCAATCTATCATAATTTATTCATCTTTAATAAATATTTTAATTGGTTTTATTAAATATTTAATTTTCCTTTCGTTATGTTTTACAATTTATATCGACATTTTTCTCAAAAGTTTTTCCCTCACTAAATTGAATATTTAGAATATTTTTTTTTTAAATTGTCATTCGATCAAAGTTAAAAAATAACTAAAATAAAAAAATTTTACTTTTACATGAACAGTTCAATTAAAAAACAGAAGTGTTAGAGGTGCTTTTCAGTAGGTATTATGTCTAGGTAGTATGAAAATATGTTTTTAAAAAATATTATTATAATAGTAATAATGACTCAATCAATTTTTCACCATGAGTTCATATGCATAATAATTACAATAATACATTCAGCAGCATAATTAAAGGGTGATTATTTCTATGAACATATGCTATTAAAAATGAATAGCTTTAATGAGAGAATTGGAATAAAAAAAGCATATAAATTAGATGTAGGCTCATTAGATTAATTTGAATATTACTATTAATTACAAACGACGACTTTTAATGTTTATCCGTACAGTAAGAAAAAAAAAATGTATGGCTATGCAAAAGGGTAGTTTTCGTATGGTATGTAGTATGAAAGCTCGGCCAGACGCCGGCGCTTAAGGTTGAGTGCAGTGGCAAGCTCCTTTATATTCGCGCCACACCGTTAAGTTTCTCCGTACGCACGGCTGCCCGCCAAGCACACACACGTTACTTTCCCTTTTCAAAATCGATTTTAGCAACGCCGCGAGCGTCTGACGACGCGACACCAAACGACCACAGACTTCTTTTTCGCATACACCACCATCTCAGTATCTTAATTTATTATTTCTAATTATAATTCATTTATTTATTATATTTTATCTCCAACTACCGACCTTTAATTAACTCTCAAACAAAGTTCTATATTTTCAACTTTACTTAGAACAAAAATTTTTAATTTCATTTGCAAGTCATTGCGTTGTCAAGAGCGGCTTTTATTCAAATATAAAATCGCTCAATTAAAAAAGTACCATAGAAGGACTTGAAAAAAAGGGCTGAAAAGTCTAGCGTAGTGGAAGAGCCAAAAAGAGCCAGAATTAGTAATATCAATGGTAGTAGATTCAGTATCTGCGTACTGTATACTCCCTATCTAACTCACGGGTGCCGTTGAAAATCCCTAAAAGCACGCAAAACAAAGGATCTTTTTTCATACAGCATTGGTTTATCCTCATCCACCCCTTCGAAGCATTTCGTTAGCTATCAAACTATCCTTTTTCCTGTTTTATGTATTGAGTTCTTTTCACCAAAATTTATCAATCTAATCAGCTACTATCTGTTTAATCAATAGATTATTTTAAATATTTCATTTTTTATATTTTCACGTTCTACTATACTAATTGAAGGATTTAATACCATTTTCGAATGAAGATCAATATCAAAATGAGATCATTTGATTCGAAGAATGTTAGAAATATGAATAATATGGACAATGCCATCAATTAATATTGATGAATGTTCGTCCTATAAAAATAGTGTTAACCGTTAACCATATTGAATCATTTCTTAGAGAAAAAGGCAATAATATCTCTTTATAAATTTTTAAGAGATATTTATTATCACTATGAAAAGCCTATAAGGATAAACGTCAATTCTTA
This sequence comes from Chelonus insularis, assembly GCF_013357705.1. Taxonomy (NCBI): domain Eukaryota; kingdom Metazoa; phylum Arthropoda; class Insecta; order Hymenoptera; family Braconidae; genus Chelonus; species Chelonus insularis. Next base: position 217,798 of record NW_023276777.1, read on the forward strand.
ATGACTAATACTCTACTAAGTCATCATGTGTAGTGAATACATAAAATTTTACTGACAATAGTTAATTGTAAAAAAAAAAAAATGATCCCATATAATTACTTTACATTGTGAGGAGTTCAAGAAAAAGTAATATAATTAAATGCAAAACTTGTTGCACAAGCCTTGATTCTAACATATAGAAAATACTAAAGTCAAACAAATACGATAATTATGACAACAAACATAAATTAGCATACAATTTTAAATATAGAAACAAAAATCATTATTGTTATTTTTTACGAATGATTTCAAAAAACAATTTGCACAATTTTCACTTTTTTGCAATATTTATTATTCGTTAATTAAGTATTGAAATTCGCTTAAAGAATACAAAATCACATCACTCTATAAAAGCACAAAACAAAGGATAAAATGTATACAAGTGAAACTGATAATATAATAGTAATGAATAATAATGAATGTCATGGACATTGACCTGGTTGATAATTACCCATTTATCATATAATTTATTATAATGGTAATAATTTATTAAAAAAAGTATCTAAATTACTGAGAAATAATTCAAGGGCTTAACAAAAAGTGTGTCGTACATGACCGTGACAGTGATCGTGTTGAATTGCAACGTAGCAAGTAGAAAAATCGATACGTACGAAAGTGAAAGCCTCTCCATCACCCTTCCAGAATGGCCTGAAATTCCTCCTGCCCTTCTTATTCTCCTTACACTCTGCATCGTTCTCCTTCCATTCATTCATGTCACAGTAAGAGGGTAAAGTGGTCTCTTATATGAAAGTCATTTTTTCTTTTTTCCCCGAAAAAAAGGGAGGCATTGAAATGAAACAGAAAAATATTTATCATTGTTACGAATAATTCCAACTGCTCTACTGTTTCAATATACTTTTTTGGAATATTAATGCTTAGATAATAGTGGTGTGTGGGTGTGTTGTGTGATCATCTGGGTTTATCTTCTCTTTTTGACTTCAGCAAATATACAACTTCTCTCACAAGATTTTCTTCTTAATGTTCTTACTCTATTTATACAGATATTATTTATACTTTTTCACGCTCAACTTGGCAACATCATCAGGTCGTGCGTGGGCTCGGCGACCTTTTGTTAAAAGCCCCCATTTATCTTTCTTCCCACCCGAAATATAATTATGAACAGGCAGTCTCTTTCAACAAGACGAGCTTATTGACTCATTGGCATGTCATTTTTGTGCTAAACGACTTGGAGTCGAGAATTCTTATTTCTACCTAACGTAATCTTCACTTATATTTGCTGTCAGACTCACTCACTTCTAAAAGACATCAGTTCAAATTTTATTAATTGAATAAACTATTATTTGATTAATAAAATTATGTATAATAATGATCAATTTTTTGTGTTAGCAGTGGCTCCGGGGCAAAAGTCTTGATCACCAACGTGCCAATTCACGCCAGATTAGAAGACGTCGAGCTCCTGTTTTCGACATACGGACAGGTGCAAAACGTCGAAAAATTATCTACTCGCGAACCCAATACCCAGACGCTACTCATTAGCTATGAGACGCAAGAGCTAGCACAGCAGTGAGTCGAAATTTTTACTCTTATTTTCCTAAATATAATCTCACTAACATCTTGCAAGCAAGTTATTTGCAAAGTTTATACATAAATCATCTCATTTTCACTCATTTTATTCTAATGTCGTTCTCAGATTTAACCGTAATACTTAAGTATTTAAGTATGAAAGTCTGATGATTGATCATATAATGTGATCCTCTTATCTTATAGAATTTACAAACTCACTGATTTAGCAGCGTATATTTGTAAAATTCACCATTCAGATATAATTCATTCGAATTTATTAAGATATTTGTAATAAACATCCAAGTTGGAGACATTGAAGAACATTTAACAAACTCAAGTACATCAAATATGCTTCAGCATGATTATAATTGAGATTAATTTATGTTTTGTAATTATTTAGTTATTTTATTTTTATTTAAATTATTAAGTTATATTCAGTTTATGTATTTTATGATAATATCGCTTTTAAAGCTGTAAAGCTAAAGCAAAGATTTCAATTGAGAAGAAAATTTAATAAATTGCAGATAAGTTCCTTCGTACATGCTCTATAAATCATACTACAAATACTCTATTGTTGAATAAATTCCAATTACCAAGTGTGAAATACAATCTTGATGATTTATTTAGGGCTGTGAACCAGTTGAATGGCTACGAGATCGACGGGATTCCGATAAAAGTGGAAATGTCGAGTGCAGAAAGCCGACGAAGAGGACGTAGTCAGCGCAGTGGAGTTGCTTTCTCTGGTCTACCGGGATCTGGTCGTCAGACGGACTTTCCTTTACGCATCTTGGTGCAGTCGGATATGGTGGGTGCTATCATTGGTCGTCAGGGTTCCACCATTCGTCAAATTACGCAGATGACACGAGCTAGAGTCGATGTCCATCGCAAAGACAATGTTGGTTCCGTCGAGAAAGCAATCACCATTTATGGTAATCCAGAAAACTGCACGAATGCATGTAAAAAAATATTGGAGGTCATGCAACAAGAAGCCAACAACACTAATAAAGGGTTTGTACTAGTTACTTTGATTATTAAATCAATCAGGATTCTTAATAGAAAGATGATTAATTTAATTATTTGTAATGTTGTTTATTTAGGGAAATTATATTAAAAATTCTCGCGCATAACAACTTGATTGGCCGTATAATCGGCAAAGGCGGTAACACAATCAAAAGAATAATGATGGATACTGACACAAAGATCACGGTCAGCAGTATAAATGACATCAACAGCTTCAATTTGGAGCGAATTATCACGGTCAAGGGCAGTATTGACAACATGAGCAAAGCTGAAGCGATGATCTCTAGCAAACTTCGTCAAAGCTATGAAAATGACCTCCAAGCAATGGCTGTAAATATTTATTCAAACTATTTATCATCTATTATCAATATTTCTTCATCACTAAATAAATATTTCTTATTCATTGTAGCCACAAAGTGTAATGTTCCCGGGTCTCCATCCAATGGCAATGATGTCAACAGCTGGAATGGGCTATAGTTCCCGTGGACCAGGTCTTTATGGTTCTGGACCTGCACCTTATCCTTATCAAGGAAGTCTACCAACACAACAAGGAGCGCCAGCTAGTGATACTCCTGAAACAACTTTCTTGTACATTCCTAACAACAGTGTAGGTGCTATTATTGGAACCAAGGGATCACATATTAGAAATATTATCAGATTTTCTGGTGCTAGTGTGAAAATTGCTCCTTTAGAGCAAGAGAAACCTGCTGATCAGCAAACTGAGAGGAAAGTTACGATTGTCGGATCGCCAGAGTCTCAATGGAAGGTTAGTATCTGTTTAAAACTTAGTTGTATTCAACTTCTTACAAATGTTTCGATAGCTCTAGTGTCAAGGTGATGGCCTGCGATACCTGAGTTCGTGGGTTCGAATCCAACTCAACACTAATTTCAGTTGTCTTGAGTTTTTTCATTTGAATCCTTGAACAAATTGAAATTGAGCAGAATTATTTAGCTCTTATAGAGAAACCTGTCAGTTTGGGGTGATGACGTATGCAGGCATTACCTTGATTCGATCAGGAAGATTAAATGAAGTGGATTACCGTGGTCAGTTTCGTATTTATAATTGCAATTCTGACCCCCGTACCGCTCCAACAAATTTTTTTTTCTTTAAAATCAATTAATAATGCTTTGATAACCGTCAATTATGCAGTAATGAACAAAATTTTCAAATTATAAAAATATGAAAATTATTTATTTAACAAAGGGTAAAAGATCAAAGAAATTGTTATCTTATAATTATTATCGTTATCGTATTAACTTAATTTAAAAAACTCTTTAGATACTTGGGTAATTTTATTTATAATTATTTAATTGTTTTGTATATTATAACATTTAAATTATTCCGGTATAAATATTTGTTATTAAAAAAAATAGAATATTTTAAAATTTTCGTACATTTTGTTAAATCTTAGACATAATTACATGATTTAATTCAATATTGAACTTATTCTAGGCACAATATTTAATCTTCGAAAAAATGCGTGAAGAAGGTTTCGTATCTGGAACCGAAGACATCAGATTGACAATTGAAATCTTAGTACCAAGTGCTCAAGTTGGTCGTATCATTGGTAAAGGTGGTCAGAACGTGAGAGAACTTCAGCGAGTGACTGGAAGTGTAATTAAACTTTCAGAGCAGCAAACAACACCACCACCAGCTGATGAAGAAACTACTGTCCACATTATTGGGCCTTTCTTCTCAGTTCAAGTAAGTTAGATGAGTTTATCGATCACTACTCTTTAAAATAAATTATAAATAATTTACTCCATTATCTGACATTAAATAATAACAAATAAAATTTTTAGTCGGCACAACGAAGAATTAGAGCGATGGTCCTTCAATCTGGTGCTCCAGGAAGTGGAACCACTGGTACTGGCATACGCGCAGGACGTGGAAGTAGCCAGGAAGGTGGTGTGCGTTCCCGAAGAGATGGAAGTGCTACGTCTCAACAAGGTAGTACAGCGTCTCAACCTCAACAACAATCACAGCCTCAGCAACCTCAACAACAGCAGCAGCAACAACAACAACAAGCTTCTCAGCCACAAATGAGTTCTTCACCATCCAGTCAACAACAACAACAACAGCAGCAGCCTCAGCAGAATCAGTAACGTTGATGAAACTTGACCAGATGCCAACCAACGCCTCATAGAATTCCGTTTCAATCGGCCGCGTTGGTCTTGTAACTCTCGTATGACTCGTGTGAATTATTAATTCGATCGAGAGCGCGGATAAAATCTCAATATTATGATGTGATTGGTTATAATAGCGTGAGTTTGGTGAATTTTCGGTATTTTTATTCGAAATATAAATCATGTTTTTTTATCAAGCTCACGTGTGTGAAATGTTTTATTGATCCAAGTTGATCAGATTGTAAATGTATTACGAGATGGCTCTGGAAGTCATCATTCGTGTGAATTATAGTAATATTGAGATTATATCAAGATAGTTTTCGTTAAAGAGTTTATGCATGAATTTAATAGGGAAATGACTTTTCTTAGCATAAACATCTTGATGATCAATCTTGTATAATTCACTATTAACGAAAATCGTTTATTATTGATTATAGGTAAATAGAGTTCTCGTTTGAAAGTAGTTTACTGTGTCATGAACCAGAATAAATCGTACAGTTAAAGTGCTAGTGCGATTTTAGTTACAATGTCAAACTGATTATGCTGATGAAACGTGAAGAATGATGATAAAAAACACACACAACCTTATTACCTCATTCATTACGATTAAAGATTTAATATGATAGAGCAGAGTGAAATGAGAAATGATAAACCAACTAATCTAAAGTCTACCTAATATTAAAGTTATGATAATATACAGAGAAGTTAAGTAACGATTACGCAGTTATGTTATACCTGTTACTACTAATATTGCTACCGCTATTATTATTACGACTCCTATCAATACTGTTTTTATTCTGTGAAAACAGAAAGAAAAACAGTTTGTTTTACATTTGTTTTTTTTTACTGATAAATACAGAGAAGTTAAATACTGCAGTTTTGTTAGCCATTTAAAAATTAATAACATTGTGGTGACTTAAGAGAAACAAAACATATGCATTTGAATAATTTACAAAAAGACACAACATTCGCAGATTAAATATTAAATAATGAGCTCAGGAGCTATCAGCCCATTTGCACCGTAATACCAAAGAAACGATTATGATTTTTTTCGTATTATAAGTGGAGTAAAACGTGCTATTTGTGCACGTACTGGGCTCAACAATATTAAAGAAAATAAAATAATAACAAGGAAAGCCGTAAGTTCCATGAAAGAGCTAAGAATGAGACTGCTCTACAATTTAAGAACTTAATAAGTAGTTAAACACGTTTGTTTAAAATACTGTGACAACAGTAATTTCAACAGACTTGATTTAATTGATGAGTTTAAGTGTTAAGTTCAATGGAACGAATGAGAGTGATGATTATGATGAAAAAAAAGGAAATTATAAGGGTATGAAGATAATTAGAAAGAGCCACGAAACATTTTCAGGGATTTTTACTTTACCATGAATGTAGTAATGTGTGAGTGTGCGTGTGTTGACTGATTGATAACTATTAATTGATAAGTAATTGATTAATTCCTGCTGAAAATGATATGAGGCGTAGAAAAGAAGGTTAAAAATTATAATTAACAATTAATGATGAGGAAGATGAGCGAAAGTTTCGTGTGTTATGGTGTCTCACTATTCTACGATCATTTTCATAGTATTTCAAGGTGACGTGCACTGGAAAATTTTCATTAACAAAACATAAATCTATGATCCGGTATTAGAATACAGGAATCCATGCATTTCAAGCACGGAGACTCAAACTAAAATTTACATGATTATGAAAGAGAATTCTTATTTCGAGATTTTATCTCGATCGGGTGATTTATTAAAAGTAAATTTTGAAAATCACCAGTTATCGGACTGACCCTCTTGTCGTGTTAAATAAAATGCTAGGCTCCCAAAATGGGCAGGCAAAGCCTATCGAAACTTTATTCAACAAAAAAATAATGCAAATGATTTTCAAAGGACTTTGTGATCATTATTTTTCTGTTGAATCGGTTTGTATTTTTAAACACGACCATAATTTCTTTACTAACGGTAATACGTTTAAAATCAAGCCTACAGAAAAGGAAAATCTATCGAGACATGGATATCGTTAGATTTCATAAAAACAACAAATTAAATCTTCTGTATTTTAAAATGAATATAGAAGATGTCCTTGTGGTTTAGGCAAATCAAGTACAAAGATACATGAGTTAAAGAGAGTTAATATAAATCAATGTTTACGTATAATCGGTCAAATTTCAAAAGTATGTACATTCGATTGAAATTTCGAGGAATTGCGATATTTATAAGCTCAAGAGATGGTTGTAGTGAGTTTATTATGTTTAAAAAAAAACAAAACTCATGAAAACATTATCTGTATACGGTTTTCCTCGAGAAAAGAATATGAGCGGATGATAGAAGACGAGCTAAAAATGTTTTTTTTTTATTTAAAAAAAGTAAGAGCGTAATTTTGAAGAGAGAAAATTGACAAATTAAAAAATGAAAAAAAAATACAAAAAAAAAATAAGAGTATAAGTTTATTTTTGATACATTGTTGGAGGAGATCTAAGTAATTCTTTTTTTCGATTTTTTTGTTAGATGTTTTAATAACTTAATGAATTTTAACGATATTAAGAAGTAACAAAGAGTTGAGGATAAGAAAAAAATTAAATTTTTAATATAAAATGTGGAATGAGTAAAAAAAATTGTTTAATATTTATGTAGAAACAAGGCAGAGTAATTTCGTGAGTGAGACATTTAAAGACGAAAAATAGAAGTAAATGAAACAAAGAATTTTTTACGCAGTTTTTTATACTGCAATTAAAGGAAAAGGAGTTTATAGACGAGTAAATTGTATAATATATCTAATATATTTCAAAATACCATGGTGGTCGAGTCGCAGGGAGATCGTCACACCAGGAAAACGTTATAAGAACATTGGAATATTTTTGCACGCAGTTTTATGTGATGCTTTAAATTCTAATGATCTTGTTTTATACGGCCTCCCGCTTCAACCACTTCTGGATTATTTATTAAACATAATTATTAACAACAACAAAAAAATAGTAATAATAATTAAAATAGTTGATGAAAAAAGTGCCAAGAGATTAATTCACTGAATTACAATGCAATTATTCAACTCAGATTAACTAAAAAAAAAATTCACTTTGATAGTAAAAATAAAATGCTCCTCTTTCCAGATTTAAAATAAGAAAATTGAACAAAATTTAACGTAAATTCACTTTTTAACATAATTTTTTCTATTTTTCTTTGATAAAAGAAACTTTTTATCACGAAAAAACTTGATATTACTCTTTTTTTACATTTTTATCAAATCAAATTTCAACTCTAAGACTTAACATAACACTCACGATTCGACAAAACCATGTAGCGTTTGATCGAAAAAATTTATTCATTGCTCAGTTATTGAAAAAACAAAAAATAACAAGAATTTTCTCATTATTGTTATTACTATTAATTTCACTATATTGCTCGCTCACAGTTCTGAAGCTCTCAGCAGAAATAATGCAAGAAATAAAATAAATATCTGACAGTCATAAAAAAATTTAAGAACACACAGACCAAAAAAAATAGTAATCATCATTACGTAGAAGACAAGAGAAGAAAAAGAAATTCAAAACTAATTGAAAGAAAACATCACAAGCAGAAACTTATTAAAAATAAAAATGGAGATACCATTTATGTCGATTTTAAATACATTTAGTCAGCCATAATCACATCCATAGCATCAACACTTACAAAAGCTGAGGCTAAAGGTAACGATGCCAGGAGTGGTGAGAGACAAGGAAAATATTAATAAAAAGTAATAATAATATTAATAATAATTAATAAATAAAAAAATAAAAAATACAAAAAAAGCGCAAACATTGCATAAATTAGCGCATGTGAGACCCGCTCGCACACTCGGGGAGATGAAATGTACAAATCAAACAAAGTAAGAAAGAAACAAAGTAAAAAAAAAAAATGCAGAGAAATTATTAATATAATAATGATAACTTAAAGATTTTAAAGTTATAAATTATTAAGTGTGGTTGAGAATGTCAGAATAAAATAAACGAGAGAGGGAGAGAAAGGGATTGAGAGATATGATAATTGATAAGGATACCACGGACAAATGTACAAAATCGAGTAATCGCTAAATCTTAAATGTTAGTATCTAAAGTATTTAATCGCGCAGAGATTGTAATTGTGTGTTACTCAGAAGAGATATAATCATAATTGACACATATAAATACCGATGATACGTGCTTTACACTTCACATCAGCTCATTTCAATTTTCATTTCGTCGAAAAAGGAATCATAAAAACAATAAAGAATGGAATTCACATAAAAACAACGAATTAAAAGATGATAATCATCATTATAAAATGTGAGCAATAAGCACGAAATTAAACCCAGGACATACCGAATGCGTCTAACGTGTAACAGCTACACGATTCGCTATCAATGCTGAGAAAAAAAAACGACTAATCAGGTGTGCACGGACTTTCACCGGTTAAATTAATCATTGATTTTACTGATTCCGGTGTTTATTATCATTACAATATGATTTTAAAATGCACATGTCCGAGCCATTAGTCGAGCGATGACAATTTTCCCGCGTATAAGAGTTTAATTATCACTTCATTTGTCACAGAATCAGTTAAATGAAGTTGAGTATATCATTAAACCATTCAACAATAAGTGACAAAAGCCAAAAGCACACCTGTCTACAAGACATTTTTTCAAGACAAGAGTATCACATTATGACACTGATGGATGTTTTACCAATAACCAGAAACATCTTTATTTTTTTTAAAACACTGAAATAATTAATAGCAAATAAAATGGTAATAATAATATTAATATTAAATAAAATAGTAATAATAGTTATAATATCCAAAAAAAAAAGCGTGAATAATATTCTGTTGAAGAATGGAAATATTTTCACGTCAATACTGTGACTATTGTCATTATTGTTGTTGTTTTGAGGAGGCAAATGGGGAAGATATGAAGAGGAACGTAGAAAAATATAAAAGGAAATCATGACAGAATATTTTGGGCTTTAGTATTAGCATTAAAAATAATTGTAGAAAAAAAATAAATAAATAAATATCTGAAGAATGGGCATGATAAGATTAAAGAGAAAGGATACGCGGTGGAGAAAATAGTGGGCCTTATTGTAAACAGTTGGGCATTGTTATGTGAATGATTTTTAACGTGATAACAAGATAACAAAATAGTAGATATATCAGTTAATACGTCTGTGTAAAATAATAAGATGATTCTACTGAGTTTTAAATTGATAGGTAATGAAAGCAAAATAATTAAATGATGAAATAGAAATAAAATAGTTAAATAGAGTTACGTGATGCGTTGCTGGAGTTGTGGTATATTATCTATTATTATTATTATCTTACTGTTGCCGATAATGGGCATTATGAGAAAACCGTGCGGGTATGTAATTAATAATTATTTACACAAAGAAAACAATCTCCATAACAAGAATCTTTACTTACTGTATATATATAACATATATTTAACTACTTATTAATGAACTGATTAATGATATACATAGTCAATATACACATGATCCATAATCATTAAATAATTTCTGCACAATTATATTATTAATTACTACTATTAAATGCACGCGTGCGCTTTCTTTAATTCTTATTAAAACGAATGTTACTATTGAGTACCGTGAGATTAATACTAAAACCCAAAATACTTTTGTTATTAATAAGAAATGTGAGAAATTTGAAAAAAAGAAATACAAATTGAAATTCATTATCGAGTGCGTGAATTGCGATGAAAATTAAAGCGAAATTTAAATATCAAAATGCCTCATTAATTTTAATATACATAAAAAACGGAAAAGTAAAAAAAAAAATTACATGTTCATTAAAATCGCGTATAAACAAATTAATTTTCTGTATATTTTACGTTACATAAAATGTACAGACTAAACTTACCATAACGCGTCCACTACCTCAGGAGTTTTACAGTTTTCTATGTTTAATTTAAATGCGAATGAAGAATCGATCATTGTGGACCATTTTAAGAGTTGGTACAGTGACGGTAGACAATTAAAAAAAAAAAAACAAACCTCCGATAGTTGTTTTAGGTTTTCATTTTTCTTTTTGTAATAAAATATAAAAAAAAAATATTTAAAAAAAAAAACAAAAAAAAGTTTGACGAGCAATCAACAGCTCCATAATATAAGATTTCTATTCTACGGATTTTTTCAATATTATATATACATACACTGCATTTTTGTTTTTGTTAAAGATGCTAATTAATTGCGTAATGATTATTAAGTCCATATTATCATTCTTGTTCCGTTAATCAATTGTTCTTATTATTATTCTTGTTTTTTTCGTCTTTACTGTATTTACAAATACTTTTTTCTGTTCAGTTGTGTTGTCATCGATTCTAATTATTATTATGAATCGATTAAATTTGTTCACCGAAATATTAAATATTGTAATACTTCCTTCGGTGCGGCCATAAATAAGTTTCTTTTTAATAATTAATTGATATAAATTAGTCAAGTAATAACTATTGGTAATTTAAAATTTAAAGTAAATAAAAAAAATAAAAGAGGCATTATCGAAGGATAAATATAACACGTTAATCAGAGAAAATGATAATTAAAATTGTATATTTAATATGTGATCAATCGTAACTAACAAAAATGGGGTCACAGAAATATTTATTATTATCGCGCACGCAAAGTACGAGCCCTCTACGCATTAAAAAAAAAAAAACACGCGGGGAATTGTAAATTATTATCGTGCTCGACTTAGGCAGCGACAGCACGAAAAGATTATTATTAATTTATTAATTTAAACAAACAAGCAAACAAAAAAAATGAAAACACGTACAAAATCAAATTATCAAATAATTATAATAATCGTAATGAAAAAATTCTTTCTGTCTTAAAAAATAAAAAAAAAAATACTTGGTGTAAGGAATGAAAAATAACTACCACAAATATTTGGGTGGCAGTTGAACATTGATATCAATTGTAATGGTGGTTGCATGCATACAAAATAACGAAAGTGAAGCATAGATAATGAAAAAGTTTAATATAAAAATCGTCCGGCACAACGCCGTGGAAGCTACACAACATTTAAGCGTTTATTCATAAACATATTAATGCTTATAATTTTTATTTAAAGAAGTTAAGAGCATTGCTGTCGAGGACAACCTTCGCGCTTGCATTTGCTTCGCACATTCTATGGTTTTTTGTTTTAATTTTTATTTTACTTTTGGGATCACCCGGGCTTCGGGGTAAAAAAAAATATATGCACGTCATTGTCGATTGAACGAGTGTTAAAAATAACTATTTTTGTTCTTACTAAATCCGACAAAATAATTAAATAATAAATATAAGAACATCACAATAACCGGAGTCAAGCGGTCCCGATATTTACGATAATTTTTTTCCATAATTATTTCAATTTCTCTTGTCTACTTTAATTTACTCTAATTACTACTATTCTACTATGTAAAAAAATACCCTTAACGTTACATCACTTAATCGTTACCACAATTGTATTTTTGTATTTTCAAAATAATTATTAATATTTAAAAATTTGAAAAAGAAAAGAATTGGTGAATGATATTCAATCGGGGGCAGTACAACGCGTGGTTTCTCAAAGATTAAGAAAACCTTTATACGTAAAAAAAAAAGAATTTTTGTGGTAAATAAATTTTTTTTTTAAAAAAAGGGTAGAAACGGAGTGTTTTTTTTTTTTGATAAATCAAATTGTATGTCGCACTGAAATTTAATTTCGAAAGATTATATAATATTTTTCTGATTTATTTAATTATTTTTTATTAATTATATATAAATTTATCAAAAAAAACTGGCACACTTATAATATTAATTTGTTTTCAAATTTTATTCAAGAAAATACGGCATTTTTTAGTAAATAATACGTCTAAACATTACTAAATATATACGGATAATAATTAAGTACACATGAACATAGGAATTAAAAAAATAGGCAATAAGTCTCCAAAGTAGCAGATAGCTTCCCTCCAGATGTCTAAAGTAGTAGTATTAAAAGAAAAAATCTCTTTTTTCCGATTGTTGAAAAATATTACTAAAAAAGAGAAATTAGATTGAATAAAAGAGTCTAAGAAAAAGAGAAAAAAATTAAATGAATATTTTGATAGATGTCTTGAAAAATTGTTTGATTAAATTGTGAGATAAGATAAAAAATTATATCTCGGTTGTATCTTCTGGAGTGATAGCTTCTGCTACACGAAATCATGGAAAAATTGGTTTTCATAGGATACGCGAACGTGAGGAATTGCCGTTTATCGTGTGACGTAAAAAAAATAAAGAAGCATGTTAATTGAATTTCATGTGTGTGTGTGCAACGAAGAACCAACTGAAACTCTTGAAAATGATAAATTACAGCAACAAATTACTTTTCAATGTTAATATTAATAATAATGATATAAAAATACTAATAACTAAGCGATTAAATAACATCCACTGTTACACATTAATAGAATGATACATGAATTTATAAACAGAATCATATGTAATTTTAATTTCAAATGTAAACAAGAAATAGCCTAATGTCTTTCTCCTTGCGCAATTAATTGTAGTACTGTTAGAAAAACGTGCCGCGATGCTATTAAAACTCACAAGTGCAATAGTTTTTCTCAATAGTAACGGATAAAAAAAAAAAAAAACGTATCTCATACCATAGATTAAAAAGAAGAAAATGTTAAAAAATAATACATGTGATTAAAAAAAAACAAAATAATAATAAAAAAGTTGAAATGGTTGAGAATACGTTCACAATAAACTACCTCGCAAATTTCATAGCTGCAACTTTATACCATACCTCATATTTACACGCAAATACTTCGTACACTCATGTACATGGAGATAAAAATATATTTTGATTTGATTATTTGTCATGAATTATTTCATTTGTTTATTTCATCATCCATAACTTAATTCATTAAAACGAAATATTTTCGATACAGTTTTTAAAATAATTAATAACACAACGACATTAAAATATTATTGTCGTAATGCAATAGACACTGGAATCTGCCTATATTACATTTTTAACAAATATTATAAATAAAAAAAAATTATATGCATATACATATACCTATAATACTACACACCAACTTAAACACTTAAATCATAACTAATAATAATATTAATTATAATAAAATAATTCTAATGATAATAGAAATAGTAATATGTATCATAATTAATCTAAATCTGTACATCAGTACAATGATGATAAACATAAAACATCGCTGCCGTTTTACATATGTTTTTGTCAGGTATTTTTATAGAATACATTTAAAAAAAAAAATATTAATCAGCCAATACTGAATATACAACAGATACATTATTAATAATTAATTCTGAAATTAATATTGTAATATTATACATTAATATGTGAAACAGAATGATAAAGTTTCCAACATTTTTGAATAATTATTTGTTTTCACACGTCTTGTAAGACTTAATTAAATAATAGTATGTATAATTGATAACGATAATAGTAAATATATTGTTATCTCAGCTCTGCCATTATGATGTGTATACATAGAAAAAAATGTTTTAAATCATTTTAAATGTCTTAATCATGATCTCCTGCGATACTTTGATGTATTATTTTAAAGAGACAGTTTGCTTCATTTATTATCATCATCAAATGGTTTTGCAGTATCGTAGTCAAGATATTTTATATCACTGCCAAAAGCAAAACCGTCCAAATTATCATTTTTTAAGAGATTATCATATTTGATATATGACATTTTTGTACTGAATGAAGTAGAAAAGATATCGTAGGAGATCAGTCTCACATCAATGGCTTGAGAGCATGAAAAATGAAGAGAAAAAAAATAGAATAATCTGTTATATCTCGTTGCGTACCGTTTGCCGCGATGATTGCGTGCATCATTCGATTAAAATTGAAATAAAATCAATCTGCGATTTTCAATGGCATTATATTCTTAGATATTATAAATAATAGTTGATAATATTTCTGGATGATTTTTTGCAATCGTCGCGCGCATTCGTTGCGCGACGATTTGTTATATTACACCGATTATAAGTCTGTTAGTTTTTTGCCCTTACAATATAAAGTTAAATAGAAAATGAAAATAGTAGAGTTGCCGTTGTGTTTTTTAATTAATTTGATGATGATGATGATGATGATGAAAATAGGAAGAAGGAATAGAGTTGATTAAAAATAATAAATATTTGAGTGCTGCGATTAATATAAGAAAAGTAGAATAAATAAAGAAAATAAAATAATGTTTTATAATTGTGTAATACCCTTGCGTTAAAACAATCAAAACTTTTTGGATAATTGATATAATCAAAATTTTAAAGATAAATTATTAATGAAAAATTCATTATTCAATGAATATTTTCATTGTTGAGATGTTAAATTATTAAATTGTTTTTAACGCAAGAGTAGTGTTTTTGACACTATCACAATAAGCATTATTAATTATATTTAAAATATAAAAACCTAACAATTCCTCACTGAAGCGATTGATAACGCGGTAATCATTATTATTGAATTCAAATTATTCACTGTATAACTCTTTGATAAATTCTACTGAATGTAAAAGCGTTAAAATATTAAGGAATTGCGTAACGCCATGGGTAACACAATTGAAAAAAAAAATATATATACATGAATAAAAACATCGCTAATCCTCGTTTTCTCTTTATTACCAAAAACTTGGAAATTTATTGTTGAATTTGAATAATGTCAAATCCATTGCCCAGGCGATATGCAAATGTTTAGTAACCAAATAACCGTGAAAGGTATAATTAATAATCATAAGATAAATTAACGAAAAAATGTTACTGAAAAAAATATGACAAAAAAATTGTTAAATTACATTTTTCTGTAATGTTTCTTTCAATGACATTTTTTCTGGAGATATTTTTTCCAACTACCCCTTAAGGATGCTGATAATATGATGAAGGAAAAAAGTATTGCTGGCTAAATTTTTGTCTTGTATTAATTAATTGAGTGAAATTAAGGAGAAAAATTGTCTTTATTCATATCTTATTATAATGTATTGTTTTGTTTTTAGTGGCAACGCTATTTTACTATTGTTTTTTTTTTAGTTTTCATTGTCCACGAATTGTTACACCCCCTCTCCCCTTCATAACACACCTCCAAGCGCTAAAAATCACTAACATCCACAATAGAGTGCATTTCCAGACTTCATACAGAAAAAGAATCCCGTTTTTTAAAAAAAAAAAGTTCTTTCAAAATTCCAGTTACTCCATTCTTCAAAATTCTTTTTTTTGTTAAGTTTTTACTCCTTGCTGTTTCATTATTTTTCCTGTTTACCATACCTCTTTTTGATTACAAATGAAAATAAAAAGTATAGACCAATAGATCAGATAAAAAGATATATACCGCAAAAGGAAAATATAAATGAAATAAAAGAAAATATATTTAAAAATGTAAGCGCACTTACGTATTGAAATAGCTTCCAGGATAATTAAATGAATTTGTATACACGCAACACATATTAACGAGGACAAAGAAACAAATCAATTCATACTGAATTTATGTGTAACATTCAATTGAGGATTGTATGTAATTGTATATATATGAGTACAATGCAGTCCATGAGTTAAGATACATTCTCTTTTTTCTACCATGAAGAAAAATAAATAAATTATTCTAGTTAATAAAAAAAAGGATTGCGTATATTTTCCATTTCTTTTACTTCTACAATAATTTATATAATATATTTATACATATTATAGATATATTTTTTATATTATTTTTTCATTTAATAACAATTATATCTGCTTAAATACTTGAACACGCTATTTGAAATATTTCCCACTAAAAAGTTTAGTTTGATTCTAATTTTAATTTTTTTAATATTTTTTTTTAATTTATTTTATTTTTGTCTTATAGATATAATCACTAAATAACATGGTTACAGGGATATTATAAATCAGTTTTTTAAAAATGCAAGTTACAAGAAAATTTAAGAAAAATAGATAAGAAATATATTAAAATTATACTAAAGTATGTCTACGTTTTAATATTTTTTATTTATCACTTTTTTGTAGGAAATATCATGATTAACTAGTTTATTATTTTTATTTACATTTCACGGATTTTTTAAAGATACTGCACAAGCCCGTAATAATTCCAATTTTTACAAGAATTCGATAATGCTACAAAATTGACTAGAATAAATTTCATTATGTAAATCTAGATTGATTTATCATTTATATATTATCAGATTAATGCGCAAGTTTTTGCTATTCTTTTACATGATGAACTTTTTAAGACTTATCACCAATATTTAATTACGTTCGGAATAACTGAAAATTTTTTCTACTAGTTTACAAGATACAACTCATCAATATCAGAAATTAGTTTCTATCCATATTTGAGATACTTACACTGAGGAAAATATAAAGTAAATATTACCAAATATATTAATATATTATTAAAACCACATAGAAAATTAGTTATCATTCTAATAATTTTTTGTCATATGTAAAGTAAACTGCTTAGTAATTCGATAATTTACTACTTCTATCTAGTTGATTATTTTCAATAGATATGAAAGTAAAAATTTATTTACTTAATATTTTTCTCAGTGTATAATTCTATTAATGAATTTCATCAATTCTGAATTATTGAACTGAGTTGATTGTTGATGGCAATAAAAGAAAAATATAAGCTGATAGCTATTTCAAAAAATCAATGTTAAGTCGGCCTGGTAGCTCGCACCATATCACCAAGTAGCCTTTCAACACTGACTTCACCGACAGTTGGTTTAAATAACAACTCTTCCAGAGCATTGCGGCATATTGCACGAACAGGGGATAACAGTAGTAGCAAACGACCAACTCTACCAGCACCCCTTTCACCAAGAACTGTTACTGTTTGTTCCTGAAGGGTTGAAACTCTGCTGGCATCACAGAGTCCTCTTGATTCTACAATTTATTGATTTATTTATATATTTGTAAAATATTAACTTCAAATATATGTTATTTATCAAAAAAATTATTATGTATGATGTAAAAAAATGAATTTTACCTCCTTTGAAAAGTGCTATAGCTTTCAGACATGCGTATTCAGAGTGATCAACTCTAAGAATAGCGAACCGAACGAGCAACTCTCGAAATCTTCTTAATTCATCAGAAAGTATTTGCTTTCTTTCAGGCGGTAAAATCAATGGCACTAAAATAGATTCGTCTACTGAAAAATTCCATTGAGCAGCTGTCAGAACAAATAATTCACTCCAAGATTCTTCCAATAATATCGCCTGGTCTCTGAATGATAACTAGAAGAAATAAATGTTAAAGATTAATCATCTTCTAAATCAGAAACAACAGACAACTATGAATAATTTCCATGAATATCATTGATAATATCACAGATCAGTCTATGTCTAGTTTATTTAGAACTAAGAAAATGATTCAATTACTTAAGGCTATTAATATATCCAGAATTAATATTATTGTCACAAATCAATGGTATAAAGTCACTATGATTTCTAACATATAATTTTTTATTATCATGGCACCATGGCATGTATCACTAGCAAATATTAAAACAGCTTTGAAAAGTGATCTCATTATGCAGAAAAATCTTTAAACATACCTCAAGAAAGGAAGGAATACTTCTAGCCCATTTAACAGCTAAAAAAAGAAGTTTGGCTGCTGATTCATAAACGTTTTCCGTGAGCAAAAATGACTGACCAGTTCCATAATCTGGTGCTAAAGATGTGAGAGATGGATTTGTCAATGGAGTGTGTACTAAAGGTATACTCATGTTGCCTAAAATAAATTATTGTTATATTTAATTATCAAAATGATTGTTGAATTATTTTCTTTCGGTGTACATACATACTTTTTTGTTCATTTCTTCGAACTGCATTTCTAGCTTCCTCGGAACTTGTCACTTCATCTTCCTTCGCAGTGGTGGCAGTCAATGGCTCGGTAGGCGGTCTTGGAATAAAATGTGCTGAAAATAATACAATGATTTCATTTTTCAAATATTCTTTATTCCTATTTCAGATTTTAATATAATGTAGTTATTGATTAAATGTATCATAAGTTTCGTGAAATAACAATAAAACTGTTGCAAAAAATTAAAGGCAATATAAATGTATTGTGCATGTAGGAAATGTCACGCTTGACAATAGGTCCAAGTGTGGTTCGAGACTAGGAAACCAAGCATAAGACCGAGACTTGTATACTTATATAATATTAAGTTTTGATATGCTTGATGGAACTTTTTATTCAAGAATGATATATCATATAAATGAAGTAGGTAGTAGAAAGGTGATTTCAGAATTGATCAACTCAAATTATGTATATATTGGACAGAAATAAGAAGATACTTAATATAAATAAGCTGATATATACGAATTACTTTACGACTGAGTTTTCTTCTTTTTTTTATTTTCTTTAAACTTACATGCCATTTTTCATAATATATCTAGGTAAGAATAATGAGAAATAACTTTTTATTGAGGAAAGTATGTAAATATAGAAAGCATAGGTATTTTAAAATAGTGGTATTTCAAACTCAAGGGTATTATCTTCATATCTGGCCACTTTTTTTTAGAGTTAAGATTGTTTTCATGATTCAATGAAATAAAATAAAAACAATTTATTTTTTAACGGGTATTTTATACTAATACAATGAGCTTACATAACTCACCTACGCCTGGAGTAAAAGCTGGTACACTGGGCTTGAATGAAAAGAGCGATGGGTATAAAAGAGGATGGTAAGGGCTGCTTGTGGTGTGATAGACATGAGAGGTTCCTGGATAGATAGCCGAGGGTACTCTTCTTGCTGCAGCAACCAATGAAGATATAGTTCTTGGTGCTCTTTCATGTTGAACCGCTGAAAATGACACTGCTCTTAAGATCTATCTCTTTATATTGTCAAATGTACACCATGTTGATACAGTTTATGAAATTTACACAGCAAATTTAAAGATTAAATAACTCTATCTTGATTAAAATAAAAGCATTCAAGAAAAACAAATAATTGAAACGATTAATTTCAATAATTTACTGTTTAAATATAAAATCATTCATTAATTCATGAAGCTTAATTTTTATTTGCGGAAAAACACTCAAGTATCAAGACTAATTGATATCTTGATGCAATCAAGTGTTTGGATTATGCCCCGTCGGCCAAAGCGACCGATGATGTTTACAAAAGCTGTGAACGCCAGTCTGTTTGTGACACTCTGGGTGAATTTCAAGTTGTGAATGACTCGAATTTCATGTGGGTGGTTTTTTTTTCTTCCTGCTGCCCCTTTCTATATCTCTCGCTAAGTGCTTTCAGCTCATGCATTGTAATATATATTTGTATTTTCTTCCAACGAAGAGAGACCAACTTTATATTTGTTTTGATAGTGAGTAGATTAAACTGTGGTTGATAGAAATGAAAGTAGAAAAGAGTGTTATAGCTAGATGAAAATAGGATAGATAATATTATTAATTCTTCTGTGAAAATAAAAGTAATCTTAATGATTTCTTGATGCTTTGCTCATGGTCGGTGTTGACAACTATTTTAAATGTTGACCTTTCGAGTTTTTATTGATAGAAGAAGAAAAATAATTTTTGGAGTACGGAAAATATTATCAAAGTGACTGTAAGACATAAAATTATGTTAGTTGGAATAGATCCTAATAGCAGTATTAAAAAAACTTAATAACAAACAAAACATAAATACAAAATTAAGTCTACTGATTTTATATTTGTTCTTCTAATTGACCAGTACTAATTAAATTATTACATACAGTTAACAATTATTTATGTAATTAAATTAAAACATACCATCACGTTTCATGTTTACTTCTAGACACTTGGCGAACCTGCATGCTTGACATTGATTCCTTCTTGATACGTCCACAATACACTGTCCATTTTCTTTGCAAACATAATCCAAATTTCTAAAATTTAACAAAAAAAAATAATTTTTTTCGATGCCTAACTTGAATAATGATTAAATGAATAATTTTAATAAATACAATTAAGAATAACTAAAACTGAAAATCATTTTAATGAATTTTGTTTCTATAAATGTTCTATTCAATACTCAATTTTATTTGACTTAATACCCAATTATATTTTAATGATAAAAAGTCAAAATTAATTAAACAGCCAATTGTTTAGTAAGATGTTTAAAAATAGTACAAGTGTGAATAATCTAGTACTGTTAATGTACATCCAGTGATACTCAATAACTCTTTTAAATGAAATGTTCAAATATTATTAACATTAAATCATTCCACTACTTATTTATGTGAAGTATTATGACTTTAATTGAATTTTTTTTCTCTTGGAGTGGTCTTCTATGAAACAGAATAATTGAATTTATTCCAAGAGTCACTTTAATATTTACTTGAAGTAAATTAATATTTAAAATTTCGATTCTTGATACTAAACAAGCTACGATAATTACCTCGCGTACCTGCGAATTGACCTCTTGAAGAAGCCTCGACATCCATCACAACTGGGTACTCCATAGTGTTTTCCTGATGCTTTATCACCACAGACTTTACAAAGAGCATTATCCCGACTATGCTCCTCCATATCACTCCTTGATACCCCAAATGCTGCATCAAAATCAACAATAATTCATTTAATTTCTCTTCAAACACTCGATGACCACATACACATCATTTCATTCAACTAATTGTTTGTTCTGAACATTCAAATCAATTTATTATTCAACATGTAGTCAAACAAAAAGGGAAAAAAGTTCAGATAAAAATGTTCTGTCACACTTTATGCTTAATAAAGGATATAAAAGAAGGGTAGATAAGAAAAAACATTGTTACTATTAATTAAGTTATTATAAGTTTAATTTATGTTGTTTTTAATAATCATGAATAATTGTTTTTAGATGGTACAGAGAGTGTAATAAAATTTAAGACAATTAGTCTATATTAAAAAAACACTTGTGAAATTAATTTTATAAATTTATAACTTTGTTTTTATATTTTATATAATGTTTTAAAACAAAGTTAGTACTTTATCAAAAAATTACTTGACAAATTACCTGGAAACAGTCAACTCATTTAACATAATACATCAACATGAATTTAATACTTTGTTTTGAAGAAGTAAATGCTAGAAAATTTTTGTGAATAGTTTGTAAATAAATTTTAAACAAACTATTAATGAAAGTTTAAACTTGAAAAGTTGAAGAACTTTAAACAATACTTGATAATAAGTAAAAGTTTTGATTTTTCAATGTATATGTAGATAAGCTGTTCACATGCTATTTAGCAGAATTTTTAACTTGACAATTGGCATGTAAAGGTCTTATAGACATTTATCATAGTTGGCTCGCACTATGATACAGTAAGTTACCGCATATGCATGTTCCATGAGATAATAACTTGTTCATAAGCTTTGATGTACAATTGCTCAAAGGATAGAATGAGACTTCGATCGTTCTAGTAAGCGTTTATCGATTCACTTGCGATTATTATTCTATACTTTAACAGCTAAAGTGACTCTATTAAGCTATTTTATCACTTCATTAAAATTTTATAAGCTTCATATTCTACATGGTTTCCTTGTGAATAATTGATTGGCTGTTCAGTTAATAATTAATTTCAATTTTTTTTTAAATATTTCCTACAGAAGTCAATACTGTGATTCAAATGCTGGTTACTACCTTTGACCACTCTTTACAATGTTGTCAATATGTGTGTATTACATACATCTTGAGCTCAAATTAATGTCAAATTTCAACTCTTCTCTATCTGGATAAAGACCTCATAAAATGTACTTATTCATTTCCATAAAATTTAATGAATTGATCATCATTATCAAAATAAATATAAAACAATTAATTTCTACTAAGTAATTAGAAAACTGCAATTAATAAAAGATAAAATTGAAAAAAAAGAATAGTTTCGATAAAATTATTGTAAAAATGGATCAATAGCTTTTCACTGCTTTTCAGTACTAATTAGCAAGCTTGTTTATCAAAAAAAAAAAGTATTTAAATATAAATGCAAATACTGTGAATGTATTTAAATACGTAAATCATACAATTAACCTGGTTTAAGGTACTACACATGCAGAGAAAAGTATTACTTGATCATGTTTCTGATGAGTCTTATTATAACATCATACCTAGTATTTTAAAAGCAATCCAGTGATTCAGATAACATACCTTCATTGAGCTACTGAAATGCAAATATTGAATACTTGTTGTCATTCGTATTTAAATATTATTTGAAATATCATAAAAGTACTTGAATATGTATTTCAAATTCTTAGAAAATATGCCAATTAGACTCTGATCAACCATTAATCCAATTAGTGATAGACTTGATGCTAAAGATAGGTGGATAGTTCCAGATTCGCTGTGATGCTCATTGATTTATTTCAAAAGATTACTTTTATAATAATCATTTATAATTCTGATACTTTTGGAACGGGATTTCATGGTGATTCGATGACTGACCATCAGTCTTTATAAAAACAAAACTATTTTTTTGATGAAAGATTATCGATTCGATTTGTTAATGAAACTTACTCATTGAAATGTCATGTTCTAATTTCTGAATAGAATTATACTTATTATGTGGTATCATTTATTCTTTTTCAAGTCTGGTTTCTTGAAGACAGTTCATCAAAGAGATTTATAAGATATAATTAATTCTTTTATTACATGAAAAGAAATCAAGATGGTTGGTTTTGTCATATTGTACTCATTTTTTATTTACAATCTCATAATTAAATTATATTTTAATCATGAAAGGATTTGTATTTAAACATTCGCTACACTTTCAACTTATTCTCAGTTTAATCACAACTTAAGGCATGATCATTCATTATAGTACCATAGAGAGAATAATAATGTTCAAATAAAATTACAAGAAGAATAATTTTGTTTATTATATTTCCAGAGCTTTGATTGTTCCATTCTTGAAATATTAAAATTATTTGTAACATAGGATCGCATGTTGAATCTTACTTTTATTTGAATTTTGAATACTCATTACGTTTAAATTAAATTGTAAAATTCAACTCCAAAGTAATATTCAATTTTTTTAAAACTTTATTACCACTTGAGATAATTTGAATTTTCACTAAATTGTTACATTTTCTCAATATCATTTTTATGTGATCATGTCACTGATGATTAATTGGAGCTTTGTATATATGTATGTATAAAACATATGTATTGAAATATAAATTTAAAAAGATTCTCATATAAATTAAGATATTTTCCAAAATATAAAAACTCAGCATTCATTATTCCACAAAAATCCAAAATGTTTATTTAAACAAGTAAAGTAATAGAAAAAAGATATTGTTCGAAATATTAATGATCACGGTGATGGAACATGTAACATAAAAGTTCAAAGAATTATCGATCAATACAACTTTAAATAAATAAAAACTCCAACGATCATATATAAGTCAAATTTCAACAACTACGATTATGAAAAATTGTAAAAAGTATAAAAATTTGCATTAAATAAAAATCGTAACCACGAAAGGTCGTAGAGTCATAATTTTTTTCCTCAAGGCTAGCAGTTGTCCTCAAGTCTTTATACCTCCCCGAAGTGACTTTTACAAGAGTTCTCTTTTACTCGTTCACCCTCGGACCGCCCTCGCACGCGCGTTTGCCCCAGGGCGTTTCTGCTATGTTTCCGTTCTCCCTCACACGCGCTAATAGGAGCCCCAGGAAAGCTTTTCCACCTGTGGTTTTCTCAAGCTCAATAATGCAAACACCGACGCAAAGCCGCCACGGCAACTCCAATGTAGCGTTTCGACTACACGCGGACATAGCTCAGATCATAAAAGAAACAAGGATATCCCCTTTTATATATCTGTACTGGTCACCATACGTTGTTTCTTTCCTCACCCCTTGTCTTTTACATTCATCAATGCCATCATACTTTTATTCTCAATCGACGACACGGTGGACGATCGACTCAAAATGAAAGGCATTAACTTTGTTCTCCTGTTTAACGACAATCAAATTTTTTTGATGGTTACTTCATCAATTATTCGGTCCTATACTTGAATGACAAGCAATCATAAAATTATTACTCACATTTAAAAATATTGATTAGATAACATTTGAACATTTTTGGTGACAAATCTTGTGAATTAATTATTCGATTATGAATGTTATTTGTTTTTTTAAGAACAATTAGGAACAATTTTTAATTTTCTATCAGGGAATTAAGGCAGAAGGCATCAGTGCTTGATGCTTTGGAATAATACATGTGTCGAGCTATGGTCCCTAAAAGAAAGGAAAACTTCAATAGTCGATACACTGATATTTGAAAGCAATAAAAAATTAGGAGAATTTAGTCACAGGCTTTTTGATACATCTTTTGAGGATTTAAGTTGTAGACTAAGTCTCATATCTGTAAATAAATTCAAGTCATACATTATTTATATAATGTTCTTATTTTTCAAGTTTAAATTGTTTATAAAAGTAACGATTTTCAAAATATAGTAATAATAGGCTTTGCAGAAAGACTTATTTTGAGCAAAAAGTGATGTCTAGTTTTGAAAAGTCTCTATCAGGTATTATCATTTTAAGACATTAGATTCCTATTACATGTTTATCATTTTGTATTTAATTGAAATTTGATAATTTAACAGTTCTTTCATTTTTCAGAAACATATTTTCTATCTAAAGGGTATCTTCTTCAAATAGATAAATATAAATTTCTGAAAATTATTCATTATATTTTGATTATCATGTAGCTGAAGTTTCGAACGTTCATATCAATGAAAAAAAAAGTGAAAAATTTGAAAAAAAGAAAACCAACGCACAGAAATCATGTAGAGTATGTAAAATAACGAAATTAGAAAATAGAAAATCCAAAGGCAGAAGGCAACAATTTAGATCCACTCAGAAATTGGCAGATATATTCTGTACATTGTAAAAAACATTTCTGAATGAACATTTCATACGAACGTTCGAAACTTCAGCGACATTGATTATCAGTGACAATAAGAATGCTGGCTCATTCGGTGATCGGCTTGGTCATGATAATCAATGAATAGTAGTTACTTATGACAGTTTTTAAAAAATAATATTGTTTATAAGAAAGACAATCCTATGTAAAAAAAAGAACATAGATGAATGACATCTGTACTGCATTCAAATGAGTCAAAAATATATTTTATTGAACGGATGTATTGATGATCATAAAAAATATCTTTTGCAGTATGTAATATTTGTTTCAAGTGATACTAAGTAAGTTTGAGCTGAACTCTATTTTTATGTGGTTTTTACTGAAATTATCATGGAAGAGTATTTTTAGATAATTTTCATTTAAGACTTTATATTTTAGCAATATTGACGATTTGATGAAGCTTGACACAGATTTAATGGACTTGATGCAGAGGTGGGCAAACTTAATTTTTGAAGGTCAAAATAAATTTCGTGATGTATAAAAGAAACTTTGGATACATGTTGAATTTTTGAGTGTCTTTTCCTCTTTGCTCGAAAAAAAATCAAAATTTTTTAGCTTTGATTTCATGATCATCACATATCTTAAGTATATTGTGATATTTTTCTGCTTATAATTTAGCAATTTCGTGAAGAAAAATTTGTAAGTAAAGTTGATTTATTACAAAAATAAAATTCATCCCATTAAAGTATTTATTCTAAGACAGATAAATAATCATTAATAAATTATAAAAAAAATTATAGTCAGTATTAAAAAACATTGATTTTAAAATTTATCACATTTTCAAAAGATCGTTATAAACTACAATAATTGTATAATAATTTCCATTAATTATTTTCATTTGACAAATTATAGATTTCACCAAATTAGTTACACCCTATTGAATTTTTTGATACATAACATGATTAAAAATCATATTTAATAACAGTATTTTCAACACCAATTTTCTTTGCTTCATGGATACACAATAATTAAAATCTAATAAAAATTAATAAAAATAAAAACACTCGAGTAACTTTATAAAATAATAAAGAATTTAAACAGCTGTTCAATTCATGATTTAATATGAAAATGATAGTTTAAATTTAGCAGGTGGATTCAGAAGTCAAGCCAAGATATTGTCTCCCCTAAGTAGACTTAATTTCCCTCCCTATATTTAAACTCAACTTCAATGCGTCTACAATTATCGAAGGCCGAATTATTTAACCCTGTTCGCGATGTCAACACACTAATTATGAATGGGGGGTAGGGTTGATAGCAACAACATATGTTTCGTCAGAGAAATCGAGACCAAGGGGTGTTGGATCGAGTGGAAAAATCGAGGGTGAAGCATAACAGCATGAAAAAACAAATTGTCAAACAATTCAAACTATTTCCTATCCTCATTAGATCATACTTTATTTACATTTGTGTTTTTATTATCCAGGTATTTAAATTTATCTAAAATTTTTTTAATTACTTGAATAAATTTAATTTTTTTTTAAAGAAGCATGAAACTGCAATTTACATGATAGCATCAGTGTGAAGCGAACAAGTTGAAGATATTAATAATGTAAACCTATCCATCACGCAAATTTTCATGTCAGGTCGTTGTCACGTTCACTCAGAGTACAAACTTAATGTTATTTCAATGACTTTTCGATAGTTTTGTGACACAAAGTGGAAAAATGAGTATGCGACCGCATCAAAAACAAAGTCAACTTTCTATATCTCCACCACACCGGGGACAACATTTTTTATGGTAATTTTTTTTTCCTCAGTGTCACGTCATGTGCATCTTTTCGCATAAAAAATGCTGATTGATATGAAATAGATCTAGATGTACATGAACGAACAATCAAGTTATTGTAGTGAAAAAAATTCAAATTCATTCTCTCATGTTGAAATTATATTTAGGTTTTTTTTCTAGGTACACTAGATGTAGCACTAAATGTGCTAAGATTATTAGATCAGATTAAAATAAATGAAAATTGAAGTGTTATAATTCTATGATGAATGAATAATCATTTAATTACAATTTACAGAAGAAATAATATATCTATTAAAGTTATTATTAAAAAAAAAAAACTGTTCAAAAATACTTTTTGTCAGAAAAAGAAATTAAAACAGTATAACTATTTTATTAAATTCAATATATCATATTATTATTTGAATCAATTTACTTCATCAAAATAGAGCCATAGTTATATTGCTTGGAGTATTTTCATGACAACCTAAGTTTAAGTACCACCAAAATCATTGTAAGACTTTGCAAGCATAAGTGTTCAATAGCTCCAATAATATTGGTGTAGATAGAAAGTTTGATGAAGAATGAGACTCTGTATCTTTGCTATTAATCTGATAGTATCTATGGTATGTTTTAGTCAACACTCTGTACCAAAAACTTCATATTAGGACAATGAAAAAGGTACAAGTGGTCAACTCGAGATACATTCAATACTTACAGAATCACCACAAGCCCTGTCAAGATCTGATTAGATCAAATCGATTTAAAAACAAATTACAAAATGATAAAATAGTCAAATAATCTTCTAGTCATCATAAATCCGAAAAATTCGTCAGTATCATAATAGATAGACTGTAGTTCTAATTAGAAATATAAAGAATAATTAATCTGGTAATATAACTAGGAAAAGTAGTGCTGACAAGGAATAACAATTTATTTATATCCTTGAATGCTCAAAAAAAGATAAGATTGAGGAATTATTTAGAATTCATGTGCATTATAGGTTTCATTTTACACATTATTATTTTTATTTAAGGTTTTTGAATAAGACAGCAAACTCCAATTGTTTGTTAAAAAATGGAAGATCAAAAGAATGGAGAAAAATAGGTAATAAAAACCTCATATTTTAATGGAGGATTATTTCAAAGAAATTGATGTTTATGTCCACAAATTTTTAACTTTCATGTTCGGAATTATATTATTTTGCGTCTCGATTATCTCGAGAACAAAAATGATATCGACGTGGGACCAACTGCATTCGACACATAATTACGTAACTTAGAACTGATTAGGTTTTCAGCAAAATCGGTCTAGTTGTTTTTCATGCAGAATCAAAAAATTAACAAAAATGGTAAACTAGTTAAATTTTGCAATTTACGCAAAACAAAAAAATATTTTCATTTTTTCCACTGGGAAGTTAGTCATGTAGGCCTTCCAGGTCGTACCCAGTCCATTACAGAGAACGGATATTTGAATTTTTTAAAATTATTTCTTCAATGAAAATCGATCTCTCAAATTTATTATCAATGAAAATATTTATTATTGTGAGTTGTTCTAAAGTTTCAATCAAAATTATCATCATAATTCGCAATTACTTTTCACGTTTTCCCTTCTCATGACTCTGCTTTTTTACAAAATTCATGAAGAGAAAAAAAGCACATGGTACTTTCGGAAGATTCTCCACTGATGCAAATGTAAATTTTTGGTTAAAAGAATTTCTACAATGTCTGATATAACTAAAATGGTTAACAATTGATACCAAAATTTATAAACGACCTCTATGTTATGACATTGGTAACCGACGGGAATAAAGCAACTGGTCCTTATATATGATTGCTCATTTTAATTTGACTTTAGGTCTCCAACTGTGACTGTTCTCTGTTACCCGCAAACATGTGTTAGCTTCACACGCCTGTGGCAGTGATTACGTGACCAAGATTGACATGATTCTGAGGGTCTATCTATTTGTATCATAAATATATTGTATTTTAACTCTTTTTTGTGTTATATATAGTGGTTATGTTATAAAAATGTATCATTTTTTATTATTAAATTAAATAAGAATAACTTGATAAAATAAGTAAACAAATAAATCACACACATCTTAGTGTGTGAATATTATGAAACCAATCAGATTATTTCACTTATGAATTACGAGTAATAATTTATTTAAATATATCAAAAAGGTTTAGTTTTCTTAGAAATTTAAAATTGATATACAGGTGAAACTAAAGTATTGTTGATTATTTAAACTGTAAGAATCTAGAAACCCAAAAACTATAAGCTAAGAAGGTGAGTAATCAGAAAATAATAACAACAAAATATCTGTCAAAGCAATAATGATTTCAGTTTTTATGAAATAACTTTATAATTTGCATTTTAAAATACAAAATTTGATTACTAGAAACAATTGTGATCAATAATAATAAATTTATTTGTGTTTTAAAAAAAAAAAAAATGAATTTTGTTTTGCATTAGAGGAGAAGGTAGGATTATGGATCACTTTTTGTTTTTATTCAATTACATTTTAAAATCAAAAAACTTTAATGTGATAGAAATCTATGAATAATTAAATTTGTCAAATCATATTTGTCTAAAAAATTAAAAATAAGAATATAAATTTGAGTAATTATTGAATTGTATTGAATATAACGGATAACAAATTAAAAACTGGATTGTATATAAAGCTTTGGTTTAATATTTGGATTTGCTCTAATTTCAACAACTTCTACCCAAAAGCACATTTTCTCTTTGGAGTCAATTCATGAATCAACTTCTATATGTGTCATTTTAATAGAAACTTTAAAATCTTTCCATGCTTATAAAAATTAATATGTTGTCTCATTCAGTTTTCTTTTATAACACAAAATCTTATATTACTTTAAAATAACTTAATTTTTAATATTATTTTTTCTCAATCAGTGACCCATCTTCACCTCGCTCTATTAGCTCTGAAGCTGAAGTTGAAAAGAAGAGTTGATATTTTTGACTTTATTAATTACTTAATATTTGTACAGTAAGATATAATAATTTACAATAAAAATTTCAAATGGCTAAATTTTAAAAGAATCAATATTTGATCATTAAGCTCATTATTAGGATAATTAGATGAATGATATAAACTATGTCCATTCAATAATATTGTTAGATATAACAAAATAAAATAATTTGACATTTGATAAATGATTAAGCCTTTGAGTCATTTTTCATTGATTCAATGGTAATTGCATTGATACAAATCAAGTATAACATATGCAAGCGTCCTTGTAACATATGTGTTGCAATCATGCAGTAATATTATAATAACAGGGGTAATCTTGTGTCCCGCAATTACGTAGTTCGGACAGCAGAAAAGCGTTTTACAGGTGTGGAAATTCACAACATGCTCATTATACTCATGACTCTGTGTATGCACATACACATAACACGCGTGACTTATTCATCAGCCCATAAAGCTATCAACACTGATTATAAGATTCTTAAGTATCTTGGACAAAAGTTACATTTTTTTTGAAAAATATCTCTATCTGAAATTTGTTAAATAAAAATTCTTATCATGCATGTCATGTGAGTTCTGTGAAATAAACATAAAATATGAATAATCCAACAATAAAAATTATGACAAGACATTTTATTATTGCTATTAACAAATAATTGTTGGAAAAATAATCTACAACTTTTGAATGCTTTTTATTTTCAACAAAATTTGTAAATAAATATGAAATGACGAAAATAGAAATTAATGTAATTAATAAAATTGATTTTAATAAATAAAAAATTTAGTTATAAATAAAAGGTTATGGTTATTCTATTGTACTAGTATTTACAGACGAAAATTTATTTTCAATCCTTCAATGTATATTGTAACAGCTATGATACATCTACTTTCACCATTTTTAGCTAATTTTTTGTCAAAAATTTTTAATGCTAATTATCAACACAACATGACTGAAAAGTATTTATTTTATTGTCTAACGTTATTTTTACTTTTCATTTTTGTTAATCTTTTATAAAAAAGTCAAACGTTGAAAATAATAAGTTAATATTCCAGGCATTGTTAAAAATGATTAATAACTAAATAGAAAAAGAATAATAATTTTTTAAACAAATTAAATGATGGATTCAATATTGTATTATTAATATTTTAAAAAGAAGGATACTGAAAAATATTTGACTAAAACTATCAAAATCTTATGCTTTTTATTTTTTAATTTCTGTTGATGTTTAAAGTTTGCTTATAAATAAAAGACAATTTAATTAAATTTACTTTAAAAATATTTAAATATTTCCACTGCACAGATTTTCAATTATCAATTATTATTGATTAATAAGTCATTTAAAGTTAAAAATCAATTGATAAATTACTAATCAATTTATAATCAAAAAATCTGTTTCATTTATTTATTAAAATTATTTTTCTAAATCAAAAAAAAAAAAAAACAAGAATTTTACCTCCATAATTTTCAAAAATAACAACGAAAATATATACCATATTTTAATTTAGAGATTATTAAAAAAAAAAAAAAATTTCAAGAAGCTTACCTGAATTGTAGTGACAAAAATGTAACCTTTAACCACTGAAGCACCAGTAAAGAGTATTTAAAACCAGACTTAAATCCTGCACAATTGAATTGATCGACTGACTCGCGAGACCTTACGTTGTGATCTATGATTCTTAATTCTTACTTTCCATCGACGGAGCCAAAAGGGTGATTTGGAGATAATCATTGAAGCCAAGGGTTGCTTACAGCTCACTCCTATTGGTCGACAGGGGGTGAAGCTTTTGTTGTCGTGGTAAGAGACTAATCGATCTGATTGGCTAATGGGCGGAGCATCCAAGTCACCCTGTTATGGAGCTTGCAATTGGCGATCGTTCTACCCCTCGGTAGAGACTAAAAGGGGTTGAAATGGCATAAGTATGTTCTGGGCGCCGGGCAAGCAACTTAAAAGCTACCAAAGTCAACTTGATGTCTTCTTACGTGTCAATGCAACCTTTGCAACCAATTACTCATCTGATTTCTTTTT
This sequence comes from Chelonus insularis, assembly GCF_013357705.1. NCBI lineage: Eukaryota > Metazoa > Arthropoda > Insecta > Hymenoptera > Braconidae > Chelonus > Chelonus insularis. Next base: position 250,160 of record NW_023276777.1, read on the forward strand.
TCTACAGCTAATCTTTTTCTTCAAACCCTCTTCAATATCACTTTTATCACCCCTTTTATTTTCTTAACTCTATCATCTGCTTTAATTATTCATTTAATAATTAAAAATAAAGTAATTAGTATTTTCTATTAGTCTCTATTGATGATAATTTATTAATTGTTTTGAAATAAATTTGATTTTAATTGTTGCAAGCTTTTTAATAAAAGAAAGAGGATTTGAATAATACAAATGGTGAGAGGAGAGTAATTTTTTTTCCATGTCTTCAGAAATGGAAGTAAAAAAAAGCTTAAAGAAATTTTCATAGATTGAAAGATCTCACTTTTTCTGGATGAACAGGAAATCCTTTTGAAGAAGCAGCAGCCGGGGCTAATGGCTTGGAGACGCTATTTTGTTAAACAAGAAAACCTTTTATCCCTCACACTGTAATCATGCCAAACACTACAGAACAGATTCAATGCTGGAAAATAGTCAAAAGGACCTTGTGCTTGATTGATTCTACAATATTTTTATCATTATTTTTCAGGCAATTATTTTGAAATAATAAAATATAGCAAAAAGATAAGCTAAATATTTGATGCTAATAAAATATTGATTGGTAATTATATCAAAATCTTTGGAAATAAAATATTATTTTTGGAGACGATGTGATAGACATTGAATAGACGGCCCTGAGATACTACTTGGTTTTCCTGTCACTGAGGGTAGTTGGAATCGTGAACCTTCCGACCACCGCGACAAGAGACCAACTGTCGATTCCCACGATTTACCCATACAACTTCGACATTTTTGCAGATCCTTCCGCTCTTACACTCGCAGATATCTTCACACTTTTATATAAGTGGTAATGGAGTGGCAAAGTCGATATAAACTCTCTCCTACATCCGGTATTGATGTCGTGAAAAGTTATTTGATGTTATTATATTTTATTGGATGTTGCACCTAAGGCTAATAACTTCATATCAGCAATAATTTAACCATTTTGTTTTTATGTAATCGAATAGAAAGTAATGGGAGTATGTAAACAGCTTCTGATCTTGACATCTTTGAATATTTTTTTTTTTCATTATGGGAATACATTTTTAATCTGAAAAAAATAATAATACAATTAAAAATAGTAGAAATAATAAATCTATTCATAAAATGAGAATTTGGAATTAATATTTTTTTGTAGTATTATCGAGAAAAATTATCAGGAAATAGTGATTTTATACTGTCGCGTTTTTTGGCTCTAGAAAATCGAAAAATCAACATCTTTGATGCTTTCGTTTTTACGGTAGATTTACGAAGAAAATTACGGGAATGAAAAAAAATGAAAACTTATATTAGTTTTAGGGCTTTAAATGTTCGTGTAAATGTACTCACGCATAATTGTTGATAACTTTTTTGCAAGTAATGGAATGAAGTTTTTATATTTTTTTTCTCAATTTACACAAAAAATCAAACAAAATTACTCAGTTAATTTTGAAATAGATAACTTAGAAAATAAAAATATTAATTACTGAATAATCATTGATAATTTTATTTTTAAAATTGTCAATTCATCGAGTAAATAATTACTTTTATTTACTTATCAACAAATTTTCGAGTAATTCATGATTAATTAAAATTTTTTCTTTGCTAATCCAATAGCCGCAATGCGTCATAATCCAATAGCCGTAATTTTGAGCTCTATCTTACTAGGGAGTGATTGTTTTACATTTATTATTATTATTATTATTACGACCTTTACATCAATCTGTTTTCATTTTTTATCTCCTTTGAACAATTATTCCTCAGGTATTTTTTTTGGCTACTGGACTATCAGTGAATATTCATTGTTTCCAAATATGGTAATAATACTAATTTAAACAGTTATGATTTTGTAACTGCAAATCAGTGAATATCCACTTTGATGAAGATTTTGAGAGCTGTTTAGGTAGAACAATTCGGCAGAATTATTGGAGTAATCTAAAGTTTAAGTATAACATTTCAAATATATTCTAAATGAAACGAATTTTTTTTTAATTTTAATTTGACAAGAATTACATCAAATTAGCTTAGAAATATTAAAAAGTCGTTAATTGTTTAACAAAATAAGAAAAAATTTATTAATAAAAATGTAACACTTACAGAAAATATTATTTCCAGATTTCGTAAATTAATTGATATTGTTATTCTTTTCTCAATACCTCACCAGTCCTTAATCCTTTGTTTTGACCTTGATGATCATTATCCTTTCTATTGGTATTTGTGATTTTATCATTGTTACTTTAACGAAAAGTTACTCTAAAGATTAAATGAGATGTAAAATTTATTGTTATGGTTAAAAATAAACTAGAGATTCTGAGGAGTTGGTATTGTACTCACTACAATAAAAATGAATTATATTGTGTTTTTAAGTAATTGTTTATTTAATAAACAAAGAAATTTATTGAAACATAAATTATTGATTCGATATCGTCTAACAATTGAGAAATTTTAAAACAAAAACGAATAATGAGAAGAATAATTACATGAAACTTTCATTTCTTTAATTATTCAGCTAATTATTATTTATTTGTTGTATCTATAATTAATTTATTAGTATAGTTTACTGAAAGATTTTTATAAATTCCAATTACACATACATATTTAGTATTATAAGACTAATTACTTTCGACATTATCATCCTTGTTCTATTTCTATTAAACAGTCATTGATTCCTGAATATTTTTATTTATATTCCTTTGAAATATTCGCTCCTTTCTCTCCTATAATTCAAACAAAATATTTCAAAAATAAAACATGAGGGCTTTTTATGTTAAAGAAATGGAAAATTAATCACAAAATATTTACCTCGTCATTGATTATTTCCTCACTGAATGTTTTTTTACAAAGTTCAATGTTTTAAATGTTATCTAACAGGAAATTTTATACTATGGAAATTCGGATAAAAGTACAAGTGTATTAATAATTAATATCTAATATGTCTGCGTGATGGTATATTCAATAGAGGAGAAGGTAGGATTATGGTCCAGTATTTAATATGGTCCATTTGTTTATTATGCAAGCACTTTGCATCTTCCATCAGCTAACCCACAAATATATTGAAAAATAACTTTTTGGCAATAATTAGAAATTTTGAAAAGTGACAATTGATGATAATTTAACAGAGTAAAATGTAATTGAATAAAAACAAAAAGTGACTCATAATCCTACCTTCTCCTCTATACATGTTGTTGACTAAACTTTATTTTCTTTAACTTTTAGATTAATTAATACAGTTTTTGCTCTCACAAATCGAATTAATCACAATTGATATTAATAAATCTTAATCATTATATAAGAATATTAAAAGTTCTTAATTAATTTACTCTAATTATGAAAAAGTTTATTGTAAGTTTCTTAACAATCAGTTATTTATTAAATAATATCTTTAGACGTTGTTATCAAAATGTTAATAGTTAAGTACTATTAATGTTCACCATCAATTACTAAAAATTATATATTGTACACAAAAATATCCATCGTCCTGTTAAAAAAGTGAATATTTGCTTTCGTTTGACTTTCACCGGACTCACTTCACGAATTTTGGAGTAATTTTTGATAAACAATCAATATTGTATCATCGTCATAAAAAGTAGACAAGTAAATTGTCACTAAACAATCCTAATTATTTTATAATAAATATTTAAAAACAAAAAAGTAATGGTTCCGGCCGGGATCGAACCGGCGACCTTCTGCGTGTAAAGCAGATGTGATAACCGCTACACCACGGAACCTTGATATAGATTGTGCGAAATTAACTATATAACCGATTAAATATCTCTTCATTTTATGTCATAATGAAAAGTAATTACGCCAAGTATTTAATACGCTGATATAAATTACAATTTTTTTATTTTATAAAAACCATGCTCTTTAAAAAAAAAAATATTTACTATTTTGCAGTGAATCTTTTAAAACTAAGCTGCATTCAAACTTCAATCTAAAAAAAAGTAAATATTTTTCTCCATTGATTACACTATCAGGAATAAATAGTAACGTATGACTTAGAACTCAATTGAAAGTTCAAATGTTTTCCTATGGTTGTATGTGCATTTTTTGTTATATTTAAGTAGTTTACTTAAAAATTAAAATTCATAAAAGATTTTTTATAGATTATTTATTATTTTATTTTTTAAGGACTTCTTTGCTAATAAATCTCAACTGTAATAGTCCTTGCTACTTTCAAAATCATAACAAAAACTATTGCACGTTCTCAAATAGAATAATTGACCCATAATTAATTTATAATTTTATATTTTTTTCGATTTGGTTTGGACCTAAAAAAATTTCTCCCACCGTCGGTAATTACTCGGAAGGTAAGGGCCAGGTAACAAGAGAAGAATACCTGATTTTCTTTTATCAACTAGCGATAGAAAGCGAAAATGAGGAAATATTCTACAATATGGCGGGAAGATAAACTGATCAAACTCAGTAGGTCTCACGAAAAATTAGAAAGGAAAAATGAAGAATTTATTAATTCAAGCATTTAATATTTTTCCTAGTAATACTTTAATGGTAATCATAATCGTTCTTTTAAAATTTTAGTAAATTTTTTTTTGGTTTCGTTTCTTAACTTAATTTAATACTAGAAATATAACACGCGCTGTCTCAAATCAATGACGTAAAAAATTATTTAATTTTTATTTTTATTCATTTCGAAAATTTAAAAAATAAAATTGACCAATCAACGCACGAATAAAATGGTTATAACGCTTTTCTGATTGGTCGATTTAATTTTATATTCTTTAGTTATTTTTTTTTCGTATTTCTCACAGTAATTAAAAAAATTTTTTTTGTTACTATCATTATTGAATTGTAATCTCTATGATTTTTATAAAAAAAAATATTATAAATATTTAATTATTTTCACACGAATGATTTTTGTCATTGTATCTCTTTGTCTGACAGTAAGTCATGAGTTTTAATAGATAGGATTATTCATTATAGAATGAGAATAGTTCGAATAAATCATAGTGCTATCAACTAACAATATCTTATCAATAATACATAAAACTTTATTTCTCTTACTCATATTTAATTACAACCAATAACTCAAACTTGATACAAAAAATTTATGCCTAGAATTATGTGCAACTTTTCTCCATAAACTTCATGCTTTTATATTTGAATACAATAAGAAATCATAAAAATTTTATTTCATGATAAAACAGAATTATAAGTATATGTAATTACATATAAGTAGAGTTACTTTTTAAATTTGATAAGAACGTTTATAAATTTTCAAAGTGTATAATTACTATTTTAGTGTCTATTTTGCAACTTTGTATAACAGTCATTGACAAAATGATAACAATTCAAATAAGTATTTTCATTTTTATTAATACATTTTGTAGTATGCATGGTGCATTTCGTGATTTTTTTCTAGATGATTACTGGTCAGCTGTAAGTTTAAATTAATTATTACTCAGAAAATTTAAAATTAATTTAAACAAAGCTTTTAGAATGAGTTTTTATTGAGATCATCATAATTCAATAAACTTCTGCTCTATTAATTTTTTTTATTTTCAGGAAAATATAGTCAAACGTGATGGATATCGTTTAGAAGTACACAATGTTACAACTGAGGATGGATATATATTGACTGTTCACCGAATTCCAGGAGGCAAAGGAGCACAACCAATTTTACTAATGCATGGACTGTTGTGCAATTCTGCTCTATGGCTTGTTTCTGGAAGAGAACAATCATTAGGTTTTTTTATCTGAAAATAATATTGACCATTTATTATCACATTTTTTTTTGTTACAATTTTCTAAAAATCTTCTCTATCTATATTCTACACATTTATTTAAATTTATACTTTTGTTATATAATTTATAATAAAATTTAAAGATATGATAAAATTACAAACTACGAAAATCGACCTCATTACAATAACACTCTTATGGGAAGTTAATTATATTGTTGATAATTGTTTGAAAATAGATTAGTGCAAGTTACTGCATTCAATGAACATCATTTATTTATTTTTGAAAATGAATATACTGTAAATTTCCTATGAATATCTTGTGATAACATTATTATTTGTTAGTGTATGTACTAGCTGATCAGGGATACGATGTTTGGCTTGGAAATAATCGTGGAAATAATTATGGACTGAATCATATTAACTTAACAACAGATGATACTGAATTTTGGGATTTCAGGTAATTTTAAGTGATAAAAATTGAAGAAACTGTTTCCTCTAGATCAGAAATTAATTTCCTTTTATATGTTATGATGAAGTTTTTACGAAATGGCCATCTATGATCTTCCGGCAATGATTAATCACATTCAGAATTTAACCAACCAACACCCATTTTACATTGGTCACTCTCAAGGCACAACAATATTTTTTTTACTGGCAATTTTACAACCAGATATAGCAAGTTTATTAAAGCAACCAATATCTTTAGCACCAGTTGCTTACGTAGGTGGTGGTGAAAGTTCATTGCAACTATCTGTGGTATCTATTATGACGACAATATTCGAAGTAGTTATTTTTTTCAAGAAGTCATAACAACTTGAATACTTAGAGAATTATATGAATATATCTCAATATTTCAGGTAACACAATTTTTCACTAATTTGCAAACTTTTTTTACTCCAAGTTGGTGGTTACCCCTTTTTTTTCTTAAATTATCCTGTGCGGTTTTGTCACTAGGAAATTATAACTGTTTAAATGCTGTGTCAAGTATTCTTGGAGATGAAAGACCTGAATTATTTGACCAGGTACTTTTAAATATTATGGCTAATTTAATTTTAATAAAATTCAATAATTATGTTGATTTGATTAAAGGCTATTTTACCAGCAATCATCACTAATTTTCCGGCTGGGACATCATTGAAAAATATGTATCTTTATACACAACATGTAATATTCCATCGTTTTAACCAGTTTGACTATGGTGCAACCAAAAATTGGCAAATCTATAATTCTTCCATACCTCCGGAATTTGATTTAAAAAAAGTCACTCAACCAAATGTGATATTTGTAGCAGACTCTGATGCTTTTGTTGATTTGCCAGTAAGTGATATATAATGAATCATATGCTTTAATTGCATATATTTTAATCCAAGTTCGTCATGATTAATAAACTAATATACAAAATAAAATACATAATAAAAAATATACAAATTATCAATAGTTTGATTTCATTGGAAATAAGAATATTTAATTCATATGAAACATCTTTGAAATTCACAAATTGGATATCTTAAAAATAAAATAGACTCAATTATTTATTCTTATTTGATGAATTAGTTCACAACTACATTATGTTCAACAGATATCATGTTTTTAATAATTAAAAAACAGAAAAAATATTGAACTAAAGTTTAGATTAAATTTTTTTTTTGTTTCAATGAGTGCACTCATAAAATAAACTTAATGAACTGCTTTTTTGCCACTATCACTTGTTTCTTTCGCACTATTAAAAATAACAATTTTATTTCATGTAAAAAAATTATCTTATCACAAACGAAAATTTGAATTGTCGTGAAAATATACTCAATGTGCAATAATGTAGTTTATGATAAGATAATAGTTGTCAAGAATTAACACAATAATAATTTCCATAAAAAATAAAACTTTAAATAACTTTAAACTTAAAATATAACTTTAAATAATTATTGAAAGTTGATATTTTCTTTTCAACAGGATTTAAATAAAATATTGCAATTAGTTCCCAATATCGTTGATCAATATATCGTGAATGCTTCAGGATTTACACATCTAGATTTTATGTGGGGAATAACTGCAAAACAGCTAGTTTATAATAAAATATTAGAGCTTGTCTCTTAATAAAATTGAATGATAAATTTAAGTATCCGCAGTTTAAGTGAAAATAGATTATTTCTAAAAAAATAAAAAATCTATTACATACATTTTTATTGATGAATTTCTAAAGTGTGTAAGTCATTTAGATTTATCTAAAAAAAGACTATACGATAATAATGTGAATCAATAGGCTAATTGGCAGCCTGGATCATTACAGATATTGGTTCAGCCGAAGAAAGAATTTTATATGAGCAGAAATCGACTAAATTGATGTTTGTTCAATGTTGGTTTAGAGTTGCTGTAAGACATTTTTATATTACAATCATTCATTTAGTATTAGCGAATTAAAATTTTTTTTTAATTTGATAATGATTTATAAACAATTAAACTTAACAGAATTTATAATAAAGCAAAAATTATTTAGCAAGTTGTTATAATACAAATATATTTTCGGATAGAACATCCCAAGCTAAGTATTTGTAGTTGTATTTAAAAATTAATATTCAAGTATTTTTTACAACTGTACATTTACTTTCAAATAATTTTTTAAATTATCTAGACTTAAATTAAATAAGGATTCGGAAAAAGGCTTAAAAAGTTCTCATTATAATTTAAACTTAATAATATTTTGATGATTTCGAAGCAAGAGGGTTTGTATAATATCAAATCCATCTCTTGGTGATGGATAAGTATATTTTTTGCTCTGTTTTGCTTTAAGCTGATGATTCGGAAATTTGTCAATTTCTTGGTGCCCTAATGCTCCCTTTGGGGAGACTACGGTTTCCGTGGCGTCGCGATTTTTTTTGACTCACAAAATTAATGTAACTCGGTACAATGTACTTGCAGGGTGATTTTTTTTCATTAAACCGAAGAGAACCCTCTAATTCTTTGGACCAAAATTATGCTCATGTATAAGCCCATATAAACCCAAAATTTAAAGTATCAATATCTCGAAAACTAAGTAAGATATGAAAAAATTTTATTCTTCATTTTCGTCTTATTTTGGACTGTTCTATCGAAATTCATCGTCATTTCGTGGCGCCACGGAAACCGTAGTCGTGCCTTCCCTTTTTTTAGTGCATCTCTGAAAATTATCATTCTTCGAACGATTTCCCTGTTACCAACTCAATTTCAGTTGAGATCAAGCTTCGACCTTCTACCGCACAACGGGAGGGCATAGAGTCAACTTGCTGATTTTAGCCTAGTCGGTACTGTATATCGATTATTAGCTAACTTCACATGTTCACGTAAATTCATAAATAGGAATTAGCTCAACTAAACTGTTATTAAAAATGTTGTAAACATATAACTACTATAATAGAGTTAATAACACTTGTTTCTATTGTTATTCACAGTTATTGATCAAGTAATATGAGAAAAATGTTATTCCTTCATTCTTCGAAAGTGTTGATAGAAAGTTTGAATAGGTTATTTTTATTTGCCAATGGCATTTTTCCTCTACTATACATCCCGTCAACATGTGTATTCAACTTACAATACAACAGCTAATAAATTTTGAAAAAAGTTTTATTGAAAATTAAGAAACCCTGCGTTACATTTTTAACCCCTCTTTCTTCCCACGAAAGGTACAGAAAAATACGTGCAAGACACTCAGTAGCAGTCAAGTGCTGTGCGTGGCTAGATAATAACAAGTGTAGTGAGAGTGATTGTGGCAAGATTGTAGTTCTGACAGAGTAAATTATTAACTAACTTCTAGAAATGGTGGACCGACGTGAAGGGCGTGAAATTTTAACAATATTATTTTTATTTATTTTGTGGTATGTGATTTCCAGCAGTAATAATGTTGTTGGAAAGACGCTGTTGTCAGAATTTCCCTATCCACTGACAGTAACAATGGTGCAGCTAACCTCAATTACAGTATTATCTGGACCTTTTTTTAATTTATGGGGAGTCAGAAAATCTGCTTCTGAAATATCCTGGAGTTATTATTTTAAATTGATTGTACCACTCGCCCTTGGAAAATTCTTAGCTAATGTCTTCAGCCACGTCAGCATTTGGAAGGTCCCTGTATCTTATGCTCACACTGGTACGATATCATATAACATATTTTTTCATTTATTTACAATATGGTAAAATGTTCATACAAATACGCATTTTATTTAAAAGTTATTCATTACTTGAGATATTTTGATATTAAGATAGTTATCAATAACATACTGAATTTATACAATATACTAACTTAAATTTGGCTCTTTCCCAGTAAAGGCTACAATGCCTCTCTTCACTGTCATCTTGTCAAGAATAATCCTCCGTGAGAAGCAGACGAATAAAGTTTACTTTAGTCTTGTACCAATAGTATGTGGAGTTGCTATTGCCACGCTGACGGAGCTCAGCTTTAATTTTATTGGACTTATCAGTGCGCTTGCATCTACATTGGCTTGTTCTCTACAAAATATTTACTCCAAAAAGGTAAAAATTCCATCTTTTAGATATAATGTTGATTTTAAAATTATACTTATTTTTGTAACACCTTATTTTATATTTCCATTTAGGAACCTTTTTAATTATCTTATAATTTGTTTCCTGAATGAAACGTCTGAAAATATATCATGTATACAACACATTTCATGCAGATGTTAACATTTTAATTACTCAGATTGTTGTGTCTTCCACTAGTTTTTTCCGTATGACTCATACGTAACAGATATAGTGACATAATTTTTTTTCTTTTTACGTTATTTTACTGGTAATTTTTTTTTCAACAATTTAAATTTCGTAGTGTTGAAAACATTTTCCGTTTCGCTAGTGTGTTGTAATCATAGTTGAATGTTTTAGGTTTAGTTTTCTATCATTTTTATAAAGTAGTCTTGATTTAATTAGATTTTGTAAATATAATGTTAAAAATTAATCACTTTATTAACTTTATTAACTTTTAGGTGCTATATGACACTGGTATTCATCATTTAAGACTCCTATTCATCTTAGGGCGTTTGGCACTCTTCATGTTTTTGCCAGTTTGGGCAGTTTACGACCTAAAATCTCTGATAACTGAGTGGGTGACAACTGATACAATAAGTTATAAAGTATTAGGATTATTATTTTTAGATGGTACTCTTAATTGGTGTCAAAATATCGTAGCCTTTTCTGTTATGTCAATAGTTTCACCTTTAACGTTTTCGGTTGCAAATGCAAGCAAACGGATATTCGTAATAGCTGTTACACTTTTTATATTAGGAAATCCTGTGACATGGTTAAATATGTTTGGAATGTTTCTCGCAATATTTGGCGTATTTTGTTATAATAAAGCTAAGTATGATCAGCGACAAGCACAAAAAAATCAAACAATTTTACCGAAATATTCAAATGTTATGAAAAATGGAAACTCACTGCTTAATGTTAATGGTTGGAGTTCAGACACTCATCGATTATTGGCAGTCTAGTCTTTAATTTATTTAATTAAAAATTCATTTACTATTGACTTACTCATTCAGGTTGAATATTTAGGCCAATTTGATATTGCCATACAAATATATCTTGATTCTAAAATATTTTGTCCAAAATAAGTATTCTAATGTTTGTATTTTTTTATTTAAGTAATCATAATGGCTTTTAGGCTTAAAAAATTTTTATTTAATAACGAAATGAAGTGACATTGATTAACACATTCTTGTATAGCCTTGAATCATTTATCATTGACAAATAATTAAATTTGTTATTGTATTTTAATGACAATAATCATGTTGATCATTAGTTTCTGATATATTAAAAGGCTCATGGTATAGATAGTGCTTAAAAATTGTGTTCAGGTATTTATTCAGTTGACGATTGATATAAGTCTAAAGAGTCGAAATAAAAACAAGTTTTGAATGACTTTGTTTGCAACCGAATTGAATAGTATATACTTCTGGTTTTTTTAATCTAGTCCTTCTGGCAAGGAATTAGTGGCAATTTTTTATTAACGTGTATTAATATATCAATTGCAGGTCCAATTGATAGTGCAATTCCATCATTCATAATAAAAAATAATCTATGTTTGTATTCACCAAACTTGATCATACCAATTTTGTAATATTAAACAAATTTATGTAATGACAAGAATGGTATGCAGACTAGAATATTGATTAGTCCTATTTTATACTCATAAAACGATTTGGTGCTAGCTAATAAATAAACGATAAATATGATTGATTGTGACTTATATCTGTAATTAGAGATAGTAAAAGAAAACATAAAAGATTAAAAATTTAATTCTTAGCTAACAATATATTTAAATTAAAATTTTCCATTAAATTTCGATTCATTTACTCCATCTTTTGTAGTTAAATTTGTCTTTTTATTATAAAATGAAGAAATAAGAATTTTTGTCGTAGAAAAATAAACATAAAAATTTTTAAACAAGTTTTCTACAATATTATTTAACATTATTAAAATTATAAAATGAGTGTTTCTGGAAATTAAATAAATGCTACGATTAATAATTAAGATTAGCAACCTTTGATATGACAATTCTAAATCAGGCCAGTTATTATAATTTCGCTCTTAAAACTTCTTAAGTGAAAAGGGGTATAGTAAATAGTAAAAAGCTATTATCAAATTCTTATCTTGATGACTATACAACTACTGAGTTACTTCCAGAGTGCCCATTAGATAGATGTATGACGTTAATAATAATTAAAACTATATGATTATTAATGTAAATATTTGTAAAAAAAAGGATGCGTGCAACAGTGGATGAGATAGATAGATGAATAAAAAAGCAAACTATAGGACATTTATTTTTATAAATAAACGCATGCGTACAAAAATATTAATGAGATATGTTAGGAGTCGTTCAAGTTTGTATCTTGATTAAATAAAGTATTACGAACTCCAAAATCGATGTTTTTTTTCTTGATGAATTAAATAATTATCACAGCAACAAGTTACTATTACAGCTCTTATTTATAGATATGGAAAATTATATGCAGATGTTTTTGTTTCAATTTTTTAACAATCATTTAAAATTTCACCAGATACTGAACATTATTCAATAAATAAATTGCATATCTTCTATTTTAACACCCCTTAAATAAGGATAAAGAAGAGACAGAGAAAAAAATAGTTTTTAAATTTCAATGATAAAAATTTAATAATTAAAATCTATTCCAAATTTCAAAAGTTGTACAATAATTTGTGAGTAACCTTTTCTATTGTTACAAATGTAAAATATTTATCTTGCATGAGAAATCGACAATAAGATAAAATGTGTTCAATCATTTGAAGATCCCTTTTAATATCAGCAGCACTGAGCTTTATATTGGTCAGAGAAAACAGATGTGTATAGAAGTTCAATACTGTGTTCTGTTTAGGGATCACCCCAACCTTGTTTAACTCCTACCCGGCTCTATAAGAATACATAATAAATTTTCCAGCCACAATGACCCATTTGGAATAAACTTCTATTCACATCTCTCTTCTATGGTTTTGGATAAAATTGTAATTAGTCAGAATTTCACAAATAACATTTAAGATTTATCTATCTATACTATACTACTATATAAATTTCAAGTGTCTGGCTGTCCAGGTCGCCTTTATTCTCATTAATTCATTTGTCTTGATTAATATTCTGTCTATTTTGCCAACTCTAACATTTAAAAAAAATGCAATTATCATGGAACAGACAGTTCAAGCTCGGGCAGACTGTGTCATTGTTCAACATTGTTAAAATTACTAAACTGTATAGTAATTTTTGGGGTGAAATTAGAATAAAAATAACTATGCAGTTTAGTAATTTTAACAATGTGTACAGTAATTTGTATAATGTGTATAGTAATTTTTATCCTTACCCTGCAGTGTCACCAAATTACCATAAAATTCAGGGTGATTTTCATTAAGCATTCCATTGCGTTCAATTAGTTCTAAGTTGTGTAATTGTGCGTCGAATGAAATTGGTCCTATGTCGATATCATTTTTTATTCTCGAGATGATTGTGGCGAAAAATAATTCCGAATGCACATACGTACAGACACACACACACAGACGTCCACTCAAAAACTATTGTATTCAACTCTGGGGACTTTGAAATGTGGAGATATGTCAAAATTTGGGATTTGCAGAATCGGACCCATTACAATAACTTTCCACTGGGAAGTTTATTTAAAAAAAAAGATTGTATCCAAAAATTGAATCACAAACATAACCTTTTTGATAAGAATTTACGATTTTTGTAATCGATGAACTGTGATCTCACCAATAATAGTACATTGTGCAACTAGGGTGCAAAGTACGACATTTCTACCCGTGTGTGATATTACCACCCGAGCCGAAGGCGAGTCAATTTTCGTGGACAGTAATTTTTTGTATTCTTTACGTCAACAATATACTGACCATTAGCATCGGTGATATCTTGTATACGTAGATTGCATAATTCTGCAGTTCGTAAAGCTCCAAGAACTCCAAAGATAAGAATAGTCTGCAATATAAAAAACAATTTTCAAATACTCACTAAATAAATTCTTTATTAATAGTATTTTACAACTATTATCTTATCTTCATAGCTAAATAAGTATGATCTGGTGCTGTATTGAGAAATTTATGTATTTCGTCCCACGTAAACACGGCTGCTTTTGTTGGTTGATACCCCTGACTGTTGTTCTTCATGAAAGTTTTTAATTTTTAAAAATTTTTGATGTTGATGTTGTGATTCACGTTTAACATTTTTTTCAGCATTGACCAGCGACTCCATAAAGTTGGTGGTTGTAATGATTCAGATAGTTCATTAAAATATACTAATAAAACGTTTTCGTCTATCACAGTAGCTTTTTTTTTATTTTTCCACTCCACGAACTCATTATAACATGTGATATATTTATCACGTGATTTTTTTGGCAGTAATTTATTATTCACTTTCTGCGCTTTTTCATTAAAATCGAATTCTTCTTCGGAACGCGATGAATCTGATGAAATCATTTTTCACGCACTTTTTATTCAATTCAAACTAACTTTCAACAGAACACAGACACGATCTTTAAGGACAGAAAATCTACAAGAGACTAACTAAAAATTATTTTTGGGAACTTATCTTAACTAACTTGATTCAGGAAAATATTGTGTGGCTTGCAGATGTTGTAAAGGATTTTGAAGAATTTTTTGTCCTTAGAGAAATGCATCATTTTATTGGCCTCTAAAAATTTTTTTACTCTTCTGGTTTGGATTAAGTGGAAAATTTAATTATTTCTTACTACACACAATATCTTGAAAGTTTTATTTTTGTTTTCTTTTTTTTTTTTTTTGGACGTAAGCAAATTTTCAACAAACGGGTTGTCTTGGATTTTCCCATCATTTAGCTTAGGAAGGTTTAATACTCTTTTTTTATTGCTTTTGTGTACACAGGAAAAATAATATGTTGTGACAACTATTTGAAAACTTTTCACAGGGAGGGAATTTAGTGTAATCGCTATATCAGCGCCACTTTCTAGTCAGCGGTAAGGCTAGAATTTTTTAGAAGAGAAAAAAGTGACGAACACGCACCTAGCGGTGAGGTTAGTACTATTCAAAGGGAGAGAAAGTTTTAAAAAAGCACCTAGCGGTAGAATTGGTACTATTTAGCAGGATAAAAAGTTTCAGACCCGTAATTATCAGTTATAATGGTTATGTTGCATAGAAATATCTTACTTTGCGCCCTGGAAACAGGGCTAGAATTCGAACTTTCGGCGAAGGTATGAGGAAAAACATATTACCGCATTGATCTATCCTGGAGCTAACAAGATTATTAGCGACATAATGGACTTCATATTAATTGGTTTATTGGTACCGTTAGTCAATGATATTGATCTTAATCGGTTGATTTGTTTCCAATAGTTACTATGTACATCTTTTTTACGTTTCTCAGTAAACCCTAATTCATAATGCAAGAGTAATATTTTAGTTATTCGCTTATTTAAAGGGTTTTCTTTACGTAACATATATGGGAATGGCCTAGATAAAATCGGATCTTTAGCAATATACGCATCACCTAAATAATAGTTTAAAAATTCATTCACATTACCAATATTGTCCACAAAAGCAACAGATGGATCATTTTTAAAAACACTCAACACTTTTCTTATATTTGTTATCTTATAAGACTTGTTTAATACTTTTTTATTTAAATCATCTAAAGTATCAGCATTTTTTATGGTCAATGGATTCGTAAGAAATCCTGCTAATTTTCCTAGGAACAATGATTATATGATCAAAATGTAAGAAAAAATCATTAGTAAAAATATTTTTTAACCCAGAGTATTGATATTTGTTCTGATAGATGTACTTATCAAGAGCCTGATAACTTCAAATATTGCAAATGCTACTCTATTAGTTTTCGCTAAGTAAAAGCAGACAATAAATGTGATTATCAATAAGCAACATGTATATAAAATTATCCATTTACCAAATAAATTATACATTTGCTCGAATAGTGTTTGATAGCCTTGGTTGTATGAGACAATTGTCGTCTTAAAAAAAAACTGGTGGATAAGAAAGTTCGAAAACTTGGTGTTTAAAGAAAAAAAAATAAAGAGCTGGTTTATATTTTCTAAGATCTAACGTTTCTTGTTTAACATTGGATAATTCTTGCACGCAATAGAGATAGTTATCTGTTTTCAAAGATAGATAATGTTTCTTGCCAGTGTCCCGTACAATACTTTTGTTTTTCTCCGCTATAGAAACCTCCATCAAACGGAGTCAAACTCACACAAAGTAGCCGTGTTTGATTTAAATATTTAGTTCGATCAAACACAAATCCTTAGCATATTTTTCCTACAAAAAAAATTGTAATTTATTTAATGTAATTAGTTTTAAGAGAATCAAATTTAATACAGATTCTGATTCTGTCAGATCTGATAAATTTTTGCTTGATCTAATAAAGTCTAAATTCAATTTAACTATAGAATATTATGAAATTTGCGCATGTGAGTACATTAGCGAGTGGCGTGATATTTATTTTCATCAATAAAAAGAGAAGAAATTAGTGTTGTACTTTGTGCGACCCCCAGCGACTACATGATTGGTCAATTATGTTTTAAATAATACTTGTCAAGCGAAGTTTTCGCTAAGAAATTATTTTATCTTTGTAAGACGTGTATGTACTCACTTTGCACAAATTTCGTAGCATCCTGTGAATTTGATGTAATTTTATTAATTTTTAGAGTTCGAGAACCGAGATAGTACGAACTACGTTGAATTACCTTTAGAATATCTACGATGAAATACAGATTTCTTTGTACCGAAATTTATATGTCGTCAGTATTCTGATGCGTACGGTCCGTACGAATTACTAGTCAACACACTTACTCGTTCTTCTGAATCCGCATAAATATAATAATAAGTTAATATGGACCAGTCGTTCCAAAATAAATTAAATAGGAGAGTAACATTTAAATCATCATATTAGATCTCCTGTATCGAAAATAAATATCGGATTATTATTATTCCAAATTTTCATTGCGCCGAATGTATAGAAAATTTGACTGAAGATTAAAGAAGTATTAGTAAGTATAAAATAGGCATCTATTTTGGTCTTCGGAATTGAATGTGCTTCTTTCATCAATTTATTCTTTATATACTTGACACCGTCCATTTTCACTGTTGGGTAGGTTGCTGATGGATTTACTTGAGTGTCCAAATGCTCCCAAATAAAAGTATAATAATGAAATGAAAAATCAAATAAATTATCAATTTCGACGAAATTTTCAGTTTCTACTGATGATTAAGATTTGAATGTTTCAGCCACTAGCGCAATATTTTCAAAAGATTATTTCGATGGCTGCCATATTGTGGATGATTCACAACTATAGTAAAAAAAGGTTTTTCTTTAATCGAACATTATAATGTTCAATACGAGAAAAACCTTTTCTTATAAAACGACAGGAGAAATTAATTTTAATTTTCTATAAGCTTTGTAACAAGGGTATTTAACAGCACGTATAACATTTACTTGAGAACATTAATGAATGAAACTAATGAACAGAATATGCTAGCAAAAATATTATTTTTTTAATTTCAATAGAATAAAAAAAATTTTTAAAAAATAGAAAATTTTTTTCTATCAATTGAATTTATAAATAACCCATGTAGAAAATTTTCAAAAAAGTAGTAAAGTTTTTAATGTTGTATGTATATCATTGCAGCCAAATATTTGAACATAAAGATTAATTATATTTAATAAAATAAAATAGAATTGTTTTTTAATTTTCGTTAAATTATTATGTAATTTTATAAAAATACTTTTATTAAATACTTGGCTGCAATGATTTCACGCATTTTTGTAGTTGTTTACATAAAGAAGTTTTATAGAGATCGCACTTGATGAACGATGATTATTGTCTTCGTTATTCATACTTGGCGCGTATTTTTGTGGAGTCCGTTAGGGCTATTTTTGGTGTGATTTAACGATTCTTTGTACAACAAACGGAATGTGCATCATTCGACTCCGTTACTACGACATGGAATTTTAGAACAGACATCACTATCTGTATATAGATAGTACAGTACCGGACATAGATGCTGTTCAATTTTTCAAGGGTTCTACAGGCGATTTTCCTATACCGTCCTATAGAAAATCACACAGCATTTATGTTCGGTACTGTATAATAGTCTTTAGTCTGGTAGTATTTAATTATCAACTCAATAAAAAAAAAAATTGTCATCTCTTACCGATCTTGAGATATAAACAAAATTATTGATTGAAGGACATGAATTAGTTTTCAAAAAACGTAAAACGATTTTTTTTAAAACGTCAAACCATCGGTAATACATTCTATGTATTACCTATCAACTTAAAATGTACATAAATATTTGTCGTTTTCGATACCGAAAAACTCGGTCGGCATAATACGGACACGGCATAATGACAGCGCGGAATGTACGATCGATCGTCGCGCATAACATCCACGCAGGTTCAGAATTAGAAGCGGCACCTTAAATTTTCCGGCATATTAGATTTTTGCGCCTTTTCTGATTTTAACTTATAAAATCTAAAAAGTAATAAGTGAGGAGATGTAAGTAAAATAATGAGTGCAATAATTCATGTGAACACATAAATTTTAAATTCTATTCTTTAAATTTTTCCTCCTCTCTTTTTCTTCAATTTAGTAGGATACAATTTCTCTTCTATTGCATTCCCACCATCAACTTTTTTCATGAGAATTTCCTACAAATAAAAGAAAAGAAATACTTATTATGTTCAATTTTTAATTATTGTGATTAAATGTAAAAAATGGATTAGCTACCTTACTTATCATTTATGAGTCACTTAATTTTTCGTTAAACATTATAAAATAAATAACAATCTCTAGACTTTGTACACTTTGGTTTTCTTTAGGGGGAAATTGACCGTTCAGAATGAAGTCGTAAGTAGACAGAAGATTCATGCTGCATTCACATGAGAGTGAATCAAAAGTCAACAGAATAACTATTTGAATTCTTCTGTAAATCTATATTTAGAATTTTCCCAAAAACTCAATTTAAATAAAAAGTAATTTTGAAAAAAATTATTAATAATTTTAACACAATTTTAACTGTTGCGTCTTTAATGCCTTATACTATTGTACTGGAGCGACATTTGTATCAGTACTATACTGTCCTGAACATTTTGGTCATATAACATTTGTGCCCCTTTCGAAATGTGCTAGTAGTAAATTTACAATGTTGGTGGAGTAGAAACAGTTTCAACCGTTCATTGTGTTTATTTATTCAATGATCCTCTAGTACATGTATTTATTGGATATAAAGTATATTCATTATGATTAGTAGAATATTCATTGATTATTTTTTTTATTTATTTACCAAAAAAAGTATATATTTTAATTTATCTGTACCTCAAAATTATGAAAAATTCAAAAAAACATGAAAACATGATTTTAAATCTATTTAATTTTCTCCTAGTATTTTCAATAATTTGTCGAACCCGTTTCTTTTCTTTTCCAACTTCTCTTCTTCTTCTTTTTTTCTTTTTGATGTGTAATATCTGGAACAAGACATTGAACTATAAAATGACAATGTTCATTTGGTTGTACTTTACTTCATTGTTATTGCAATAAAATAACCCTTACATTTTGTTTCGCAGCTTGAGATTTTTCCCACACTACTTCTTTTTTTTTTCTTTGTAGAAACATCTATTTTAATTTTTTGTTTCGTTTGTTCATCTTTTAGTAAATTTTGTGTTCTTGTTTCGATGACCTGTAAATTGAATTTTATTAAAAAGTATTCAGAAAATCAATCACACCGATTTTTTAATATCTCTGTACAGTCACAACTATTGACAGATAAATAAAATATCTTCGTCTGACAATTTATGATTAATTTACCGCTACTATCAACTACCGTACTTACTTGATTTATGTATAGGTACGTTTGACAGAAAGGAGCATTCAACACGCTCACCAGCGCTAAAAGAACATTTATTGAAAGATGGTTGTTTTATTTAAGGATATTTTATAAAAATTAATTTTTAACTTTTTCAAGTTAAAATATATTTTTTTTTTATAAAATGCAATGAAGTTTCGGTAGGAAAAATTTAAATAAATTTCATCGTTTATTTAACAAGATATTTAAGTTTAAAGTTCGTGAAATTAACATAGGCTTATATGGAGCATAGACATTTTTATCATTCATTACTGAAAAAAAAGATATTTCCAGAGAACTAACTCACATAAATTTAATGTATAGAATAAAATAAACCTTTTTTTTATGATTTAAAAAAAAAAAAGTTGAAGTTATCGTTTAAATATTAAGATATTAATGAAAATACTTCACTAAAATAACAAATTTTGTGGTTCTCTTCTTTTGACATTGAAAAATCTGGCAACGCCGCTGACAATATAGCAGATTTCTAACTATACGAGGTTGAGATTGCGCCATAGAAATTTAAAATAAATATTTATGTTGCAATTTAATTATTCACATATTTACATATATTTATTTTGTGATAAATTCATATGAATTTATCACAATTTATAGATTTAAAAAAAACAGGAATTAGGAATAAAAGGTTAAATGGACATATTTAAGAAAAAGTAAAATAAACAATAAGTAAACTGAAAACGAACATTTATTTATTTTTAATAAATATTTTGAAAAATATAATATTTATACATATATAAATATATATCTAAATATATGAACACAAAAAAAATCAATATTTTTTTTTAACTGTTTATGTTTCGAAATAATCACACACTTTGTTAATGATTTTTTCATTACTCGTAACTCGAGGCATCTTACCTGCAGTTGAACCTAAAAGCATTTTTTTACCTTCCTTACCGTGTTTATCCCAGGTTTCTTTTAAATTAATTGATGTCATATTTGCTTTAATCATTTTGTTAATAAGTTGTGCTGATAAAATATTTTTAAAACATGAAAAATCTGCTTTTTTTTGTTTTTCTACGAGTTTTAAATGCGCAGAATTAATAATCGTGTGAAGTGGAACAGTAAATTTAATTAAATCAAAGTTAGAAATTGAAAATTTTGTAATAAGATCTATTAAAACAGCAGTATCGTTGACAGCATTATGAGCATCATTCACACTCTGAGGCTTAAGATAATATTTAGCAAGTTCTTCTTGCTTAAAACTTCCTTTTGATTTAATTCTAGATTTCAACTCTTCTACGTTTTTAAAAACTTTAATTGAGTCAACAAAACCTTTGACAACTGCTTTGAATTCTTCAAATAAATCAAAAGTTTTCATTGCTCTTATAATGTGAGGAGCATCAAACGTTATGCCATTATGTGCAACAAGCACTACACTAGAAGATAGTGTTTTTAAAAAATTCATAAAGCCACTATAAACATCTTTTGCTGGAGTTGTCTGAACTCGTCTACAGCCTTTACTATCTTTCAAAATAAGATTTCCATTCTTAACAAAAAGACCTGTTACATTTGTCACTCTTTCATGAATTTTTCGAGATGGTAAAATATAATTAGAATATTGCGATTTATCACATCGAGCACTTATTTGTACGATTTCTGCTGAAGCACCGAATCCAGATGTCTCCAGGTCAAAAATGACAGGAATAGTATCTTCAGGTAAATTCTCTTCTGCTGACATTATTTGGTGAATATCAGGATCGCTCAATCCACAGGCACTAGAGTACGTAATTCCTTCCCTTTTTTCCATTTTTTGTTTTGATTGTGAACGACGAGTTTTTCGGTTTTTCCGTTGGAGTTTAAACTCTGTTATTTTTGCATTTGCGGACTGTTTAAGTCGAATATCATCCTTTTTAGATCGAAAATCAAGAGTATGTTTACCCGGTGATACTTGTAGTTTCTGGTAAACTTCAGTAATGTAGCTTGTACCTATATTCTTTTGTAAAGAAGCACAACTTACACGATAACTTAAACTGTCAGATCGACTGTAGCACCTAGATTTTGGTGCTTTAGAAGCTACAATAGCATTAAATGACTCGTTAGCTTGTGACGAACTGCATGGAGCAATTTTAGTTGCATTATTTGCAAATGTTTGAAAAATTTCTCTTATTTTACAATAAAGATCTTCTTCTTTCAATGCTTGTCCATTGGGCAATCCATAATGATGATAACTTTCAGGATTTTTTGAGAAGCGACACCATGCTCCACACTTACTGTGTTTACCAAATGAATGATCAACTACATTCATGATAGCAGCTTCAACTGCTGTTGGATTACCTTTATTTGTTTTTACAGCATAAGAAAAGGCATTTGTCAGATAGTCGATGACCTTCTTCTGATCATTTTTAATACCAACTTTCCATAATTTATTACTAAGTGATTTAATTGTATGATTAAGATCACTTTCTTTTTGAAGATCATAATCAATTTCTTGTCTGATTCGACACATGGTCGAAGCATCATCATCGCCAACTATAAACGCTATAATACAATTTTCATTTTGGAGATGCTCATTATGAGCAATCAATGATGCTGCCATATCTCCTTCCATTGACTTAGCACTTCCAGTGTAATCTGCTGAACATTTTTCACCACATTTACATTGTCCATTGACCCGAGTAGAACAAGATTTACGACGAATTTCAACTCCTAATATTAACCCACTTTCGACTCCAATCAAAGAGCAATGTCCTTAAAAACAAAATTTCGAATTAATTCAGATTTGCGAATTATAACTCCTAATAAATAGTATTTTAAAATTTTTAGATCTTTACCTGACAGACTATCATATGAAACCCCATTTCCTCTTGTTTGCCATGCACCATCTAAACTAGCTCGCAACTTAACCCGACCTTTTTCATCATAAGCATCACTTTACAAATAAAAGAGTATTTTTTTAAAACCAAACATAAGAAAGAAATGTGATCTTTAAAATAAATTAGACAACAAAAAAAGTTCAGTAATAAAAGAAAAAACTCCAAGCATAACGCCAGTCATTCAGGAAATAGAGTGCTAAAAGACAGAATAATTAATAAAAGTTTTTGAAAGTTCAAATCAAAAAATTATGCAATACCAGCAATTCATTTATTCTAGTGATAGAGCAAAGCAGTTTTAACATACTTATTTTACTATTATAGCTTCTGAAAGTGATTTAGTTAGTACCTAGAAATCTAAAAAAACATTTTGCTATAAGAAAAACATTGGTTAATTATGCGAACTCTTACAATATCTATATTTCTCCTGTATGAAATCTGTTGAAAATATTAAAACATGAAATACATAAACGAATCGAATGTTCTTTTTTTCAAATTTTATACAATCATTATATGGTATACAAAGAAAAAAATTGAATAGAAATAACCTATTTTTGACAGACGTCATATTGACCTTTGATATTTGAGAATAGTCAACTCTTTTTCTTTTCTGATTGCCTAGATATAAGTTTCTTCTGCTAACGTATTAATTACTGGCCCAACAATTTTTTCATGTTGTGATACAGTGACTGGATTGATACTGGGGACATTTGCTGCAGATAATATCCCATTTAAATGGGTTACACCAATGCCTGCATCAAGCATAGCTACAAATAACAATAATTGCTATTCACTACACACATCATAACTACATTTTTCTGTAAAAATAAACAACTTACCCATAGTAATTTTGAGATTCACATCATATCGTTTCCTATCAGTATCATCTGATGTAAAACTGCTTTTAGCTGTTTTAACATCATATAATGCTAAACAATTATGACACCTCACTTTTACAAAATTGGCAAGACCAACTTGTGTCTCTTCCTCGATATAAAGCAATGATAAAGCTTCATTGCAAATGTGACACCATAAATCGCTTCCCAACTGATCATACTCCACAAAACGTCGTCCATTAATTTCTATTTCAGCATCGTTTTGAGGTGCTTTTCTGCGTTTAACTGCGGCGCGAACATTATCAAGCCACTCTAATTTTCTTTTGGTCACAAATCTTCCTTTTTCACGTAATTGCTGATTATAGGCCATGATTTTAAATGTCAACGTAAACCAACCGCCAGATACACATTACTTAACCTTACATTACCCAATTCATTGGTACCAACCGTTTATTAAATTGCAACGTTGCCATATTTAATTTAATATTTTTATCATTATAAATACATAGAAAGAGATATATTAAATTCAGTTTTGTTATGTTTTTGCAGTTTGGAAGAATGACTCAAGTAGATGTTGTATTTTATGGAAATTAATTTTTTCTCAATATTTATAAAAGTTATTGAATTATTAATAGTAAAAATTCAGTTTACTAACTATTTAACATTTAAAACAAAAAAAAAATGACGGAATTAATAAACTTTTTCTAAATTAATTATAGTTGTGAAACTACTAGCCCGTAAATATAAATTTTCCTTAAGTAATAGGTACACGGTATATCCCCCCCCCCTATTGATACACTCCCCAAAACTTTATTACTTTTTATTAATTTTTTATACCAAAAAAAATTTACATTTATAATTTGGCGCCTCAGTAATTCTTTCATTTTTTACCAACATAATATTTTCCATAGTCATGCAGCAACTTCATGGTAGTACCAACTTTATAAAAAAAAGTCGTACTTTTAAGGAAAACGATTCTTTTTACTTAAAATGCGGTCCAAGGGGCGTGGCCAATTTTTATTTTTGCAAATAAATGATTTTCAGGACACAATAGCAATTGCAATTTATTGTCGTAGCTAATCAATGGGGTTTTCAAAGATTTTTTAATAAAGTTTATGTCATTATTGCAGAGAAATTAGAAATTTAAAGGAGCATAACCTCAAAAGTGCTAATTTGAGCGGAATAGAGACACGGTAGTGCCTTCGTCACCGCTATTCATACTTGGCGCTCGAGACACTACTAAAATAAACGTGTCGCTTGATACAATAGAATTTACAAAAAATTTTTACAAATATGCCCCCTTATTTGATGGTAAGTAGATTTCAGAAAAATTATAAAGTATCTAAAAATTTTTGCACATAAAAATTTCTATTTTATTTAGATTTTTATATTTATAAGAACTTTTCAAATATTATTTTTAACAAATATCAAAGTATACTTATCGTTGAAAGAATTTCAATTGATATTTATTTATTTTTCATTTTTACATTGCAGAGATGAAAATCAACAAGGAGTCATCTTTAAATTTAACAGAATCTTCGGAAATTTTTCTTCAAATTAACAATTTTAATGAAAAAAGATACCTTATTAAAATATTTCGGAAGTATGACTTTATAAAACAATCATCACTATGTTATTATTGTTATTATAATATTTTATAGTAATCACAATGGAAATTTCACG
Organism: Chelonus insularis; assembly: GCF_013357705.1. Classification (NCBI taxonomy): domain Eukaryota; kingdom Metazoa; phylum Arthropoda; class Insecta; order Hymenoptera; family Braconidae; genus Chelonus; species Chelonus insularis. The sequence goes on from NW_023276777.1 coordinate 275,618, forward strand.
TATTTTTTTTTTAGGTAATACCAGAGTATAAAAAAGAAAGATTGACAGGAGAGGTACTTTTATCATCTTTACTTATTAATTATACACGTATAAAACTTTCAATCTTTTCAAAATTATATAATAAATGTGATATATTATTTTTATCATTATTATTTTTATTAACAGACACTGAGATACTATCTAAAATGTAATCTTCATTTCTTTCACTCGGAACAAGTTACTAACTGAAATTGAATTCAAGTTATCATCTTCAACACTATCATTAAGTTTATTTTCCGACCACATAACATTGTGTCATTGAAAACAGACTTACCAACAGCTAATAATAAAATTCAATTGTTAGTAGAGTAGATTTTCATGGTATGAACTGTAGGAAGGCGTGAAAAACACAACTGTTGAAAAAAGGTAAGATCAATATTTGATAAGTAGACTAGTAAGAAACAAAAAAAAACAACAGTAAATAAAAAAAAAAGTTACAGTTTCACAAGTAATATATGTATACATAAATGACATTTTTGTTTATTCAAATGATTTTGGTGTTAAATGCATAGATGATACAAGACTTTTGACGTTAAGCTTTCATAAGTAATGAATTTTTTTTTAATTCTATTTCATTTGTCATCGTCATTTGTAAATAACTCAATACTATCTAAAAAATTTTTTCCGCTCAACAACATTTCTCCTGTTCATTATAAGTTTTCTCTGACCTTAACATGATCATTAATGATTGTCATAATTTCTCATAGGTTTGTAGAGATTTTTTATATTAAAAAAGAATTTTCCGTGCCTGAAAATTGTTCGTTAAATGACCCATAATTTTACAAAATGAGCATTCATATTTATCATAAATTTTTCATGACCTTTAATATGAACTTATTAAGAACGAGAATCATTTACTAGTTAAATTTATCATAAATCTTGCATGCTTTTAATTTTTTTTCAAATCCTCAGAAGCATCCACACGATTCTCACATTCCTCTGCAAACAAACGTAAATAATTTGAACACCTTCTTTTACCCAGAGATCGACCTGACGACCTCGATTCGTGTTTCAAGAGTGCTCTCCATCTTCATACTGCTTTAAATCAACATTCCATATTATCGACAAGACTATTAATACGATAGATGTTTAAACCAAAAGTAGGAATATTAGTTCAATCAACATATTTCTGGCTTATAACTTCAATTCATCACAACATTTGATGATAAAAATTTCAAGTTCAACCGGATGTTCAAAGCAAAATAAATTATACCACGTGCCACTTAAAAGACTTCAGAATACTTCGAAGTGCAAACCTCATAGCTTGACATTTATTGTAGTTATGTCTTATGTATAAATAAAAAGGGAAAATAAAGCATTAACTGTTAAATACATTGTCAGGATTTTAATACATATTTGTTGCGTCAGAGTTACATATGATAGATGAGTATATAATTGAGTAAATGTTTGAAATTCGCTTTAAATTACACAAAATAACTTATGTGTGGTATTACTGTGGCTAGATAATCAGACTTATATCTGCTGATGGATAAATAAATGAATAAAATTATATAGGTACATTAATTATTATTATCATGTGTGGTTTTTTCTTTGTTAAACTTAAAGCTCCCAAAGAAGCATTGCATTTATTTCTAGATTTTATTTTATTTAAGTAATACAATTATATCAATACTTAACCACTATTGAATTTTTTTCTCTCTTTATTAACGAACATTTGAAAAATGAACTTCAGAGGCTTTTATGATCAAGCAGTATTTAATCTACGATATACCGTTATCACCTGTTCTTTAACTCCTCTATGTTCTTCTTCATTGAGGTTGACCGGTCCTCGTTCTCATGTATATTCATTAGCCACATGCAGAAAAGATTTTGCTTATACATATATAGACATATATATTTATATAAAGTATATGATATTTTTTTTCTAATTTCTACATGTTCGTCAATCTCTTTTCTCTTTTATCATCTCCTCGTATAAATTTCTTATTTCCACAAAAAGAATTGATAATTGCAACTTTATTTAGGTCATGAAAGTTACATTAATAAGAGTTAAACGAATAAAAAGTGTACATTTCCACAGTTATTTCTGTTAATCTTGCATGTATATCATTTTTTGATGCAGTAATGTGATTGTACACGTTCAGTCTTTTTTCTTGAGTTGATTCTTGAAGTAACTTTTAACATTTCAAGGTCTGCAGCTTTAATCAGCTTTGTGAAATTTAATATCGGTGAGAAAACAGCCGATTTATGGTTTAAATTCAAAAATGAGATTAATGGCTCAATTATGTAATATTAAGAATTAAATAAGCTTGATAAATAATATCTTTACTGACTTAAACTATTTTTCAATTTATGTAAGCTAAAAGTAATTAAATTTATTATATTTAAATCGTACAGTTTACTCAATTAAAATCAGTCAGCATCTTATTTTGTTTTTTTTCGGTTTGATTCAATGTTTTTTAGATCTCAATCCGTCGAGATTTGATTGACTTCGTTTTGAGATATGATCAAATTCTTCTACGCTAGATAAAAGCTACCATAAATTGTATAGGTATTATTTTTTAGGAAGAAGAAATGTCAAATTTGAGATTCCTTACTTGAATTCATCTTATTATGAGTACACTGTGAATCGAAGGTGTGTTAAAGTAACAGACCTTGAGCTTGTCAATGTTCAATTGCTATACACAAACTATGGAACTTTATAGTCATTTTTAACACACTTCAAGACGTGTTAAAATCTATAGTTTGTTTACGACGTTTAACATTCAACACATGTAGATAAGTTTACTGTAATACGTCTCGGATTTACAGTGTGTTTATTTATTTTTGAGACTATTTATTCCTGACTAAGGCTACCAAGTGAAGTTGTGGGGTTAAAAAGTCTTGAATTTTTTGAAAGCAATTCGATTTTCTCATAAGCAAGATAATTACATTAAAGACTGTAAATTGTACTTACTCAATATAAATTATTTTCTTGCCTACATGAAAGGCATTGAATTTTTACACTACTAACTGTAAATAAAAATGACAAGTGCAAATTTTAAATAGTATAAATACAAATATTTCTTCTCAACAGTGAATTTTGAGTTGTAAGTATACTTTAAATCCAAAGTGTGTTACTATAAGTAAACATATCTACACATAGTCAATGTTAAACTTCGTAAAAAAAACTATAGATTTTAACACGTCTTGAAGTGTGTTAGAAATGACTACAAAGTTTTATAGTTTGTGTATAACAATTTAACATTGAACACACTCAAGATGTGTTATTTTAACACACTTTAGATTTACAGTGTAATCATTTCTCTAATGAGATAACTCGTAAGTATCAAATTTACTTACAAGAACTTAAAATGACTGTTGGGTAGAAATCTTTTTATTTCTAAACTTCGAAACGTGCACTCGTCATTTGTGACACTTACATTTATTAATACGTAGTAATTTCACTATTTCTGGAAGTTTTGGATTGTTCTGTTCTCAATTATGACTGTACTCATCTGTACTGTTTTTGTAAAAAATTAATTCTATAATCGTTTTTTTTTGTAGTATTATTATACTTGTTATTTAACAAATTTATTCTTGAATAGATACACTGCAAATCGTAGTGCTTTATTTCAATTCACTTAAAGTGTTTTAAAATGACGTCACCTACTTGATTGACATCGTCGTCACTTTTAATGCACTTGGAAGTGTTTGAAAAGTTACTAAAATGTTAATCAAATAAGTGACGTCATTTTAAAACACTACGATTTGCAGTGTAGCAGTGCAGCTACTTATCTATCTATTTATTTTTTTATTATCCAAATATTTGTTTTGCTGTCGTGCATTTTTCTAGATCAATAATCTATAATATCAAAATGATGATCTTTTAACGAGTAATAGATGGTTTATTTAAATAAAAATTAGTTGAATTCTGCCCTCAACAAAGAAGAGATTTTAATAATTAAATTTCTACTATTATGAGTCTTGATTTGTCTAAATCCAATGTTATGAATCTCGATAACCTCATCATGAAGCCATTGATCTGGACTACTTTATTATGCAAGCCAGGAACTCTGGATTATGTAATCACTAAAATAAATGTAAAATTCCAAATTCCAATAAAATATCTGGAGTTCAAATGCGCTGGATTTTCAAATAACTACGAAGATATTGACGTTGACTAGTAGGTAGCAGTCGAATGAATCTCCGTTAGTCGGCCGAATCGCACTGCTTGAAAGATCATTGACTTTGTACAGCTGTTAAAGTTAAATGAATTTAAGAACAATTTTTTTTACTTTTATACTTTTTTTTTAATCATTAAAAATGATATGATCCTTTAAATGACTTATTATTGCATAACTACCATCACTGATTATACTACATATTACGCGAAAGCTGACATGATGTATGCTACATGATTTGATTGTATTTACTGACCACAAATAAAGTTAAACCGACATGCCTTCATTTCAACAACCCAGATTACTTGTGGGATACCGTTAAAATGTACGGCGCTTCGAGGAACAAGTGGACTTTGTTGAGGTGGGGCGCAGTTGGAATTTACATATGTGCTGAACATCGATGCAGTCTGGCTATCCTGCTTTTGTCCCATAACACGTAAGATTCCCTGTACTTTTTGTTTGTGTATTAAACAGTTTCAAGATCAGTGTTTTATCTATTCAGCAATTCTGATGTTGCATGTAATCTATATACACACGATGTACGAAATGTTCAATAATGTAAACAACTATTTTCAGAAGCAGCTTAAAAGCTACCCTCTTAAACTGAATCAGTTCAAACAATTCTAAATCAGGACTATTTGCTGATTTTCAATGCCAATGTAATCACTAAGTGAATTAGTAATTGGATTAGCACTGGTAATTAGTGAATATTCACTGATTCGGTTAAGAGAGTGAATTTAGCAAATTAAATTAAAAATTAAAAGAATAAAAGATATTTATGATATTATAAATATAATCATCTTATACTGTTTTATTTAACATCAATTACATTTCTTGGAATTGATGTATATTAAAATTAGATCAATGTAACAATTGTAAATAATTTATTTTATGATCGTTTAACTTAATGTTTTGTTCTTTATTGATGGCTCAGTTGAAATTGTTATCCGATTTTAGATTTCTTAAGTGTCGTTGTAAGTCTAGTTGGTAATTTCTTGAATAATCTCTAGATTGACTCGTGGTTCGGAAACTGTTGATGTACTGAGCTCATTTACATCTCACTCTCTTAAACTGAATCAGTGAAATCAATATTCACTGATTCGTTTGAAAGAGTAGATACACGAAGGAAATGTAATAGTAATTTTTACTAGTCAATGAAAAGTAAAATTTACCAGTAAAAGAAATTCAAAATTAGTAATATTTGTAGTAAGAATAGCTCAAAAACGTAGTGAACTATCTTCTTTCAATGATAAAAATTACTGGAAAAAGTTTAATAGACCCAGAAATTTTATGTAGCTGAAGTTTCGAATGTTCATTTGAAAAAAATAAAAAAAATTGAAAAATAAAAAAAAAAGAGAACCAACGCACAGAAATCATGTAGAGTATGTACAATAAAGAAATTAGTCGAATCCAACCCTTAAAATTTAGAGGAAAATAGAAAATCCAAGCCACCCTTTGGAGTTATTGTTAGTCATACATTAATTTCGAAGGGTGGCTTCCGGTCCATCGAGGATGATAAAACTTGGCAGATATGTCTTTTACAATATGCAGAATATATCTGCCAATTTCTGAGTGGATCTAAAGTGTTGTTTCGAAGATACAATTTTTTTTAACCACCAACAATGCTTCTTCCTTTGGATTTTCTATTTTCCTCTAAATTTTGAGAGTTGGATTCGACTAATTTCATTATTTTACATACTCGACATGATTTCTGTGCATTGGTTCTCTTTTTTTTTATTTTTCTATTTCTTTCCATTTATATGAACGTTCGAAACTTCAGCTACATGAAATTTTCTACTTAGATAATTTTTCCATTCCAAATAATTAAATTGATATTAATTATTTAATTTTTTGGGTCGACTTCCGTTCTAGAGACCCCTTCAAAAATAAATTATTTGTGCTGGGATACACTTAAACAGTGAATAAATTTATTTAAGCCGTATGAGAGACGGCGCAGGTCAAGGAGGAGCCACAAATGACGAATACAGGCACGATTTAAAGTGAATTATATTGACTGGAAGATCCAGGTTCGAGTCCTGGTCTTGACAGAATATATTTTTCCCTGAAAATCGTCCTGAGCTAGTTATGGAGTAGTCTATATATGTTTAATTGGATAAAGTGGAGGTGCACACCTAGAAAGGAACTTCTTCCAATTCTTTCATAAATAAATAAATACACTTTTATAATTTAAAGTAACTGATTACCAAGTGGCTACTTGATTTTAATTGTCTAAAACGAAAAAATCCCGATAAATAAAATTTTTTCTAGAATGTTTTATTATCAAAACAAAACAGGTCACTACGTTTTTTTCAAGCTATTATTACTGAAAAATATTACTAGTTTTTATTTTGTTTTGCTAGTAAAAATTACTATAAAATTCTCTTCGTGTAGTTTAAATAAATGTGATCAAGTAGAATCACAAAACTTTAATAAAAAAAAGTCGTCTTACTGAGTTCAAGTTAGATGAGAGACACAATATTCAGATAAAAAAAGCTTTAGTTCAAATCTACAAAACTCATACATCTACTAATTTTGCCGGTAGACTTAGAAGAATAAAATCAGTACTTAGGGTGATTTATTTATATAGAATTAAAAGCCTGGTTCAATCCTCAATTCGTCACGAATGTCCCTTTTTTCCTTGCAAAGATTCAAACTAGGTTTTTGAAACACTGTTAAGCATCTACAAGTTCAGTGCATAGGAAACTGAAATCCTGGTTCAAACCTGATAGGTCTGATGTTTAAAAAAATTCGAAATTCACAAATTGATAATTTATAGATATTAATCAACAATTACTATAGTAGTCATTTTGTTTGAAAACATTAAAAAATACCTTTTATAATGGCTTTTTCCATTTATTTTTTAATAAATTTCAATATGAAGACAATTGTTAATTACGTTGAAAATAAATTATTTTATTCTTTATTTGTGGTACTCTTTACTTTTTTAGCATTACCTTTTTTCTTTTTCCTTAGATTCCCTGAATAATTTATTTATATATTTAATATAATCTGATTTCTTGATTTGATCATCTTCAGAAAAATACGCATTTAACCATTCTGTAAACAAACCATAGAGAGCTTCGAATAATTCAGGGTCAATTCTGGGTCGATCACCAACTTTTCCGAGTGCACAATAATTTTGAAGTTTTTTACCATATATTTCCATCAGAGTAAGTTTGACTGTATATTTCCAATCTAGTGATGACTGAGTCTTACTTTTCTTAATAATGTATGCTGCTGTATCAGATGATAGATATATTTCGTGGTTGGCACTAATTTTTGTATGTGTTTGCAAATTTGCAATAAAAAATTCTTCAGGCAACTAAATAACATGAAGTAAAAATAAATTATTGAATAATTAAACTTGGTAAAACATATGTTTTATAAGAATTCCACCATTTTATGATTATAATTGATACGTCTTTTCGATTTTGCACGATTGAATTAATATTTTTATTTTTAGATGAGAAAATATACACGGAGAAAAAATTCCAATAAAAATTACCGTGCTCAGCACAACAATCCACGCGCAAATGTCAATTCCCTAAAAAATTAAGACAACCTTCAAAGAAAAATTAGTAATCCTTTTAAAATTTTTATTATAGATTCAATATTTATTAAGAAGAGTAAAAGTAAAAATTCTTATGCAGCACGGTAATATTCGATAAATATTAATTTTTATTCAAACTTTAAACAAAAATTAGTAAGTGACTAGAAAAAAATGAGAATCTGTATATAATTTATTATGATCCGTGTGGTAGGAAAAATTCGGGTGCTCTCCTATAATTTTTTCTATTCTCGAGAGTTTCCGTGCTGGGTCGGGAATCTTCGAATTATCGGTCCAACACAATCTTTCTTTGTATTGTAAGACCGTTCACACAATCAAAAATATAAGCCGTAAAACGTACAATTTAAGACGTACGCGTGCATACTAACATCATAATAAGTTAAAAATTGGTTTGTACGCATGCGTACATCTTACGGCTTTTGTTTTTGATTGTGTGAACACCCTCAGTGCTATAGTTACTTTTTCCATATTGTAAACAAAGATGACATTCATATTTTTCGTTACGATTCAATATTGGCGGCAACACGTTATATCTTAACAATTTATGATAAGCTTAAACGGATTGACGCGGTGGACTCATGGGTAAGCGTCAGCTTGACACACGATGGGTCGCGGGTTCGAGTCCCGGCCGAGACAAAAGTCATTTATATGATTTTTCTCGGGCCACCGTGAGCGGGAGAGGAAGATCTCTTCGGAGAGCCGGGTGGTTGTATCGACGACACAGGTTTTCTGCGTAAGATCCCGATCGTAGGGATAGGGGGGGGCAGTATTGTAAAACGTGTGCCGTATTTCATTCCAACGAATTAATTAGTTAAGAAAGTTAATTATCAATGAACCTAATTTATTTATTTATTTGTTTATATAACCAAAAAAATTATCACTAAACTTAAATAAAATTGTTTGTCGGTTACGTAGTTATCACAGCTAACGTTACTAAATTTTCAGGTGCTGTGGAACACTAAATTTTCTGGTGCTGCCAAAGTAATTTTCAAAAAACTGAATGATACATTTTCTTATGTAACTTATAATTTTTGTATGTTGATCATTACTTTTTACTTTTCAGTAAGTTTGAACTCACATTCTTGAGCAGCACGGTAATTTTTGTATGGATTTTTAAATAAAAATTAACGGAATTTTTTCTCCGTGTAGAACTTAGAGACCTTAACCAGTATTCCAAAATATCTAAAGTACTGATTTAAGTCTTCTAAGTGTAAAAATAGACTTTGGAGATTTTAAAAAATAACAAAATGTTGGGTGGCATATTCATTATCAAAGGAATTGAGGCTTTGAAGATTCGAACCAGGTCCATTATTTCGACTCGGGATACTTCAATTTTTATAAAAAAAATTTAATTCAATGGTTCTGAGAATTTTTTTAGTTATTTTTATGTCTAATTAAGTTAATCATGCAAACAAATTCATGAGAATTGGACCACCTAGAAAATTCCATCATTTTTAATTGATTTATAATGAAAACTTTCCTTAAAATGGCTGAAATTTTAAACCTTCCTCAAAAATTTTTGGGTCATTAATGCCGAAAATCTCTTTTGAGGTTATTTATTACTAATGACGGTAAACTCGTACAAAAATTTTGGTCCAAATCGAAGGTGTCTCCTAATCAGAATTATATTCTTAAGATCTTATGTCTACAACATGGTCTAGATATTAAAGTTATTGATAGAACTAAAAGATCCTTAACATGTTTCACAGAATGTTGAATTCTTTCTTATGTCGTCGATGGATAAAAATACATATTTGGAAAACCATGTATTTTTCTTTAAATTTTTGAAAAGCTTATTTTTGTCAATACTTTGCAATCATCTTGCAGTATGCAAGCCGCAATGTTTGCGGCTAGAGGCGAGTCCAGACTATTGGAAAATATTGATAGGAGAGAAATATCGGAGAAATAGAAATTGAAGAATTAAATATGTTGTGAAAAAATCACAGCTTTTTCGTAGTGCTAAAAATATTGTTTATTAAAAACATTGATGTTCTTTTCAAAAATTCAAGATACAAAAAAAAATTTTAAAAACTACATTTTTTTTTTACCTGTTTATAATTTCAGGTTTTGTAAATCTGAAGATTCGCTTATAAGCAAATAAAGTATAAGGTAATATTTTTTAAATTAATTTTCAATAAATGTACATTCATATTTATACATTTTTTGTAAAATGTACATTTTGTTTTCAGAATTTTAAATACAATCTCATATTGGTGTTAAGTATTTTCTTATATTTTTACTTTTATTATTTTGCGTTTTTTAATAACGCAATTCTTAATAATATAAACATTCGGTTGATTACTATTCAGTTAATCCTCGTACCCACTCAGATTTTGCGTTAAAGAGAAAGAAAAAAGGATTATTGGCACGTCTTTTATTCGACTGAAAATTAGAGTTTTTAAACAGTTGGATTTTCTTACACTGAATCAGTAGAAATCACTGTAAATCAATGACTATTCACTGATTCGTTTAAAAAAACTACTTTTTAGTATGGGGATATTACGAAAATAAGTGCGGAATGTAGGGAAAGGATGGATAAAGTGGAACGCTCGAAAAAATGTACACATTTATTAAAATAAGTTTAAAAACGCTTCTTGCACTTTTTATTTATCAATTTTTCAATTTATTAATGCATTAAAAATGATTAAAAATTTTTAATATAATGGATAATTTGTTAATTTACATTTTGTCGTGGTGTTCCACTTTACCCTACCTTCCCCTACTACTGAAACAAATTAAAAAAATCTATTTTATTGAAACATAACTCTAATATTTAACTATCAATAATCATACAATAATTAAATAATTGATTCTAGAAAAAATCTAATTATAAAATACTTAACTTGATAAACTGCCAATAAAAACACAATTTCAATCATAATTAAAAATGTATTATTCCAAAAATTTACATAAACATCTTTTACATGTTTGATACACATCTAAAACATTTTCCCATACTTATGAGCTTTCTTTAACCGCATTTTTAATAATTCCACGATGTTTAACCGTCTCACAAATTAGATAAAAACATAAAGACATACCCTGGGGCAACAACAAGTTGACTTGGCTCAAGCACTGCAGTCTCTTCGCTATGATAATCGTTATGGAAAGTCAATGTAGGGATAATATAGGACATTAAGGAAAATGTTGTGTATAGGTAAGTCTCAGTTATGTTTAGTAGGACACATTGTACCACTCTGCAGATTCTAACCTGTAGACTTCTTCTGTCGACTTTTTTCGTATCGAAAGGAGAGAAGACTAGAAGATGGTCCCCGTGGAAGAATTAGTGGGGGACAACCAGGAGCTGATGCACGCGCTCGTACTCAACTGCGGGGAGACGGGACTGTGAAAGACCACAGTATTTGTAATCAAAGAGACTATTCGCCGCATGGAAGAAAGTCGGTCTACCGGTGGGCCACCAGTTCACCGACGTGCGTTCTTCTGAATGGATGTCCATTCTCGCGTATGTTTCAACTTATTCGAGTGAATTATATTCATTCTCATGATTTATCTTGTTTATTTTGCCACTGTTTTGGAAACTATACATATTTGTTGGGAAATATTGGAATACTGAGCCACTGTGAGGACATTTCTTTTGCAAAAAACCACCAGATGTGAAGTTGACATTTAAATTACTGGTAAGTTTATTTATTATTTTCTTTTAAATAATTATACGAGTATTTTGTTGCTATAATTCTTTTTTTTAATAGGAAAAATAAAATATAAAAATGATCTTGTGAATGACAGTGATAATTTATGGCTTCGATAAACGTCATCGGTATTGTTGCATGATCTTCCTGACGAGATCACGTATTAGCTTGACACGTTAGGTAAAAATGTGCATAACTTTTAAACGGATATTTTTTTTTATACTTATTGATTCGTTTACCCGCTGTTTTCTGCATACATTTTTTTAATGTTTCAGTAACGGTAAATACACAAGTCATATTAACATATTTGAATGATGCAAATGGTATAAAAGTTTATTATTAAACACAAGTCAATGATGTGAGTTATTTATTTATTTATAACTAGATATTTTTATGTAATTAATAGTAACTTTTCCTTTAAATATTAAAATTAATTTTTATTCTTGTTTCAATTTAATTAAAAAAGTATTTTCATTCATATTTACATTTTATATTAATATTAAAACTGTTCATTATTTAATTCTAAAAAATGAATGATGGATTAAAATGTTTTCATTAATAATATTATTCATTGAAATTTATTTCGAATAATAAATTCGTTCTCATTTATTTTTTATTTTTATGTTAAATAAATAAATAAATTTTTTTTTCTACAGTAAAATCAATTTTATTACAACAAAATATTAAAAAATTAATTGTTTTTTAGTATATTCATTACTGGATGTTTTGTAAACCGATTAAATAGATTTTAAGGTCGTTCGACACCTTTAACGAGAACTCATGAGATTGCATGAAGTAGAGGTCAACGGGATATTAATGAACTGCAATCACAATAATATTCTTTTTCTCTTCGTGAGACATAAATAGTTAATTAAAATAAAGGTGCAAACTTTAAACGAAATTATATACACATCAACATTCCTCAAGACTCCATGACCAATTCGTTAATTCTTTCCTTCTCGAATATGTGAGATTACAGTTGCAATCAATCTCAATAAGGTGAAAGTTTTAGAGCAGAAACAAGTGGACTCGATCGAATCCTATCGGTTCAAACATTTCAGTCAACGTATAAATTGTTTATGACATGTACAAATACATGTCACATAACATAAATCAATTAAATTAATAGAAATTCAAGTCAGTGTTTTTATTTTATTTCAAAAATTTTTTTATTTATAAATAAATATAGTTTCTATGATAGTTTGTTGGCGAGAAATCGGTATATGCTAAATAGAACGCGCTATCAAAAGCTTCGAAGCGCGTCAGAGAGCGTATCGTCATTACATAACTTCTTATTGTATCGTTCGCGAGAGTATTCAATACACACTTTTATTGGTGGGAAAATACCACAAATTTGTGGACAAATGAATATGTAATAACAATCAACTAAGATTTTAGCTCAAAATTAGAACGGATGTACAGTCGTGAGAATTGATTATTTCATCCTTCAATTCAACTTTGACAAAATTTTAAATGTGCGTACACACCTTTCACCAATGTAATGCAATGTTTAAAAGTTTACGCTATGAATGAGTTTATATGTTCTTTAATTAAAGTTATATCAAAATCATTACATAATAGACATACTGAAGAATGTTTGTAACAGTGAGGAAATTTAATTGAAAATTATTTTGCTGGATTGATTCAATGTTTTAGAAGAATTAGTTCATTTGAGATGCGGAATGATTTTCAAGGTTTTAATCAAAAGTAAATTAGAGTGACCTTGATATAGGTCAAAGAATATCAATTTAATGCGAATTGCTTAAAAAATGACTAAAAATTAATTTTAAATTTTATTTTAGAGCAATAAAATTGATTTTATTTCATATCACATTGCGAGTTATTATCTATTATTAAATTTCATGATCACGACCTAAGTAGTTCCTATTTTTTGATTGACTATTAAAAATGAGAAAGGAATAATTAGAATTAATGTATTGATATAGTCCAGTCAATACGTTTCGACAAGTGTGGAGATTAAAAATTCATTGAGACAAATTGATTGTAATTAGCACTTTTTGCTTTCTATCTCCAAAAGTCATGACATTTAATTAATGCTAATTTGTATTCTGATTAAAAGAAAACAAATCTTAAAAAAGTTTATTTGTTCATAAACTATTGTTAATTATTTAGTATCTTAATTAAAAATAAATAATGACATGATTTTGCTCATTGAATAGCTGACAGACTTGGATTACTCCTTATTACTGTAATGCTCCAAAAAATATTCTGCATATATTTGTATATTTTTTCGAGTTTGAAAAGAAACTTTTTTGAATTAATTATTTAATTTTCAAACTTCGAATTAAATATATGAAGTAATTAACCTATTTCGCAATTTTTAACAGAAAAATCAAAATTTCCATGAATTATCACTGATGTAAAGAAATATTTGTAGAGTAAATTCTTCAGATTTAGAACAAGGAAACATCTTACAGATTGTATAACTTTTTTCTAGCGAATAAAGTTTCAAGTCTTAATTTAGATTCGTTGATAAAAAAAAATTATGTTAACTGTTTCATAAAATATATATTTGCATCATTCTATCCTTGTAAATAATTAGTTATATTATAGTTGTAACGATGAAAACATCAATAATATAATATTGTCCATGAAATTTTATAATGATATATATTTTTCATTCATTAAAAAATTTTAATTAAAACTAATTTATAAGTAGTCTATCATAGTATAGATGTATTTGATTATAATTTAATTATATAGTAATACCTAAAGTAATAAGAATTGCAGAAGAATAAAACAATACACTTGTTAACTCACAATATTGAAATTTATTTCAATTTTCTCAGTAAAATATTTAAGATGTTTTTTATTGGTAAATTTTTTTAATACATCTGGAGAAATTATTTTTAAATTTTTTTTAGCTTATTTATAAAAATACTTACAAGGGAATAAATTATTGAGCTCAATGGATAGATAATTAGTAACGAAATGCATTCTTTATCGACTAAAATACAATGTTAAATAGTCAAGAAAATTAACTCCAGTCGATGGAATCGAACACAATTTCCAAGATGATCCAGCACATTTATTCCATTGATCGGTCAACTAAATTTTTAGAATAATTCAAGAAGTAAACTAGACCAATCATCAACTGATGGTAAATAAAGATTGCATTCAAGTTAGTTGCTCCAACGGCACCTCACATTGCACTGATTACAAAGTGAGCTCTCTGCTACGATGTAGCGGATATTGAGGACGATCAGACTACTCATAATATGTGTCATAAAGTTATAATAATTTTCATCTTTTACCAATTTTTTAAATTGCTTTTTTTATAAACCAATAAATTTTCGCATTAAACTGAATAATTTTATGCCATGAACATCATCAACACATCAATTTTTTTCTATTCATTCAATAAATTATTTAATTATTAAATCAGTAGCTAATTTTTAGACTTAGATACTTATGATATCAATAAGTAGTCATCATAATGACAGAGTTTTTTAAGATAATTTTAATGAGTAAATATTTTTTCTAGTAATTCAGATTTTCTTGAAGTGAATTTATCATGATTTACTGAAGGAAATAAACTTAATAATGTGTAAATCAACTTACTGTAAATGCAGTTAACTTTTTCATTTCTTAGATGACTGAAATAATTTGTTCCTTATTTAGAAATAAAGTTAATTCAACTTACACAATATTTTTTAAGTAAGCAGCTTTATTGGTGCAAAGTTCTTTTACATTGGAAATACGTACATACTCGGTCACTTAGCCTGAGGCTATAAATTCCGTTACTCGATTGCTTATATTTAATTCATCTCCATTTCTCCTTGGACGTAAGATCTCACATGGAGTTGAATTAAAAAATATTTAAATATTTCCAGAAAATCGTCTTTTTTGTTGAGGAGTTGATTCACCTATTTGCGTGGGAAAACTTGTTTTTATTCTTCCCTTTCTCGAAAATTCATAGAAAATGTGTGTGGCTTACTTATATTAATCCTACCTTAAAACGTTAACATTTGACCTACCGTTATTGATGATTAACTTCGACATATGGTAATATTAAAATGTGCTGGTTGGTCATGATTGTTGGAAAGTTAGAGATAACTTTTGTTTATTTACATATTGTTTAGGATATTTTCACCTTTGAGATGAATGTTTGTCATGATGAATGAATTATTAATTTTTAATCTTTTTTCATTAGTGAAACACGTTACTAATATTAATAGATTGTTTTATTGAATAGGCACCATTAGTTAATTAAAGAATGATCCGTGAATTTAATTATTAATTGGATTATTTAACTATAGATAATGGTAATTATTCGGAAGTGGGGTCCACCCTATTTTTAGCTATAAAAGCTAGATAATTTTAAACAAACATAAATCAAAAGAATCTAAAATATTTTTAACTAATTAAATATTTAATAGTGATTATTTAATTAATTCGTTGATTAATATTATGAATTTTTTCAAAATACGATGCTCCTGTCATCAATAGAATGAAATTGAAATAAAACTAAGTCATCGATTATTAAAAAAAAAATAAATAAAAAAAAATGCAGGATTACACATTTGCGTAATGAGATAATGCTTATTTTTCACTTGTATTATTTAATTTTAAAAACTTACACACTGCAGATAATTATAAAAAAACGAAATAACTACTTGTTAAGCAATTTCAAAGAGAAACTTCGAAAAACAGCAGTAATTATCGATAATTTTATAAAGAAAAACTACGGAATTACACATTTTTTATTGAAAATATAGATTTAATCTAAAAATTTATTTGAAAATTAAATATTAATTTTAAAAAATTGATAAAGAGAATATTTTTCAAAACATTATTGAGCATTTGACATGAAATAATAGCTACTTAAAAATTTATTTAACCTTACTTTAAAACAAATACTTGATAAATAAAATATTCACCAACTATAGTTAATAATTAATTAGCAAAAATTAAATATATTTTATGGAATCTTTTGTAATATAAAATAAATAATATTTCTTTACTTTTTTATTAAATAAACAATCTAGTCAAAATTAAATATTAAGCATTCAAATTATAAATTGCAAATAAGAAAATTTTATATTTATGGTAATACAGTATACAGTTGATGTGATTTCAAGCATTTCTATCAATTAAAATTCCATAATAATCTAAGAGGAACTTGGTGTAAAATTTCACAAATAACACCATTTCAGGTTTTGGGCAGATTTTTTTTCTTTTAATCACTCGATAACTTACACACTGAGAGAAATGTATAGTTGGATTTACTATTAATAGTTTGAAAAAGACTCAACTATTTTCTATTTAATAAGAAATTAATACAGGATTGTAAACCCAACTATTCATTTTTAAAGTGCAGTAGAGCTCTTTTTTTCAATTTTTTTTCTATATTCAAAATTATACTGTTTGACAATAAATTAATAGAAATCACTAAAAATTATTTTAAAAAAATAAACATTTACTTCTTTACTATTTTAAAAAAGTAATATTTGTTGTGTTCATTTTTTATTTATAAAAAAAAGTAAAAAATTTAAATGAAAAACGAAAACATTTCATTGCAGAAGATAGGTAAAAAGGAACTTTTCAACTTCTAGTTGAACTGACTATTAAGCATTGGTCCGTAGGGTTAATCAACTTTCTACTTGTCGCATTCTTGAGTGGAAATCGCTATAAGGAAGAATGACCAAAGTAAGAAAAGGCTCATCTTCAAGTTCGTGATGGCAGTAGCATACTTTCACATACTTGATCATATCAATACATACCTGACGCATCGATGTAGATATAAATATAATATACTTACGAGTGAAAACTCTTGGTGGTATACTGCATAGCAACGCAGCGTTCACCCCGAAGCGAAAAAACCTTCGACCTGCCATGAATTTATATTGGATGAAAAGTATTGGATGTTTCTCTTGAAGTAAAACCGGATTTTATAATGTAAATTTTTGAAAAGTCTATTCATCGTATTCATTAAATATATATTGGTGCACTTTTAAGTATATGTATTAAATCTCTTCAATGAAAAAAGATCGTAAACATGAATGTATCTTGGTAATACAAAATATTATTTGAGATCAAAATACAACAAAAAAACTAACTTTTCAATTCACAAAATAAATAATGAATTTGAATATAAATTCAAAGTCTGTAAACATTACATTTTTATTTATATACAATAAAAAATAAATGTTTGTATTGAATGGAATTATTTACTTGTTGAAAATTGTATTTATTAGCTACAACTCATATGTGTCAATCAGTAAATAAATCAATTTATTAATTTGAACTCATTATATCATAAGTGTAATTTTATTTTTAATTAAAGCTTAATATTCGTTATTTACTAAGACAAAAAACATTAATGATAAATCATGGCGTGATATTACATGTGATTTATAGCCGTTTGATGAATTTTAATTGGTCTCATATTCTATTTAATATTCAGCAGATGCATTTGGTCAATGTTATTTGCAAGCAGTAATAATGTATATTTTTATAATTTATATACGTATCAATGATCAACCAGAATTTATTTATAAAATATAAATAAGTAATAATTTATTTTTTAACTCTTAAAGTTGGATTAAAAATGTGTTAAGTTCTCCAGAATGGTGAAGAATATTTTATAAAATATTCTTCATCTCATCAACATTTTATGTTCTATATTTCAATTCTTTTTAAACCTCTGTTAATTTTGGTATAATTATTTCTTTTTAACTTATTCAATAATAATTACTATCAATAAATAATTATAAAATATAAAATATTTTTAAGTAGTATTTTAAATTGATTTCAGGTGAAAGTACCAAATACCGACCACTTTAGTATTTTTTTTATCAATATTGAGAAAATATTCACAAGTTTTTTTGGGTTGGAGATGAAACTTTAAGAATCAATCTATGCATGTAATTTAAAAAACAATCTCTTAATTTATTTTTTGAGTAGATATTTACAAAGAAACATAACGGTCAGTTTCAGGCATTAGGTTGGTATTAGGAAACTTACCTTAAATCCTGAACCAAAAAAATAATGAAAATAGGTCAAGGTGTATTTGGTCTATCAACACAATCAGCTTCCCATTTTGTAGCATTAAAGATTTTTAGTGATATTAAATTTAGTAAATAAAAATTAAAAAACATACTTAATCAAAAATCGATGTCATTATTTATTTTCAAGATATTTGTGACGAAAGACATCTGAAATTAATTTTGTTGATATTTGTTTTTCATAAAAAATATCTCCAATTAGAATGTTTTGCAAACCTAATCAGGCCATCTTTATGTTATTGGAGCTTGTTACCAGTATTAAATTGAGATTATATATCTTATACAGAAAATTTATTGATTCCAAATTGATTATCAATATATTTATTAATAGAGGAGAAAATAGGATTATGGTTCGGTCTTTAATATGGTACACTAGTTTATTTTGTGACCCATTGAAAAGGTAGGATTATGGGCCACTTTTTGTTTTTACTCAATTACATTATACTCCGTTTAATTATCGCTCGCAAAATAAATTAGTGGACCATATTAGAGACCGGACCATAATCTTACCTTCTCCTCTACACGTATTTTGTTTATACAACTATAATTTGCGATTCCTGTCTTGCAATTCCATTTGCATTAGAATATTTTCGTTTCAGATAGATTTTAAATGATATAACTACCTTGGTATTTATTTTAGGAAAAATTTTTCACAACAACCTAATTACAATTCCTATATTAAGTTTATCTTTATCTAATAGTTTAAATCTTCATCAAAAATTTTCTCACGTATGGAAAACGACTTGAATGTTAATATTACAGCGATAAAGATGCATTTTATTCACCACAACATATAATTCTATTATATTATATATGTTGTAGCCTACTAGCCTTCTTTCAATCTAAATTTTTTACTGCTACTTTAATACTGCACATTTAATAACAATAATTACTTTTATTAAGTAATTTCTTAATTCACAATTTTTAAAAAAATTCAAGTAATCTAAGAACGATTAAAAAAAAAGGATTTATCTAATGAAATCCGTCGTTATAAATAAGTATTGGTAATAAAAGTAAATGTGCTATTACTTCACATATTTTTACACAAATTTACAATCATGACATTTATTTTAAATATTCATTAACAGTAAATAATTTTCACTATCATTTTTACTACCGATTAAATTCACTTACTAGAACTAATATAAGATCTATCTATAGCACTAATTAACAGTAAAAAAAAGTCTTTCAAAATAAACACACCTGTTACTTTTGATTTAATTACATTTTTCACCTTTACTCTCTCGCGCTTAATTCGATTCAATTATGTTCAATAGTATACTACAATTATTCAATGTATCCACGTGTTAGTATCAAATTATAAACCATGGGATTAAAAGTAAAAGCATGTAATTATCTAATGTGAGCTTAAAGAAAAATCCTCTAGACGATGTTGGTGTCATAAGATTACCCTTTTTAAAAATAAATATCTTAACTTAATTCAAATGACTGCGCGAAAAGGAACTACTGTAACGTGTTAGTTAAATGTAAACTTTCATACAAGCAAGATCTGTTATCAAAAACGTGTCTTAAGTGTTAATAAACAGGCTAGATAATTATTCTAATGAATATTCGCATCAACTGCATACGCATTTATAGTCGACTTCATGATATAAAAATATTTCCTTTACATATTCACACTTTTATAACTATTTGATTAATTCAATTGATCATAATTCATATTGAAATTAAAAATAATCTTCTCACTTGGTGCTATTTAATGATTTTTAAATATAATTTTTATCATAATATCAAATAGTTTTATTCAAATTTTTCATTACATTCATTCACTTTAAGTTAACTTATTAGGAATTGACTTTATTATTACCGTTATTCAACATTTCACTGCCCACATTATTACTTGATTATATTGTATCCGATTATTAATTCATTGCATACCAAAGAGTTTTACAGAGCAAGTTGTCGTAATTTGCATATTCATAAAATTCGTTTTTAATATAGAAAAACTTTTGAAAAATGATTAAATAAAAACAATGAATTGATTTATATTTAGAACTTTTGCAAAGTGATCATAATAAAGAACAATCAAATATTTTACTGCAAATCGTAGTGTTTTAGTTCAATGCATTTAAAGTGTTTTAAACTAACGTCGAGGGGCCCGACTATTAATACTTCAAAAAATGAAATTTATTGTAATCTAATTTCTGAACAATGCTAAACCGATAATGTTTGAAATAACTGCGAAAAATATCTATCTAAAGCAATAAGTTTAGATACACTAATAAAAGAGATTTATTATTATTAAAAAACTTTTTTTTTATTATTAAAATCAATGTTTTTTAACTATTAAGAAATATTTTATAACAATAAAAAAGCCTTAGTTATGAACACATTAGTGATTTTATAATAAATAAATAAATAAATAAATCTCGTTTTATTGTAAAGGAATATTTTTTAACAGTTAAGAAGCCTCTTTTATTATTACAAATCTCTTCTATCAGTGTATCGTTAATCGATTATCTGAATAGTTCCTACAGCTATCTAAGCACTGTAAATTTTAGTGGTTTATTTTAAAACATTAAGTGTTTTAATATGGCATCACCCATTTGATTAACATTGTCTCGATTTTAAAACGTTTTTAAGTGCTTTAAAATCGAGATAATGTTAATCAAATGAGTGACGTCATATTAAAACACTTTTAATGTTTTGAAATAAAACACTAAAATTTACAGTGAGGAGATAGTTAATTCAAGGCTATCGATATTGTTTCTATAGCTATACATTTTTTTAGTGCAAAAATTATTATAGTTATTAAAAATCACATAGAACTTACTTGATCTTGATGTATACATCAAATAAATACATTTTGCATTTTTGGGTATGATCACAAAAAAAAGGCTAATTATGATTAAAATTTGAAACCCTTATATACAATTTATAGTGTATTTTTCCCAAAAACCTTTTGGGAATTTTTATTACTAATTGAGGTCAATACGTAGAGAAATTTAAAACAAATCGGAATTGTCCCCTAATCGAAACTATACCCAACAATTTCGTTTTATTATTAAAAATAGTTTTTTCATTGAAACATCATCTTTTTATCATAAATATTTATTCTTTAGCAAACTATTTCCTATAGAACACTTTCCCTCAAGAATGTCAATTATGATCGAGATAATATTTTTTGCTATCATATTAAAGTACAGTCATTTACTAGAAAAAAATTCAATAGCTTCATTCAATATAAGAAAGCAATTTTTTTATAATTAGCTTATCAATTTATCTTTTTTTTTGTGATTATTCAAGAGTCACTAATTTTTCATACTTACCTTACATTGGTATGCTTTTTTTTCAGGGAGTGGCAACGAAAGTTTAACATTCCAAGATACAATATCGACAAAGTATAAGATCAAATGCAGAGGTAGAGTAGAAACAGCAAGTGGAGAATGGAAACAATGAAGAATGGATCAGAAGAATTTGTCACTGTTGTTAGCGTGGGAAATCAACCGAAAATTGAAAACTTTGTAACAGTATTATCAATTGGAAATGGTCAGAGTGGAAAGAAAGATTTCTCAAATTCACCTAATAATGTTGATACATACCTTGAAGAGGAAGTTGAAGTCTACAGGCTTCCTGGTGAACGTCTGGGCTTTGGACTTAAGTTTGAAGGTGGGAATAAAACCGCAGAAAGAGTGAGAAGACTTTTTGTCCAGAGTTGTGCTGAACACAGTCCAGCTAGTCGTGCTAAATGTTCGTGGGGTGGACTTGGAGAAGGAGATGAGGTAAATTGATGTCCTTTTTTTACTTTTAAATTTATGACTATTTAATCAGGAAATGATTAGGTTAAATAATCAAGTTTTATAAAAGTAATGAATAGTAATGAAAGGAAATAATAACTGAAGTTCCCATAAATATATTTTCACATTTGCTCAATCAAATATCTAATAATAAAATAAATAAAAATATATTAACTACAATGGAATTTATTGTGAGATTTAATTATAGATCAATAAACAATTATTTACACAGTTTAAATATTTATGAGCCTAATTACTTTGAAATAATTATATATTCACAAAGTCAATAAAACTAATGATTATATGTGGAATATCATCACTAAAAAACGATTTAAGAACAGATAATACAATAAATTATGATTTAAAAATAATTCATCTTCATAAATATGTTGAAATATCTACATACATTCTAATTATAAAATATTTTAATTTAAAAAACACATGTAAAGTAGGTAAATCAAATACTTCATAAATTTGAATAATTATAGTAATTATGGAACATTTTATTGCAGATTCTCTGTATTGATGGGGTGCCAGTAAAGCATATGAGCCGTTTAGACTGTGTAAGGAAGCTAAAAGAATCCCAGCTAGTGATAAAATTACTTGTAAGATATCGAGGTGCATTAAAACCGGAAGTTGTGAGTGCCGAACGGAAATCAGCGACAGAAAAAAAGAAAATACCTCCAGAATTACCCTCTGCTCCTCCACCAGTCCCACCAAGGAAGTTGAGACAAGTTCGAGGTTCAGCAGATGGCGAAGCTAATCCTAGTCCGATAAAAAAAGTCCAACAGAATGGGAATGAATCATCCATGAATGCACAATCGAGTTTACGAGCATCTAATAATAAACCTACTCCACGTGACAACTATAATTCATCACCAAAAAGTATGAGTAATGTTAAGAATGAAAGCCCAAGAAAACTATCAAAAGAACTTTCAACGGAAGCCATTAAACTCAAGGTACATCATTTTTTATCGTATTTATTATAATATTTTTATTCTAATGAAAAATAATAATATTTTCTTCTTTATTATTCGATTTTATAACTTAAAATCATTTTTAGGAACCACCGGAAGCAATGGTTTACTTAGATGCTCGATCTCAAGATGGATCAAGCACACATGGGAGCACATCCGATGATACAGGAAGTTCACTTTCAACTGTGGTGGATCGATTTTCTAGTTCCGATCGATTTTCTACAACATCAACGATATCAACATCGGAACTTCCTCTTGAATCTCCTTCAAAAGAACGCATTGAAGATCAACAAGCAGAAATTAATCAATTTAAAGAAACCTCACAAGAACTTTTAAAATCTTTTGAACAGCTAGATCGTGACTTTTGTTCAAATCCACCAGATTATTTGCTTAAACGTCTAGCCAACTCAGAAGCAGTAACTCATGTAGAGTCAAGAGGAGAAGCCGGAGCAGTTGTAGAAAAAATAACTGCTGTTGTAGCACCTAATACAGTCGTGATCGAGGAGACTTTAACGTTGCAACCACCATTGAGTTTCCAAGATGCTCCACTAAGTTACGGACACGAAGCTCGACCTGGAATATTCTTAACTGCTGATTCTTCGACACATTTTTGTCCAATCCAAGATGACATTTCAGTTGTAGAAAGTATCATTGGTGACAGTGAATTTGATGTAAGTGATTTGAATACAAACGTTCGGGTACCACCTCCACTTCCAGCTCGGAATCATATTAATTGTATTTCTGTGAATCAAAATGATGACGCATCTACACAAGTGGATGTAAAATTACTTAATGAGAGAACTCAAGAGATGAATTGTGAAACAAATGAACCACTTTTACCACCGAGACCTCTTCCAAGGAAAGATACAAAGTTAAAACGTAAAAGATTGCCTCCTCCGCCACCTCCTCCTACGCCTAGGAGAGAGTTACCTCCTCCAGTGCCAATACGGAACTTGGAATCAAAACCAGGTGAATCCGAAAGTAAAAAAGATGTAACTGTTGTTGAAATCTCAACGAATCTTTTGCAAGAATCAAAAGAATCGGATGAAATTGCATCATCAAAAGCAGTAAGTTCAAAGAAAAGAGAACCTATCGAATCCTCATCAAGATCTTTTGATAATAATCAAAAGCAGATGAATGGAATATGTACGAATGAAAGTCTAATTAAAGTTGACTGTGATAAATCTAAATCTCATGAAATAATTATAAATAATTATTCTGGCAATAATGAATTGTCTTCTTCACCAACTACAAATAAAGTTCTTGAAATTATAGAAATGAAGACAGTGAAGGCTCTTAAGGATTCTACTAAGTTGCAAAATAAAAATGAAATTAATGAAAAAAAGAGTGTTGCTAGTTCACCAAAAGTGATTGGTCATTCTTCAGTATTAAAAGATGTTAAAACAAAAAAATGTAAAGCTAATGAGAGCAATGCAAATGATTTAAAGCTAAGTGAAAACAATATTAATAGTAACCTATCAAAAGAAGAATGCAACAATTTAATTAATGATGAAAAAGAAATCGGAAAGCTTGTAAATAGTTTTGATGATGATTGGGAAGAAGCACGAGAGTACCAAGATAATGATGATATACAGTTGAAAGACATAAAACATGATAGAAGAGCTGAAGAATCTGATTCATCAGTTGATACCGAGGATGATGAGGTTTATCAATCATTGGAATGTATTCTAGATGATAAAAAATTATCAAATTTAAATGGTACAATCAATAATATTAGACAGACGGAAGAGACTGATTCGAGTTCAGACAGTGATGACACAGGAAACGATTATTACTGGCAGAGTAATTTAGCAACAATTGGAGAAGAGGATGAAGTGACTTCTTTAGAATATACAAGTGTGTAAGTAAATGTTGAATGAATAATTTTTAGTTTTATAAAAGTAGGAAAGTTAGTAAATATCACATCAAAAAGTAATCTAAATACTTCAATGGCAAATTTAAAAATAATGTTAAATATAACTAGTTTTTTTATAGATAATTTTTTCAACACACAATTGAAGGTATTTTGAGTTAAAATTATTTCAAGGGAAGTTTTTTTTAATAATTATTGTTATCATTAGATTATTTTAATTGGCATAAATTAATTTAAAAAATTTACTTTGATAATTTAAAAAAACTATCAAGTTGTTTGTGATAGCAGAAAAATATTCAAAAAATAAAATAGTAAATGTCCAGAATTTTGCATTTTTCATAATTAGTGTTAAAATTCTAAATATTTGATCACAAAATTTTTCATGAGAATATTTTTAAAAATGATTGTTCAAATCAATTGAACAATTAATTAAATTGAATTGATACATACTTTTTTTTAGAAGAAAAAAAATTACAGATGTTTTCTCACATAAATACAATATGACTAAGTAATTTATTCAGTGATAAGATTAATTATTGTTAGTTATTAAAATAATTCACGAACAAATTAATTATTAGTATCCACACTACAGTTACAAAATTTATCACGAAATGTCATGACAAGTTCCGTGCACACATACCACAAATGATAAATTTTCTAGGTATATGGGACAGAATTTTACCGACGACTTAGTAATTTATAGTCACGCTGATAAAATCGTAAGTTACATGCTGCAGATAATAATTAAGAAAAAAATGTTGAATAAAATAGTTTGCTCGTGTGAGATTTCTTGTTGCATTTTTGAAATTCCTACCATGTTATGTTGTTCATATTATCGTAAAATAGAAGTGATTTCACATTAATTCTCTCACGAGACTTAAAAACACGTGCATGTCGATCACTCGTACATTGCCCTCAGCAGGTTCTTACTTGTGCAATCTCGTAAGAGAAATGAATTTTTCATTCACACAACACCTACAGATTCATTTCTCGCCCAGGAAGGCATCGGAAATCGATTATTCTTAAGATAATATCGCAACGTTGACTAAAGAGATGCCGGATAATTTTTTGCCGAGCTTGCAGTGAAATGTCTGTCTCACGAATGTAGGTTACTCAGTATCCAATATGGCTACAGTATTCGAGGGAAAAGGTTAATTGAACACTTAAAGTCGACAGCTTGGTAATCATTTAGGATTCACACGCCCATTTGTTGGACTCTGTATTGATACAACACTGATATATTTTACAGTTGAACAGAAAACTTGAAAATTAAAACAATCAATCTTTCTCTTCTGTTCCTTTCTTGTTAACTTCTTTTTTTATGACCGACATGACTTTCGCGTGGGTAATCGCGTTGGCAGTATGCACGCATATTCACTGAAAAAATCTTTTTGAGAAGTCTTCTACTAAATCTAAAGAGAAAATTGGTCTGTTTAACTAGGCAAGGAAGAAAAAGATTATTTTCAGAATTCGAAACGTGTAATTTTGTACAATTACTCAATTTAATTGTAACACTTTAATTAGAAACTGCACCGACATAAAAATAAAAGACGTAATTCGACTATTCAGAAATATTAATCATCGAAATTTAAATAATAAATACCTTGTCAATTACAGTCATGAACTTGTGAAACTTATCAATTATGAATAATTGGCTTTTAAAATGCATGTGAGATTTTTTTTCTTACACATAAACAAATAGTAACGTTTGCGAATTAGGAAATCATTAACATAACCTAATCATTGATAAACCTTATTGAAGATTTATTATCATAAAAACGATCAACTAATGATAAATTTATATCGAAATTAATAATTTTATTAAAATGAGTATAAATATTCATAAAACAATTATGAAAGAAATCTACAAAGGTACCAATTTTTTAACTTAATTAATTTTTTCATTCATTCACTGCTTAACTATTTTTCTAAATATTTTGAAATAACTTCTTGATCTCTTAATGATTCCAGTAACCCAGAAATAAGCAAAATCGATGCAAATTCCTCTAACAAAGCGAAGCAATTATCTGACGTATCAACTACTGAAGAGACTGATGGAATCAATAATAATGATGGTGAGTAATAATTATTTAATTGGCATGCACATCATGTTTCGTTATATTACTTCAACTTTTTTGCTGTTTCCCTTCAGTCATCTTAGTATAATAGCTCAAGGTCATACTGGTTTTACTCCAAAAATAGTCACGGAATGTTTTCCATTCATGCTTTGAAGTAGAAAGCATTTACATAATATTAAATATATATTAAGCATAACATGCATTTCGACGTCTATTTTTATATAATATAATGATCAGTTTATTATTCAAATGATTAGAGAATAATAACAAGTCATCGATGACATATGCAAATAACAATAGGAGAGGTAATAATGGTAGTAAAAAACTTGTTCAAGATACTAATAGAGACTCTGAAATTTATCATACACATATGACTTGCAGATTATTAAAACATGATCAATAAGTTCATAAATCAGTACTGATGAATGCTCGAATTTAGAATTTACTAGAGGTCCGAGTTATTTGTCTGTAATAAATAAGTCTAACTAATACCTAAGGATCATTTACTTTTGTTAAAGAAAAGTAAAAGTTACTAACATGAATTTTGACAAAAAAACTTTCAATCTCCAGCATATTTTGAAAAGTATTTAAATGTTTGATCAATTAAATATCTTTAAGAGAATGAATACTCTTCATAATTTGAAAAGCTACTATAATAAAAAATTATAATGAAAATTGTGAGTTATTTCTGTATTATAAATCAGTAGATTTAAGCCTTTTTAATGTCTAGCCATCATCTATTAGAAAGAAGTAAAAATAATATATGAATATCGTAATGTCATTTTTATTGAATTTATTATTGACAGAAGACTTTATAAATTATTTTTCGAATTTATCTGCAATCATTTTGAGAAATCAACATCCATGCAGCACAACCATATCCTAATTTGGATCTCTCAAATGATCACCTGCTTTTTTAACATTTCTGTTGGAGCCTAAAGTGTTTTCAAATCATTCTTCATTAAAACATAAAGTTTGTTTGTGATGATTTCATTGTTGCTTTTTCTTTACACTGATGCTTAAATGATATAAATTATTATATTGGGTCCATATAAATGCATCAAATGAAAAGGGTATTGATCTTTGCGGTTTTGCACATTGAGATTACGTAAATAAAATTGTGATTGTCGTATATTTTGGATGATCAACGTGATGCACTTATGGATCTACTTTTGATATTTTTTCCAATTAAAATATATTGAACCTAAATAATAGATAGATTATTTACTATCAAAATATTATTATCAAATAATGATAATAAAAGTATAATTTGTCGGCATTGTGCAAATAATAATGACATTGATTGCATTCTAATTTTAATTAAGATACGTTAATTTTAACATTACAAGAATAAAATTGAATTTAGTTATTTTCTGTTGAGCTAAAATACTAATCAATAACGAAGATGAACGGATGTCCTTAAAATTATTTATATTAATGATTCCCGAACAGGATTAAACAATAGGCCGATCATTGGCTACTATAACTAGTATCGGCCCAATCATTTTCCATTACTGGGTCATGACTGGATAATAACACCAATTTAGCAGCTCCCACTTGTACTGGTTTCTACTTTAATTGTAATTTCAAAAAACGAAATCAAGAAATCTTTATTAGGTAATAATTCATTTTTTCATAATTTTTCTATCTCATTATCTACTAGGAACTCGTTGATGTAGATTTTTAGGGTTACATCAATATTGTCTGTTCCATTTGTTGCTATAAATTCATTTTTGTTATTACTCATAATAATACTATTTTAAATATTCCATCTTACATTAAGTACAGATCAATTTATTTATAAGATTAATTTTCGCATAATTAATTTCGAGATTAACATTTTCAAGTTTTATATAAGACCTAAGCTGTTATAGAGTAAAATGCCCAATGAATGACCATCATTACCCACTGAATGACCAGTGCATAAAAATTAATTCTAAGCTATTTGATACTTTATAAGTGTAATGTTGACATTGCTTTCTAATCTCAAGCAATACTAAGTTGTAATTAATAAGCTTAAGAGTTTCTTATTAGTAATATTTTACGAACAAGTCATTTACTGGATAATGGTGATTATTTATTTTACATTTTTATTTAGTCAATACAAGTTGCAAAAATAACGTTGAGTACCTATTGCTCAAGTTTTAAACGTTTTCTCAGATCATGTACACTTAGCTCTTGAACCCAGGTATCTTGCACAGGACTTTTACTACCAGCATTGCACTTTTCCTCTTGTTTAGTATTGTTATAAATTACCATAAAATAATTTGTGTATTTCGAGAGTGACCAAAAGTGATGGCAAAGTAACGCAGTATCTCAAGGCTATCAAGTCTTACGATGATTCGTCACTGTCTGTGATTCAGTCACGACATGACTCTTGAATACATCTGATTATTTGTGAATATCATGCATAACGATGCAACTTCAACCTTGCAATCTTGGTGAATAAACCTTTTGGACACCCGTTATGACCTCCTACGCGTCGCGACACCAAGTGATCCGTGAAAGATTATTCACTCTGATCGCTCCAGACTGTAAGAAACAAAGAAGCTCTCACATTAAAGCTTATTTACTATCTCTTTAGTAATAATAAATAACAAATAAATATAGTAAATAATCAGGTAACTGAAATAAATTCAGATTCACATGCAAATGTAAATACTTCCTGATTGCTATTTTAAATATATCCACGGTCGCTGAAAAAAAAACATTTATAATGGTGTGAACAGGTAAAGCTGGAAAGTAGTTCGGCCAGTAGGAGTTCCGTGAAGTCGTTGACTCAATTGAAAATAAAAAAGTGTTACGAAATTTTATTTTTCAATTTTGGTATAAAATTCACTTTTTTATTGCATAAATGAATTAGAGAATGTGAAAGTAGTTAAAGTTTTAATTACTCTGTCTAATTATTGAACTGTA
The DNA here is from genome assembly GCF_013357705.1 of Chelonus insularis. NCBI lineage: Eukaryota > Metazoa > Arthropoda > Insecta > Hymenoptera > Braconidae > Chelonus > Chelonus insularis. The sequence goes on from NW_023276777.1 coordinate 305,629, forward strand.
AATCATCTGTTCGACGTTTATGAGAAAAACTTCGTTCTCGTTGATTATAAAATTGAATATTTTCAAGTGAAATACGTTAAGTGGTTGAAAGTTGAGTATAAAATGTAAAACTGATTAAATATATTAAGTGTGAAGTGCTATAAATCAATTATAGAAATGGAATATATTCCATTTTAAACTGTTTTCTAATTTGATATAACGAATTTAAAGAGTCTTCATTTTTTTTAGTAAATTGGAGTCATTTTTGAACGTTCATTTTCGTAGAACTGAGTGCATCTTACAATTTGTTTCTTCCCACGAAGTAGGAATTTGAATTTTGATTTGTAGCCATGGGTTAAAGCTCTTCAGAGAATTGATATTTACTGCAACATATTTCATTTTTTATTCAAAAAATGCAATTTAAAAACAATCATTTCTCAATAAATATATTTATTAAGTAGTTCTTTTTGGATTTCTCTCTTTTAATGTTAATTAACATGATCGGATACCATAATTGAAAATTTATGTCAATCAATTTGTTTATTTAAAAATTATTTTTTTTGTTTAAGAAATAATTTCAGACTATTTTTTGTAACAAAAAGTAATTAATTTCACTATCTTATATTAATTTTATAGTCGACTCTTTGATTTTTTATATAAATATAAGAAGTTATGGCTGCAGTTTTATGAATCATAGAGGTAAATAATTTTGCAATGAACGATAAATGTGTTGGAGCTATTTATGAAAAGCTGAGCTCAATTTTGAAAAGAAATTTATTTCATTAAATCTTTCATTTTAACATAAAAAATATATTTTTAAATTAGATATTTTTTTTAATTGCTATTACTTAAATATTTAATCAAAATAATTATCTTAAATTAACAAATATTAATAAATATTTTAAATCCACGTAATAAATCTTTTTAATAAATTACAAAAAACCATTTTAAAGTAACAAAAAAGTTTTTTTGCCAAGATAACTTTTTTCTTGAGAGTTTACATGCAAAAGACGATTTACTTGAAAGTCTCATCTTATTATCTCTCGTATATTTAAAGTATTTTATTTAAAATCATATTACCAATTTTTGAAAATCTTGTCTTCAATTTTGGGTTTTTTATAATAAACTATTATTAACTATATTGAAAAAAAACAGCAAGTGTATGATACCTGAAAATAAATTAACGAATTTGTTTCTCGTGTAAGATGAAGTTTGGACATATTTAAATTTTTCGTCTTTGAGTTGAATTATCATAAAATTATACAGTCAGAGCACATAATTATTATAACATGGTATTTATATTTTATTTTCTTTATTTTCCATGATTTTTCGTGTATGTGGATAAAGATGAAATAAATATTGAAATAAGTTCAGAATTACAATGTAATAATTTATTTTTAAAAAATAAGATCTTTTTTTATTCATTGAATGAAATTAGCAATTACTAAAAAATTAAAGCTTTTTATACAATTCAGTAGAATAAAAGTAGGAATAGAGCTAAAAATTACGGCTGCGCATGCCCACTGGCATGATAATAAAAGAAAACTGATTTGTGTGCATGCGCAGCCGTAATTTTTAGCTCTATTCCTATTTTTACTTCGCCCAATTGTGCACAAATCTTTCAAGTTGCAAAACGAATGTTTATTAATTCATCAAGTGTTGTTATAAATAATTCATAGTCAATTTTCTAATCTAAAAATTCAAATATTTGATATTACAGTCAAACTTTCATTTAAACAATTTAAAATAAATCTTCAATAAATTCTTAATAATTTTCTCTAATATATTTCATTTTATTGCAACATAGAATGTGCTCCTCTGGCTATAAAACGATTCATAAAACTAGTAAAATAAACACATCGCAGAGTGTTTTCATGATTTGTTTCACCTAGAAAGTAGAACCGATAAATATGGGATGATTGGAGTGTTAAATAAATGCAAGATGAGTGTGAGAAAAAGCTGAGCACGAATACTTAAGAATCATTTATGGAAAGTGAGGTTAAAATGAGTTTTGTATTAAAGCAGTAGCTTTATGTGTAAGTATACATATCCATTACTCAAGTGTGGGTGGTTAAAGTTATTACTCACGGCTATGGGAGTCCTAATAAGAGGCGAAAATCTTACGACTTTGGATATAGAAAGATTGAGCGCTCAGAAAAGTTGTAGAGAGAAAGAGCAAAAAAGAGAAAAAGGAGAAAGAACATAGTGGCCGAGAGCTCCAGTGGCTGACCGCTCTCAAGGTCCCATTCCCCCTTAATCGCCTTCCTTTTCGAGATCTTTCACTCTGTAACTGGTTGAACTTGCAATCGAACTGGCGATTCCCTTCTTTACTTACTTACTTACTCCTCCTTCTCGTGTGCCAAGCGACTTGCGACATGCCGATACACTTTTGCACGAGACTCATGTATAAATATGTTACAACCGCAGCCAGGTATGTACATACACGTATGTGGTGAATCGTGGAGGCGACATTCCATCGGACTCGACCACTGGTACACAACTAGTATACTGACCTAAAGATTACCGCCTTGAAGATCAATTGTGACTGAATAGCTTGAAGGCTTCACTCTCCGATTCCATGCCGTTTGCTCGTTATCTGGATCCCAGTGCGATTCAGACCAGTTACGATAAATCCAATGCTTTATTGACTTGAGTTCATCGGACTGAGAAACTTGCCGACTTGTTCGATTCCATCAGAACCCAATGTCACGCGATCGTTGTATCATTTTTTTCTACCTTTTTTTTTGCTCTCTTTCTATTAATTTTCTTTATCCCTGGGGTATCTAATGTCCTCGAAATGATTTCTGACTTGTTCGGATTCAAGTTATAGAGATATATCTTATGAGAAAAACAAACTTTTATCAATGAGCATCGTGGGAGAAAGTGATTTTTAAAAAATACGTCTTTGACTTTGAGTACTAAAGTGATTTTATCAGGTGTGAGTTTAATTAAGTGTTTGCTTAAAAATAATGAGCTCAGTAATGGTACTAGTCTTTGATAATAATGAAGCTTGGAACACGTGATGTTTGTTATTAAAGTGTTCATAGCTAGATTCCGTTCATTAACAGGTTTACTTAAGCAAAGATTTAAAGCTCTTTGAAACTGCTTTATATAATTCTGCATTGAAGTAATAAGAATGAAACAAATAGTTGGAATTACTTATAAATAAAATTTGTTTCTTTTTATTTATCAACTTCAGAAAGAAATGCACGGTTTTTCATTTAAAAACACAACTAGAGTTTTACTGTAATATAACAATCATCCTGACATTTAAAGCAAACCTGGGAAGTCTTTAAATAAATTACCAACTATCAGGATACATTTTATTTAGTAAATAATCAGTTCTACTCTTTAAAGGATAACAATCATTCTCTTCAAAAAGCTTCAGGGTGGTTTCCAAGTTTTCTCTATGTGACATCAATTTAATGACAGGTCATTATCGTTATATATTATATTATTTATATGATTATAAATTTCGTGGATATTTCGTTGGAATTGAGCAAAAAAGAGCTATCAATATTTTTAATTAATGAATAATTTCCGAGATGAATGTATAATTAACCGATTTAAAACTGTTATATCTATTTAAGGTTTGATGATGATCTACTCTATTGATAATAATAAAGTTCATCAAAAAAATTGAATTTAAACTAACTTCAACTCATTCATAAAAAAAAATTGCAAAAGTGGAATATCTAACAGAAAAAATAATTATGTATCTCTTTCTTCATCCTAACATGATTTTAACATTAACTTTTTAGTCATTCACCTTATTATATCCTAGATTTTCTAAATGAATTCATATTATGACTTGACTTTTTGGATTTGTATTATATTAGTGCCTATAAGTCAATCAGCAATTTATAGCAATGATTGAACAATATTTTATTCAATTGAGGAATTTTTGAATATCAACCTTTAGAAAGTAACTGATTGAATAGTAACTTACTATGATACTCTATGATCAATACCTTTGAATACTAACAGTTGATGATCAGATCTCTTGAGTAGAGTTTATTATTCTTCAAAACTTATCCTAAATCAATCAATATAAGTCTTGTTAGGATCATGCCACGAGTTCAAGATCTCTTGTTCACTTTTAGAAGCTTAACTTTCTGTCTTTTCAATATCATTAGAAGATTTTAGGAAGTGAAAGGTTCGCCCAATTAAAAAAATAATTTAAGATAATACAATTAGCCTACCAATTACTATTGATTTACAGTAGAGGTATGACTCGGTTCAAGTGGTAGCTTGTAAATGGATTCTGTTATATTGATTTTGATATTTATTTCACGTTCACAGTTCGGTCAATACAGTTTAATCATTGACTGCTTTACTGTAATGATAAAATATTACACTTTACTACTTAATAAACCAACGTTGGTAAAGTGAAATTGACTGAACAATGATTTTGATTTAATTCTAGAATCTTACACGCTTAAGTGAAACTTGGATTGAATATCAATAGAAGTAATTAATCAATTGAACATCAACAGTAGCTTGATTAATTCATGAAGTTTTTGTTGACTTGTTCATTCTCACTTCGCTCTTCCATTTCCGCGAATGATTAAACTCTCAATTTGGGCAAGACTACATTTTCTGTTAGACTTTGATTGCACTGACAAAAACAGTTTTTGATATTTAATCATCAACTTGAATTTGAATGTCCACCTTAAGTACTTGGATTTCATTTTAAAATTTTATCAACTTTTATAGAAACAACTCAAATATTCTTTATTCAATACTATTTGTTGCTCTTATTATAGCAATTTCAGTTGTTCATTCAAAATTATTTTCAATCATACATGGAGAAGAAACTTGAATAAAAATTACCCTTACATGCAATGTAATCGTGGCACACTATGCAAAAATAGTAAAATATATCCTGCTGGATAGCAAAACTTGTTGATCTTTTTTCAATAACAGTTTATCAGCTATACCTTGAACAAGTTTTAGTATGGATTTGTCACCATCATCAGGCTTTAGATACTAAATATTAAATAATTTTTAATTTAATATCTATAAACATTATTCTTCTAATCATATATTTCCGTAATAATCACATGTTATTCAAATAGCCAGGTTCCTGCAAAAATATTAATGTAATATAAAAAATAATATTTACTGATAAATTAAGTAATAAGATGATTAATTATGGCATGATCTTAAATGATGCTTGAATATTAATCCTAACTTCAGCATAAATAAACCATTATTTGGATAATGCACTAAAAAGATAATTTTTTGTTCAAGACCATTAAGCCATGGAAAAAGAATGATTGAATGCATAAATTAAAAGTCGAAATTGACAAAAAATATATCGAAAGATAAGGCAAATAACTATCATAAAGGATAATTAATCGAAAAAAATGAAATCCTTGGATAAGCAAGTACACCCTTGAAACTGGTCCTTTTCAAGTTCCGTCTTAGCAGGAGAGAAAGGCTTGACCAAAGGGACGCCAAAGTCTGAATGTGATCATGGAAGTTGTGCCGCAAAGCTGCGTTATTACTAACAAAAGTGATCGTTAAATGCGGGTGAGAGGAAAACGAGTCAGACAAGTTAAGCATTTCGAATATAGTAGCATATTACATTTTATTCTAATAAAGATGTTAAAGATTCTTATGGTTCAGGGCCAATAATTCACTAACAGTGCGTCAAAAATTTTAATGGTAACAAATAAAGTACATTTGTAAAACTTTCACAAAGTAATAATCGTTTCCAACAGTGTTATTTATCCACATGGAATGTCTTGGTGGGACGCGACATTGCACAAATACCTTTTCGTAGCATCAGAAGCTCTTCTTGACTTCTTTCGCTTCTTCAGAGCAACAGGACAAGACTATAAAGGACTCAGCGACTCGCTTGGAATTATCCGATCTCTCTTACTGGACGATTCACGATGAAAGAGTCTAGCATCTGCACGTTGTCGCGCTCTTCAAAGAGATTCACCCTTGAAGAACGACACATCCTATCCGCTCTAGAAGCTCACTCGTAACCAGAGGAATGCACTCAGATCGACAACTTTTATTCATATTGATTCTTTCTCACTCCCTCTCTCACTGACTCTTTTTCCTACATTCATTCTTGAACGATGCAATTGCTACTTTTATTTGATTCCTTCTTTTTTCATGACATGCATACACGTCTACTAACGTCATTGGATACCTAAATGTCATAAAATGCTGCCTGTTAAAAAGTATCAGTTTTTCGTTCAAATTCCTTTGCTTTATACGATGAAATATCGTGTAACATGAGTGTAAAAATAAATTGATGATTTATTGAAAATATCATATTATGTCCAAAATAATAACTGTCGAGTTCAAACTATGACACATTACATTCATAGATGAACCACTTTTTTTTATCTTTAAAGAATTTTAAAAAGTTTTACGCAGAAAAGAATAGTTTCGTGGTATTTAAAAATTGAAGCAGAAAAAGAAAAATTTTTTCTTTTAGTGTTCAAAAATTATTATAATAATAATTAAATAAAACAATATTGATACTTTTATCTCTCAAGAGCTTCTTAAAACTATTTTGATAATAATTTACAAAATTTGTATCATAAAGATGTCGTATAAATTTCAATGGTCTAATGTTTTTACAACATTAGCTACAACCACCCAAGTATAATAAAATAAATTTTTAATCAAGAAGATTGTCACCATAAAAAACTAATTATAAAAGTAAATGAGTAGAACCTGGGCGTCCAAATCAGTTGATTGATTTTCAAGTCATTTTAAGGAATCTGAACGAAGAAAGAACTAATTTTTTATAGCTGATTCATGGAAATATGTTAGATGTATACTCCTTTTAGAATGAAGATTAAAAATTTTTTTTTAAATAATTAGTTCAACTTTAATAGCTACTCATCAACTTTTATAGATTAAAATGTTTTCTAAACTTTTAAGTATTAACATGTTTGCTCAAACAGAGTAATATTTATGTAGATGTCTTATTCCAAGGTTTCTTTACATAAAATTTATTAGAATTCAAGTGAATCATCTTTATAATTAATAATTCACTACAATAGTCTTTTTCATCAGAATAAAAAGGTAGAATTTAGATGATATTATCATGAAACTTTAAAATAGAGAATTTTATTACTAGCTTTTTTTATACTTATACAAATGTGTGCCAAGAGAAAATCATTAATCTACATATACAGTTTTTTATCAATAGTTGGATACAAAACATCTCCATGCTCTTACTTTTATACCATATTACTTGTTTACATTTCTATTTAAATATTTACTGATGAAGAAAAAATATCTGCAATCAAAATACCTAAATTAAAATTTTTGATCTCACTTCTCACCTTAAAGTTTCTTTATTTTAGAAATTTACAAAGAATTATATTAAATAAATCAAGAAAATTTTTATATATATTTTCAATTATCAATTTATGTCTGGAATGTTGAAAATAATTTTGTGAAAGATGTTTTTAAAAACATCACTAGAAATTATATAATTAGTTTTCTTCTTTCCTTTTTAATATCATCAAAGTCTTTTAGAAATTGAGTCATCACACTTTGCTTACTTTTCCTCTTTTTGTTTTTTTTTATTTGAATAATTTCTATTCTACTATTCTTCATCATCAAGACATTGATATCAAATCCAACAATAATAGCATGATGATAAACTAGTAATTAGTGTCAGTAAAATAACATCATCTTTTGTTAGGAATTATTTCATTTAGAAAAATATTTGACAAGAGAAAACTATTTATATCTATTAACAGAATTATTTTAAACAATAATTCAATACAATTGTAATAATAGATGATTAAAAAATAATAATTGTCAGGTGGAGAATAAATTTTACTGTTATTCAAAATATTTTGAATCACGGAGTTATTTTTCAAACATAAAATTTAATCTATCAATTTTTATTGTACATATTGCTTGAATATTTTTCAAAGTACTATAGTTAATTGTATTTTTTAAAATTATAGCCAATTGATGAAGTCCAATCACAATGGAATTATTCTTTTATGCTTTCTCTTCTTCACCCAAGGGGCTATGAGTAGTCAGCACATGTATCGATAAAATGTAGAGCTATGTAAAGTTTATAAAGCAGCTGTATGAACCAGTGCATTATAAGCAGATCAGACTGACGAAACCATCAACTATATTGAGAAATTTGACCTTCTGGAGGATCTCTAAGTAACACTTTTTTTTAATTTTATTTTTTACTTTTTTCCCCTTCTGGCTATATTTTATTTAAGAAAGCACACGACGAAATTCAACTAAATAACCCCCAGGTAAATGGAGTTTTGTTGCTCCAAAAAAAGATCATCATTTTGTGATCCTTTCATTCAGACTTACGTTCCATTACACACTCAATATGCAGCTAAATCAAGCGTGTAATATTTCAGAATTCAGATAGTATCAATATATAATTCAGATCTTTAAGTAATATTTAATTAATTATGAGATGAAGGATTTGGAAATTGTTTTTTAATAGTTAAAAAAAAGTATTCCTGAAAAAAAGTTTTATTGTGACAAAAAATTATTTCACAATTATTCAAAGTTTTTGTTTGTGATTGAAAATAAGACAGTTTATGGAAGAATAATAAATTAATTGATTTTTGTTTCATAGTGAGAGCAATACCTTAGTAGATATTTCTAAACCTAAATTTTGACTTGTCTAGGACTTGACATCAATGTGAGTCATTTGTTAATGATGTAATTTTTTTCTCAACAAATATTACATCGAAGTTAAAATAATAATATAATCAATTTGACATAAATTTAGTTTCTATTTTATGAAGTTTGATACAAATTTTTGATTCTAAGTACGTCATTATTATGTTCATTTATTTTAAACAATCAAACAGGCCTAACAGAATAAGCCAAACTAAGGCTACAGATATTTGCACAGGCAAATAGCTAAAAGACAAAATAACTAGATCACACTAGAAGCACATAATGAGTTTTTAGTCTTCACTAGTGGAAAACAATCTTAGCAGGAACCTCATTGACGTGGAGTCATAAGAACATACTCTCTAAAAATAAATCAGCAAATGTTCACTATTTTCAGTGATAATCATAGCATTCATTCAAACAGTGATGATTTAATAGTTGTAAATCCAGGAATCCTATATAGAAATGAACAATGGGGCTATGATTAGGTTAGCATTGACCATCAAATGGTGTTATCATCCAGCCATGATTCAGTGATGGGTCCAATTAAGCCCTGCTTGGGATATGCACTGTTTTGCAGTGATTTTCACTGATTCATTTTTAGAGAGTAAACAGTCCAAGGAGAAATTAGAAGCAGCATGCAGGGGATTCACAGCCACTGTTAAATCTAACAATTGCTTAAAGTTGACAATTAAATCAATATATAATATCCTAGATAAATCTACATCTAATTCTTAAAAATTCGACATCAACTTCCTTTTTCAATAGTCGATTGATTTCACCAAGATTCAAAATTGTACCAATACATTACAAATATAATTCTATGATTAACAAAATAATTAGTACTAATTTTATTCACTTATCATTGATTGCTTCAACAAGAAGCATGTATTCACAAATAAAAATAAAGATGTTTTCTCTCAAAAAAGGGGATATTTACCAACATTTTTATTATTCCCAGCAATAAACTTGATTCTTTATAGTCATAAAAATAATAAATACCCAAATGTGGTCTCATTAATTTCATAAATTATATTATAAATATCATCAAAAATTCAGAACTTTCATTTTCAATAAAAATAAAACAAAATCCAAGAATCCATTATATTGCTCTAATTAAATAAATAAAACAATAAATCTTTGAATTGAAATATCTATTCCACCAAATGAACAAACTAATAAACTACTTTTATAATCTAAATAAACCAACATTATCTCATTTGATCTAAAGTCAGAAATAATTGTTTATTATTACAAGTCAGTAATTTATAACATTTTATGAGAAGGTGTAATAGAATAATCTTAAAATTAATTGAATAACATAGACAGTTATATAAAATATAATAATCAGTATGTGAAAATAGTCAACATGAATTGTAATATTTCCGAAGAAATTTCTATATTCGAACTAGTGGGAAAGAGATACCGGCAAACGAATCGCAGCTCGAAGGCGTTCGCCAGTCTCTCATCGACGCCCAAGTTAAAACGTTCTCGGGACTGTTAGTTGCTCGTATCTTGAAATTTCTCTCTAAAACACCCGCATCCGTGTTCAGTTAGTATACATAAAGATATATTTTTAAGTGTAAATGTATACTGTATCTTACATCTTTATTGTGCTTCTAATTTTCTTGCTTCATTCTTAATAGCACTGATGGTGTGTATTCAGACTGGATAAAGGTTGTCATAAATTTTTGAAAGCACAAAGGTGAGAGCGTGAAGTTACTACATTCGTTATAAATATATTTTAAATCTAATAGATAGTATAAATTTAAAAGAAAATCAAATTTACCAGCATATAAATTTATATAAGTTTATATTAAAAACAGGTATATTTAGAATGTCATTAACATGTTATCAACATGTGTCCGTAATTTTGGAAAATGTTTTGAAACGATAAACAATGATGTTTTGATAAGACTTTTGAGGCCATACTTACATTTAAACTCTACCTATATACTTTGAAATTTCACCCAAAATATTTTGATCTGATGAAAGTTCCTAATAAGAAGAAAATACGAATACGTAATTGACAAATCTTGTGATTGCGATATCAACAGCTCGACGAATTTCACTGTTATATATTGGATGCTCTTCTTGCTTCTTTATATTCGGAACATGATATTCCATTTGTAAGGAGGACCTGATTTTATCTCGAGTGCTGTTGCCTGACACGAGACTTGCATTAACTTCTGCAAATTTACCACGTGGGGGTACGCATTTATTGAATTTTCAAATGACACTAGATATTTATAAGCATTCAGAAATTTATGATTTCGTATAAAAATTAACTCTTTGAGAGAAAGTACTTTTTATCGTTTCTAGAGAGATAATTTTTTATTTGGAAATTTTTTTTTCTTCGAGATGTGATGATTATACTAAGTTTCAATTAAGGTACACTACACTGGGCACAAATCAACAGTAAAAGATTCTCCAATTTCTTCATCTTAAAGCTTTCATAAGACTTCACAACAGCTGACAGACTTGTTTCATTATTGAAGAGCATCTGTTTTGTTCTATAGTTTCATTTTAGGAGTCTATTACTAAATAGCTGGGCCCCAGTATTTTTCAATTCACGAGTTTAAAAAGATAGATATTGACGAAATTATTAAACATTACATTATATTCTATCTCATACATTTTTTTCTATTTCGTACAATTTATTATTAAAGTTATAATTAGTAATAATAATTATTACTATTAATGATTAATTCATCGTATATAATGAGTATTATTAATGAGGTAGTTTTAGAATAAAACGCAAGTTTAAAAAAAATCAAATCACTGATCATTTCAGCACAAAGAATCAGATCTAAACATGCTGTCTTACACATTGGTTTAAAAAGAGATAGGCTTATTTTCTACTTTTATTGTCGAATTTTAAAGGTTTTTGTACTGTAGATAAATTATGAATTATTTTCAACAGTTTCGAATAGAAATTAAATTTAAAAAACAGTAGTTATCGATAATTTCATAAAGAAAATTTCACATTAAAATATTTTTATGTAATTTGAAAATGATTCTTTTGTTTTTTAAAATTATCTACAGTACGAAAACCTTTAAAATTCGACAATAAAAGTAGAAAATAAGCCTATCTCTTTTTTAACCAATGTATAAGACGGCAATTTTTAGATCTGATTCTTTGTGCTGAAATGATGAGTAATTTGATTTTTTTTTAAACTTGCATTTAATTCCAAAACTACCTCAATAATAACACTAATTATATATCATTGATAATAATTATTATTAATATAAATTATAACTTTTCAAAAATTCAAAAATTAATTATTAATTTTAAAAAATTAATAGAAATATTTGTTATGTTATACAGTAGTTAGTCAATTTAAAAATTCTAAAAAGATATATAATCCTATTTTAACCCTGTTTTAACTCATTTTGGAGGACTCTTTCGAAGAGCTCACAAAATCGACCTCTATACAAAAGAACTACCTTAACGTAATTTTATTCCAATAGTCATGTATTTAATTCAGTTTTCATTAAATTTATCTTTATGACAATCTTAATGATAATTATTTAATTTATAAATGATTTTCAATGTTTTATACATTTTTCCTTAATACATACTCTTTATACTGGATATGTATTAATACTTCATAAAAATAATACTATTTATGAAAATATAAAATGACATGACTATTATCATTATTTTTACGTATTTTTAATTCGACAATTATTATTTTTATAATAATTGTTGTTATTATTATTATTATTATTATTATTATTATTATTATTATTATTATTATTATTATTATTATTATTATTATTATTATTATTATGAGTGTAGTAATTGATTAAATTTCAGTTACTAATTTTTTTAAAAATTACTCGTTGAAAAAAATTTCTTTTTCATTATCCATTAAGCTATATAATTAAATGAGTTTCATGATGAACAATTACGTAGTTTCAACTTAAGCCAGTTATTCTTATGCAAAACAATTACAATTTATTAAGTCACCGTCACAGCAGTAAGTCTATCGTGCTTAAGATTCACTCTAGATTAATAAAAATCTGCATTTTTGCATATTTTACAAAATCATATCAGTTCAATTTATTTACGTATTTAAATGTATTTTTCAATTTTAGTTGTTTTGTTATCATGCAATGATGTTAAACTTGCTTAATTCATAATTTCAAGAAGGATATTATTACAGTTACGAGTGAAAACTGTTAATTTTGCTGTGAATTTGCAATTAAAAGTTTTCATGTCATAAAATGATTCTTAAAATTAAATCAAATACAAATGCAATAATAAATAAAATAAATATAATAATATTTAATTTAATAACTGAGAACATTTTTAAATTATGAATATAAAGTAGGTTCAACAAATAAAATGTTTATGTAGTAACATGTTACATTGTCTACTATAGCAAAATAAAAATAAACAACAATAATGAACGCATTATAATATTTTCAATAAATTAATACAAATCAAATTTAATGTTATTTTATTACAAAGTATCATCTAATTTAAAAATTGTCATTATTATAAAAAATATGATAATATTAACTTCAATAAAATATCAAAATGATACCTAGATTCATAGCTCATGATAAGCTCGTCACTTTTATATGTAGATCGGTATTTTAATTTATTATTTAAATTTCAAACATCACCCAAAAATATTTAAATTCTCCAAAATCTCAGCTCAGGATTTACCTCAATTAATTAAGTCAAACGAGTACCAATAACTTTTCTTACTCTAGATATAAAAGTGAACAATAGACAGCATGAATAAAACATGTGATGAGTTTCATGAGCATAATTCATTTTATCACTGACAGACAATATTTTGATTAACACTGAATTTAGACTCATTAACAATCTATTTATAGCAAACTATAATCAAGAAAAATAGTCGATATAAAAAATGAAGTAGAAAAACTTTATAGAAGTAATTGGAAGATTAGAGAAAAAGATATATTATAATAACATCTTCATTATCATTTTCTCTTTATCAATTATTAACTGAAATAACTACTTCCTGTTATCGTCAGTCTTTATTCATTTCGCAATATAAAATGCTTTGGCGCCAGTCTTGGCCCAGTTGTCGAAGGAAATTAAATAAAAACATAAAGGAGAGAAGATAGATAGAAATGATATTTAAAAGGAAAGAAAAATAGAAGATTGCGCTTGGAAACCCTTGTACAATTAGCCCATTCATCGCGCACTGCACATTTCTTAAACGTACACTTGACACGCACACACATGCTTGAATCGTTCTCGTATCGCTTGGGTACGACGTATAATAATAAATTTACGCACGATGCTTTCTGGACTCAGTAAAGTGCAGACACACACTATAAATTTTCACCGTAGTTGTTCGGATACGTTGGTATTATCGAAACCTCGGCGCCATGTAGTCAATAACTGCTTCCTGGATCAAATGATCGATGTAAGGTGGACCACCAAATTAGTAAATCTAAAAATAAAAATTACGTAGCGGTCCATCTTGATCAATTTTATGCAAAGTGAAAGGGTCTGATAACATCTATTATTTTAAAGACGGCTTTTTTTCTTCTACCTCCCATAAATATTGAATGAAAAAACCGCGAATTTCGAGACAAGAAAATAACTCAATTGAAAATAAGAAAAATGTTCGGGGTTTTGATAATAAATTTAAAAGTTTTTATTATTGTTTTGAAGAAGTTTGACTAAAGTCATTTTTTTTGTTTTATTAATTAATAAAATAAGAATTTTTTCTAATTTTAGAATAAAAATTTAATTATCGATATAAATAAGCGTAATTAATGCATTAAAAATAATTGACACTTGTCAATATATTGATTAATGTTTTTTTTCGTGTTCCACTTTACCCCTCCTTTTCTTTATTTGGAAAAACTTTGTTAATATCACATATTCACGTATTAAATTAATTTTAATAAATATTTGATACCTCAGAATAATAAACTACACTGAAACTTTGATTTTCAAACAACAATAATTTTTTTATAAATTAAAAAGATAGTTTTTTCTTTTATTATAATAAAAAATAATAAGCATTTATTCAAATTTGGAGCTCTCTTAACATTTTAAACTTTAAAATAAGGTTTGAAATTATTTTATTAACAGAAGCTGATTTATATCAGACAATAGTGAGAAAATGAGATAGCTCGAGTAATAAAACACTCAGTGAGTAAACTGAAAGACCTGAGATTGTTTACCCATCCCAAAAGAGTACTTGGAAATTATCTTAATGTCAATATTTGCTTACTTCAATATTTGTAACTTCACTAGTGCAAAAAAGCTCTTTCTAGTAATTCCACAATTGGATTTTAAAATCAGTTTCCTTGAATTTTTGCAATCTCTAAAAAATTCTGGGGGAATTTTTTTTCCTATAATATTATTTACATCCATAGCAGCTAATTTATATCAATTTCAAAAATTTTTAATTTACATCATCCTTAACACAACTTAAATTTCATTTTAGAATAGAGATTCAATTCTCAATCTAATCCTTCCTGGTCCCTTTAAATGCAATCAATCTGAACAAATTTATACCAATAAATTATTTAGATATTTTTTATATTTTTTTTATACACAAAAAAACTTTTATAGTAATCCTTACCAGTCAATTTACAGTACAATTAAATCGTCTTTAAAATATAATTTAAAAATTTTAAAGACAATATAACTTAATATTCAATTTTCTACCAAGAGCACCTGTTAGATTTTATTTAAAAAAAAAAAGAAGAAAAAGTTTAATTATGCAGCTCGGCTCTCTCAAATTTTTATCAGCTAGTTAATTAGCTAATTACCAGTGGAAAGTAGAATTATATTTCCGACATTTTTAATAAAAAATATTTCTTGCATCTGGAAGATTTAAGTCTTCAACATATTGAAAATGAATGCATCAGATAAGCAAAGAAGACTTCCTTGAGCAAAGGAAGTATTGGATAAAAAATGAACAATAAAGTAACATGGTCGTTGGAGTGTTTTTCTTTATCAAGCAATTTTTTCCGTTAGTGTATAAATAAATACACTGTAGTCTTCCTGGTAACATGCAAGTTGTGTATAATTTACTTGTAGCATTTTAAGTTAATAATGAATACATGTGTGTTATAACGCATTCAGTACGTGAAAGAATGAGTTTTTGAAAAGGATTAATCCCAGCACGCGACAGACAAGAGAGATTCGAGGCTTGGAGTGTGGATAAAAATAGGCTTTCACTCAACTCAGCATCTGAATGGGCGGAACCTCCTGTCAATGTGGAAGTCAAAAAGACTCCCGCGGTTTACCACCGTTTTGGAGACGCACGTGTACATAAACTTAACATAAGCAATGTGGGTCCCCTTTTAAGTTTATTATACAGCTTCGTATATGTATATATAGGTAATATGAATATTAGAGATCGTTTGTCTTGTAATCGGAATACTTAAGGTCAAGAAATAAGGCTTGGTCGTGAAGATCGTACAAGAGTATTCGAGTAGGTGGAAGTAAATTATGCTAAAAGCTGTATTGAAGAACTCTGGGGTAATGTATACTACTTCAAAAATATCTTTGAAATTTTTTTTCAATTTTATTCAATGTTTATTTTGAAAAATTACGCTCTGTCAATAATAAACAATGATAAAGCAGTACTTTATGAGCATTTTTAGATAAAATGTTTTGTAGAGAAACACTGAGAAGATGTTGAATTACCTATTGTATCATTTTAAGTTCTGCGCATGCGTAATCGGATTTTAACTCGAAAATTTGGTCGCAATCGAATCAGCCGTTTTAGAGATTACCGTGAACAGACAGACAGACACCAGAAATTTATATGGTAGTATAGATTATTCAAGTTTTACTGGAGTCTACAGTAATGGGTGACCGTATGTGCAAACTCAAAAAAAGTTTACAACCTTAAAAATTTTAATGGAGTACCGAAAGAATTTTTACTGGATTACCCAGTGAATTTTACTATGTTCCTTAGTAAATTCTGACGTATTCTTCAGTAATTTTTATTGTATTATCTAGTAAATTTTCTCAGTAAAAATTAAAGAATTCGTTAATTAAATATAGTAAAATTTTTCCTCCCTGTACCTATACATGTATTTTTATATCAGAAAACCTTCGTTGTGCAAAGCAGCCCTAGATGGCGTTTGCCAATTTGATTGTTCGTACTTGATTTTAAGTTTTATGACCAATAAATGTCCTTTTTCGAGCCAAATAATTTAGTGGCATTGTGTTTAGATATTCCACTTGAGTTATTATTTGTTACATTCTTTTGGGCGTCAACATTCTATTAATGTGTACTAAATATGGATTACAATCAAATAGTCGAAGAGTATGTTAAATATTGCTTTTATAGATTAGATTTATTCCATCACTGCAAATCGTAGTATTTTATTTTAATGCACTTAAAGTGTTTCAAAATGACGTCATCTGTTTGATTAACATTGTAGTCACTTTTTAGACACTTTCAAGTGCATTAAAAGTTACTTCAATGTTAATCACATGAATGACGTCATTTTCAAACACTTTAAGTGCGTTAAAATAAAACACTACGATTTACAGTGTATGAAAGGCACAATATGCTTAATAAAAATATAAGCGTGCACATCCAACACATCACATATTGTAACAATTTTGAAATAACAACATATTTATTAACAACAAAGTAAAAACTACGATTAATTTCAGCATTCTTATAACAAATCTTTCGCTGCTTATTCAATGTTTTTAATAAAAACGATTTTAATATAAGAATTTTTTAGTATTTGCGTGTTCTCTGATATACATTTGCTACAATTCGTGGCTGCACATTGTTCAACATGAATGTATCCCTAATTATCATGAACTCCCTTACGCCTACAAAACATCTCTTCTACCTTGAGAAAGCAAAAAGCAAATCACTAGTTACGTTGACATTATAAAAATAATCAAAGAACATGAATCTTCAATCTAATAACAATAATTCTTATCTGCTTATCATTTTAAACATCTCTCTGTAATACTTATTGTAGATAAAATATGTTAATTATTAATTGGTCATTATAAAAATGAGTTTGTGTTGTCATTTTATTATAATGATTTCAATGCCCTCTATATCAAATATGATTTTTCTAGACCACCGAATTGCTATCTGATGTTCCATATTCACATCTATAAATTAGACTGATTTTCTTGTCTCTTTGAAAATTTATATATTCAATCACTTCATGATAAAAATTCAATTTTAAAAACTATTTAAGAATTTTTGTATTTTTAAAAAATTAATTGTCTATTTAAAATTCAATTAAGTAAAGTAGTATAATGGGTCTAATTGATACTTATTTTAGAATAAATGAATAAATATAATTAAAGAATTTATCGAATAGACATTAAATAAAATATCTATTTTTACTTCTTACATTCAGAATGCATTCATTCCCTTTGAAAGATTACCACGGATATCCTGGAGACTTTTTCAAGGCATGACGTACAAAAATAGAATAGCAGGAATAAATACAGAAGAGAAAAAATTTTGACACAGCTGAAGTATTAAAATAATTGATTCTATATTTAGTTGTCAGTTTATAAACATGATGTATAACATTTATCAAAGAATAGTTGAATAAAAAATTATAAAGAATTATTTAAAAATCAATCATTATAAATAAATTTTTATATATTCATTTTTATTGTAATTTTCTCCAATGAAGATAAAAAAGAAACGTACACAACCTCATCTTCTCTCAATTTTATTTTCATTTTTCAACGACCCTCGGTAATTTTTCATAATTACTATATTTATCTTTGTTATTCACTTAAGACATGTACTTTTCGAGTACAAGTCTATAATCTTATTATGATTTATGTCATCAAGATATTTATCTCATTTGAAAATATTTAGAGCTCACTCAGTCAATAAGAATGTTCAAGCAAGTTGGGATATTTGTCAAATTCTTACAATATACAGACAGAATTTTTTATTATTAATAATAGTAGTAGTAGCAGGATTAGTAGAAAAAGAAAAAGATAACAAATCTAAAAAAAAATTATAATGTATTATCAGAGTGAGCTCTATTAATAATAACAAGACGCAAATAATTAGTAATGCCAAAACAATTTTTTATTTAATTTAATGACAGATCAAATTGAAAAAAAAATATTTTAAGTATTTGGTAACAAAAAAATCCTTAAAACCATTAATATTGTTGAATTACAGCAAAAATGAGAGCTCAAATGATTGATAAGATGATTAAAATTTTATTAATTAAGAAAGATAAACATTTATAGACAGGAAAATAATATAAATACGTTAAATCAAGGCTAGTCTTAGTCGTAAATTAATATAAACAAATCAGTCAGGCATTGCCAATAACAAATTCAGTCGTTTGTCAATCAACATATAGATGGAGATAAACAATTATTTTACAGATGTATCAAAGATTTTGAAATATATTGTTTTATATGTTGACCATGATTAATGAATAAAATATTTTTTTGTTAAAAAGTTAGATCAGAATTAGCTTTATTTTATAATAAAAATTGAATAATGTATCAAATGATTAATAATATTTAGATAAAATTAGCAATGAAATAATTTAAAGTTTTTATCAGGATTTTGATTAAATGATATAGTTCGTTTCAGTTAATCTGTCTCATTAAAATAGTGATGTCACTGATTACTTTTTATTGAAGTTCAAATGTTTCTTAAAGCATTTCATTATTGAGTGATGATGATAGAGAATAAAAATAAATTGTTTGATAAAAATGATTGAATTCAACTTATGTTGAAAGATTTCTATTATTTTCTTTTATTTAATAACAACTTTTGAATAAAGAGTTACCTTAAAAGCTTTTACTGTGTTAGAGTAAAATTCTTTTATAAAAATATGGCTGCAGAATCTGAAAAGAATTTAATAATGTTAAAAAACTTTTCTTCAATCTCAGAAAGTCTCAGTATAAAATGATTATGATCATAGATTAAAAATCTCCATGTTGAATCATATGAGTTAATATTTTTTACATTATTTTTCGACATTACGTTTCATTGTAATTTAATTGTTTTTAGTGAATAATATATTAAACAAAAATGATTAACTATTGTGGTTTTAAAGATAATGATTAAATAAGATAATGAAATTTACAGAATGAAGATT
Source organism: Chelonus insularis (assembly GCF_013357705.1). Taxonomy (NCBI): domain Eukaryota; kingdom Metazoa; phylum Arthropoda; class Insecta; order Hymenoptera; family Braconidae; genus Chelonus; species Chelonus insularis. The sequence goes on from NW_023276777.1 coordinate 325,339, forward strand.
AGTAAGAAAAAAATTTAAGGTATTTATTTTACAAACAAACAATGGAAATTAGTCAAAAATTTTTCTATTTACTTGATTTATTAACTTTGATATTTTCCGAGTTTTATTTATTTTAAAAAATAGAATTAATCATATTTTAATTCAGTGTTCCTCAATTTTTGATTATAAATATATTAATAAAGTATCTAAATGAATTTATATTCGTTTGAAGAACCTAAATAATTGTTGTAAAAAATATCTTCAACACCAATAAATTCTTCAAATTCTTTCTCAAAATAATTTTGTGCAAATATTTATCTTTAATTTTCTCACAACAAAACAACAAAGAAAAACAAAGTACTTATCCCGAATCGTCTTCCTCTCTTATCCATATGTATTATCCATTTGTTCACCTCATTAAATACGTTATTTTCGTGAAAGGACCTAAAATAAGAGATTTCCTTTTTCAAATATTCCTTAAAAATGATTGAAACTTAAAAATAAAATAAAAGGGAATAATGACAAAGTTAAAAACCGAAACTTTTCCAGCAGAATACTCCGAAATATGGGTCCTTTATTTGGAACCGACGATAAAAGTTGAAGTGAAAAAAAGGCAAAGCGAAAAAGGAAGAAAAAAAGGGACGTGGAGACACGTTGAAGTCCGGTCATGTAATCGGTCGTTCGGATAACGGGGTCCAAATATAGTGGGCCTTGTCTTCCGAGTTCAGTCATCTCAGTTAGTGGCTCGTACTCAAGTTAACTCGTAGAGATTATTTTTGCGGTTAAGCAGAGGGAGCTTTTATAAAAGTGCAGAGAGTGAGCAACAAGAGAGTAGGAAGACACTGGCCTCGGTGTAAAGAGAAGGGGCTGCAGTACTGGAAGAGTAAGAAGTTAAGATGGTCCAGCGTGTGCACTGTGGCCAGCATCACTGCAGCCGGAGGTGATGACCTGCTCAAGGCCACCCGCTCCCAATCTCTTATAGCCTAAGAGAGTCCATGCACTCTCTTGTTCTTCTTTATCCTTATTCTTCTTCCCTTTTCTCTTCGGCTAAATGTCTCTTTCTCGGAAAATTTCCACTTCAATTGTTATTATTATTGCTTATTAATTATACAACTGCTGATGATGATAATAATAACTGACTACTGATTATTATTGGCTATTAGTTATTGATTATTATAAATGAAGATCGATTGAATAAGAGAAATCGTGCACGTTTACATACGTTCAATTGTCTTGTATATAAATTTGACCTTGGCTGAGAAAACACACGATGCACATACCAGGCGGAAACGTGCGTATACACAATCGTGTGTGCATCACTAATTGGTGATTATACGTATTCGCAACAGGCATTCAATAATGATCAGGTCAACTGGAGTCAATCACGCAGCTGTGTCCACTATATATAATATTAACAGTAGAACCATTTCTCCAATTAATTATATCCTCTAGTATTGTTTTTTTACTTCAATCGTCTTTGCTATTATACTTGAGACAAATGTTGTCATATTTGTTTTTACTCTACTTATTAAGACAGATTTTCTGCCAAATCATCTAACAAAATTTTTTTTAATCTTGCGCTAAAAAGAATTTTCGATAAAAATTACCGTCATATTTTCAGTAAAATGACGGCATCTTTAGAAAGTAATAAAAAATTTACTTATTTTTGATTAAATGTTACTTTAGTTTGAATATTTTATAAATGTTCATAATACTTTGTTTATTCGCCATTTTTTAAATTTGGTTAAAAATTAATTGCATTAATCGAAAAAAAATTATAATTTTTGGATTGGTTTATAAAAATTGCGTTTAATTCATAATACAAGGTTCAATTTTTCCAACTAAATTAAAATTCATTTGTCAAAAATTTACCTGTAATTTACATAATTAGAAACATTATATCTCGTATTATAATTAATATTAACTTCATAAATTTTCATCTTCAATCTATATATTTTTTTAAGGAACAATATTTCTTCCTGGTAATAATAATTCATTATTCTTACGGTAATACGTTTTTTCTTCTTTTGATTACTTTTTATACTGCACAATCTTGACTTATTTATTGAAATAAATTTTAAATAAAGTAAGAAAAAGAAAAAAAATACCTTGAATTTTCAACTAAAGAAAAACCTGATTTTGTATGTTGTAGTGCAAGATGAGATCGAGCGCATGAGCCGAATTTCAAAGGATCCGGAGACGACGGATAAGATCACAGATAAGAGTAAATGCATTTTTACTTTTCATTTCTCAAATCTTTCTTCTTCATTTTTTCACTTTTTTTCTGTTTGGTTGTCGCCCTTTTTCCGTTTTTTATTTTTTTGCTTGGGTCAACGTACTCACATCGATATTAGCTGTTGATGGGGTTTGCTCACACCCACGAATACCAACTGTGGGTGGTAAAGGCGAGCCATGCACAAGATTCGTTTTTTAAAGTTAATATCGATATATGAGAATACTGAAAGGATCAATTGTTATCTCATTTGGATGAGCCAACAAATAACTTTGCGCTAAGGAAAATAATCTTGATATTTTTACTTTAAATACGTAATAAAAATATCGAGGTTATTTCCATTGAACTTTCAGTAAATTTACCTAACCTACTATAATAAATCTACACTGTGAAGAAATCCTAGTAATAACGATGTAATTTTTACTGGAATTTTTATGAACTTTATTGAACTAGCACTCTAAATTTTATTTGTAAACATTTGTTTGAAAGTGTAACTACTACTTATTTCTAGTACGTTAGGTGTTGCTTTTATTATTCAAGCAATCTGAGGTGTCATGGCAGATGCACTTGTCATAAAGTCATAGCTAGAAAATGATTTTTTATGCGATTATTACTGAACTTGAACTATCAAACGAAATAAGGACAATTGGTTGAAGAATGAGGAAAATATCCGAGATTAAAAAACTACAGTGGTTTGACAGATTTTGGTCGGCCGTATGTAAAACGATAGTACTCGAGTGAGAGAGTTAGAGACATAAAAAAAAATCGCGTGCGCAAAGATCCACATACTTTTACATATCTATAATATATTTTTCCGTTCGAGATATCGTAAATAATCATTTTTAACGCAAAATTAAGACAGTTTATTTACGGCAATCAAGGTGACATATATAAATTAGTTGTTTTAAATAAGTCATGTCTATATGTCTTACTTTAAAATTAATTCTCGAATAAAATAAAATTGATTTCAATATTGAAAACAAAAAAAAATAAACAATAATAATCTATTAGGCTAGCAAAAATATTCCATGGAAGTTAGGTGCTTTAGTCATTTTATGAACTAGAATTTATGATGAAGTTTATTAAATAAACCATGAAATGGGTAATTCAAAATTATCAATAAACTCTTGTGTGCTTAAGATCATCTTCAGTTCTAAATAAATAGCTTTTTGCAGTAAAAAAAACGATTTCAAGTTGAAAATCTTATAGATCATATTAATAACATAATTTAATGATAATCTACAAGAAAATATTGATTATTTTCCCTTAATGAATAAAATTAATCTACCACGAGAGCAGCTAATTATCTATTTATTATCTGCTATAAATGTAATCCAACCCCACTAGGTATTCACTCCTATTACAAAGTCAAAAAAATGGATAAAGTTTACTAGAATTCTTGCATACAATACTTAGCTATTCTCTGTGTAAATGTGTTGATATAGAAAAGAAAGGTGCAGCTCGTGATTTTGCACTTTTACGTTGGCAGAAAAGTATCCAGATCGTTACAAAGAGCTTTCTCAAGACAGATATAAACGTGTTAACTTCATAGGTCTCTTGAGGAATCCGATATTCATCCAGCATCTAAAGGAAATAAGGTGTTAAAAGCATCCCACAAATGAAACAGCCCTAGATATTTAAACCGCGCCTCCACATTGGCCTTCAAACGTTCAGTTATCTATGCACTGTTGTGGTGAAAGTTTACGATTAGTATACTTCGCCCTCAATCCTGCTGTACGAACTTCACATTGAGATTCATGATTTAGATACATCACGAGTTGAGCTGCTATGCAGGAAACTTTTGAACTAGATCAAAACTCTTCTTGCAAACTCCTTATAGCGTGCTACAGATTTAATGTTTCGAGTTAGTTTAATCTTTCCAAGCATTCTAACGTGTTATTAAAGGATTATTGGATGTTTTCACTTCGTTAAAAATTTATGCCTTTTTTTAATCAGCAAACAAGACTCATGTTTATTATAAATAGAATTACTGATGCTTATGATGTTTTGCATAACAATCAGGATTGTTGAGAAAATTACAATTTTGATTAATATTCAGCATTATTATGATGCAATATTACTGTTATGGTAATTATTTAATGAAGTATAATTGAAGAAAGGAATCTACTGATGAGATAAGTGCCGAAAATAATTTGGCAAGTAGCATTCTTGATGAGTAAATCTGAAAAAATATTTTAAAGGTAATGGTTTTTATTAATGAATTAATACACACTTTTATGATTATTTATAAAGTTCAAATTTTACTATATAGAATTATTTTTTTTTCTTTATTTTAGTTGGAGTTATTTCATGGTTTTATGAAGAATTACGAGAGAGAAGGAAATGAGATAAATGAATCGTTTTATTCTAATCATTTTTTTTTCGTACTTGGAAGTTGTTTTAATTATATTCATGGTGGATTAATTTGGCGTTGTATTTGTGAAAAATTTAAAGCTATTTTGACGATAAATCGACGTTGATATCACAATCAATTCAAAAATAATTGTCGATATTTAAAGTATTATTAACTACTGACGACAATTTGTTTTAATTAACATTACGTCAAAATCGGAATAGACTGTGTAATTCAAACACAAAGTTAGAGTCGAATTTCAATAAATCGAGGTTCAATCGACGGTATATGTACTTTTGATTCTTAGGACTTCGACGCATTATCGACAAAAAAAATTATTTTCTAAAATAAAAAGAAACAATAAGTCAGAAATCAACTATAAAACAATCAAAACGTTTATTAAATCAATAGGAAAATCTTTATGGTAGGGCAAACGGCTGACCAGCTCAAGTCTCAGTCAAAAATTAAAAGTAAACAAATCAATCGTGCGTTGCTATAAGCTAATTCGTCAACTGTAAATGTAAAAACATAAAATGCACATATATTTTACAATATTATTAAATTCTCCTTAATCTTACTGAACTAGGAGTAATTTTAAAAATACAATTCTCCCATTTTCAATCTGGAGCAAATTTTATATCTATATATTTTAAAAAATAAATGTTAATATTAAATTATTTAACTATTTTTCGACTTATTAAATTTTTAATGCAATTTTTTAAAGAGAAATAATTTAAAAAAAAAATTAACTCAAATCCCAAATTTATTAAGCCTAATTTTAAAATACTTTAATAACATTTTTAACACAATTTTTGATGAAAGAGTAAGATGAATCAGCGGAGAATAAAATTCCAACATAATTTACATGAAATGAATGTTAATAACGAAAAAAGCAGTTACAAAAAAATGTAAACAGTTACAGTAATGAATTTTTACGTAATATTTATATACACATTTGTGAGAAATTTGTCATATTTATTAATGCACAATTAATTGCATCAATTTATTAAGATCATTTTTGATAAGAAATATAGATGCAATATAAGCTGAATGATATTAAAAAATATAATTTTTAAGAAATCCTCTTGACTGTTATTCGGTGATAATTAAAATTTATTACTTCCTCAGATAATTTGCGGTAGAAACTGGTTTGCTTTGCCTCTTCTAAAATTCATTAATACTCGTTAATTTATGCTATGTCAATGATTTTTTATATTCTTTCTCTTATTTCCTTTCCTCTATGGTCCTTTATCATGATATGTAAATACTATATGAATGAAATAGAAAAAAAAGAACTATGATTGTTTATATTTTAATTTTTTTTTCATACAATTAATGTTTGATGACTTGTCAATATGATGACATTTCAATTATTTATGACAGTACTCAGGAAAACATTAGATCATAAAATGAGCATAAAAATTGTAGGTAAAGATAGAAAAGGTGCATGATGTAATTGCGTGAATCAGAGTGTGCTGTAATACCGCGGTCTGATTACGGTAACAAAGCTTTCAGTCTTATCTTTTATGGATTGCCTTTATTCGAGTGGAATTCAAAAAATTGTTTTTTAAAGTTTTTCATATGTTATTTATGAGGAAAAGATTCAAAGTATCACAAACTGAGGAAAAAATAATAATGAATAGAAATTCTTCTAATTATATAAATGTAGAGTGAATATTAATTAAGTGAAAAATGCATACCATAAAATTTTCATCAATTAAAAAAATTATTTAACCGCGAATAGTTTTTTTTTAGTAACAATTGTAATTAATTATTAATTTATTATTGTATTAAAATAAATTAAAACAATTTAAAGAATTTTTTATGAACAAATGATTATTTGTTTTTTTTTTTATTTGTTTAACAATTAATTGTTGAAGTAAAAATTATAATTTGAGACAATCATTAAAAAAGACTTCACTTTTGTCTCTTTCACAGTTAATAAAGGTTGTTTTTCTGTAGATAATATCATGGTATCTAGGGAAAGAATGTTAGATCATGATGTTTGTGCTCCAAGAGATATATATTTGATCTTAAACATTAAGATAGGTCATATAAATCTGCAGTTTTTTCCAAAATTATTGTTGTTTTTTTTTGTATAAAATATCTCTCTACCTTCAACGACAAATTCACGAGCCATCTCTACACTCAACGGGATTCTCATCTTAATCTCTAAATGGTTGTCGTATAACGAGTCTCCAACTTGCTATTATACTAACCGGAAATTCTTTAGCAAGGTCAATAGACGTCTTTCTAGTAGTCCAAAGCAATTTTAATTAACCTGTGTCGAGTTTGAACATGATTTTCTCAAATAAAGGAAGGCAAAAAGTTGGAGATTAGAAACGTTAAAAATAAAGAGTAAAGATTCTTTCTCTTTACCAATCCATTTATGTTATTTGCTAAACTGTTTTAATTAATCCGTTGAGTGTGACATATTAATTGGAGAATGTCATGTTGAAAAACATCAAGTTTGCAGTCCAATCAACTGCACTCAAAATGACTCACTGTCAGTCAATGAATGCTTGTTGACTTGTTTCAGTGATAGCTGATTTTTCATTGATGTGCAAGATGATATTGAAAGTTTTACCGTTCCTAGTTAGATAATGAATACATTGGAAACTTAATTTTTTATAAATTAGTCATTTCAATCAAGCTAGAATTACTTTGTCGATAATAAATCTTGATTGTTTGTATCGAGGTAAACAAAAAGTATTAAAAGGCATCAATAACACCTAAATAGTAGACGCTTTCAAGTTGAAGGGACTGAAATGTCTCTGAGTGCTGAAGTGTTTTCATAATTCAAGTTTTAAATAATATTAAATTCAAGTATTATCAATTGGGCATAAAAATAGCAATATGTGCATAAATTTCTTAAAATAAATCAACAAAAATGATTCTAAATCACTGATTTTCAGTACCTACTCTATGATTAATTGAATTAGTAGTTGACTTAGCACCAAAGAATGATAAGTAGTCACTAGTTCATTAATAAGACACTGGATGTAATTATTACCTGTTAGATATTTCGTAAATTTTTGGTAATTGCTGATAGATGTGAAATCAAAGTGAGTAAGGTGGCTTCAAACAATTAATTCCCTAATGAATGAGTGAAAAATCCTGCAAATCGGTGAATGGTCATCAATCCCCAATGATCCATAGATTCACTAAAAAATAGAACCAAAATTTACTCCATTTATTAAAATTATTAATACCAAACTTTTTTTTTATTTATTTAAATTATTCAAAAAGACTTGAGAATTAATAGAAGACCAGTAAGTTTAAAAGTCAACTATTGGCATTGGTATCAGTATTCAAAGCTAGTCTTTTGAGAAATGTTACCAAAATTAAGACTTCTTTCTGTTGAAAAACAAACAATTCGTGGAATAAAGTTTTCAGAGTATTAAATAATAGAAAATGAGTTGATACATACTTGTTAACTTAAACTGTCCAAATACTTATTTCTATCATTCAGATGAAAAACTTCCAACTTTTTTAATTATATTAGAAAAAAAATTTCCAACTTCAATTTCCTTATTGTATTTCAAAGAATTTCTTATTCGGTATAAAATACGACACATTGGGAAAATAAATTAAAAAAATTTGTTACCTTCAAGAAAATTTATGAAGTACTCAATCAAAATCGAAGGTTACTTCAAAAACCCCAAGCTTGAAAAGTAAACACTATAAATTTTCAAATAAAGTTAGCAATAAAATCACCCATTTAAACATAATTAGTGTCGATTTCAAGAATTGAAACAAAAAAAAACAATATATCACTTTATTCTCTTTATGTACACTTTGTTCCAATAACTTAAAGAACTGCATTAATATTGTATTTAGCTATATACCAGGTATTACCTTGTTCTTGCTTAGATTTCATCTCTACTAGGGTATATTCAATTACAGATATATGAGCTATTATCAACGCTATTAGAACTGTTGGCCGGATGATATTAATTCTTATGCTATATAATGAAAAAGTCAGGGGACCATTAGCGACCATTCTCCGGCGTCTATCCTCCAAGTAAAGTCGGCACACGACGTTGTGAACAGACGACGGCGTGGCGGTTTAGCGACACGTTGTTCCAGGGTTTATCCCTCCTCTGTACCGGTCTCAGTATTAACCACGGAAGCTGCTTTCGACTAGCAATGTCGTTCAGTCGAACCACAGCCTCCCAGTCGACTGCCTCAGTTGCTAAGTCATGAATACCAAGTTTTGTTTGAGTGTCGACTGTGCAAGTTTATAGACTTTTATTATCATTTTAAATATTCTTCGAGTGATTTTCTGTGATATTACTGACTGATTATTTTATTTTATTCCAGTTTTATGTACTTTTTTTGTGATATTATCCATAAAAAGAAGGAACAGTATTTTTGTTACATTAGCATTTTATCTCAGGTACATGCTTTTTAAATATTCGTATTAAAATTTTTTTTCTTTTTCATTTTCTTAAGCTTTAGATAAAATTCAGTAATTTCATGTAGTTTATATAGCTAATAAAAATACAATTGGTATCATTTTTTACAATAAATATGAAAGTGGATTTATTTCATTTCTTTTCAATTCTGGTTTCGAATTTTCACACAAAAAAAAATATTTGGATGTAAAAATTAATTCATAAGGAAAATGTATTACATTTCAGGATTTTTTTTAAAAATAAATTTAGTCAAAGTTAACAATAAAATAAAGTATTAAATTAAGAAGTATACACGATAAATTAAATTATCACTAACTTTAATTATTTTAAATAGGAATATTTGATGACATATTTTAATGTTGAAAATTTTTCATTGCATTCAATTCCGGAATAACTAAATAATTTAGATTTCACTTATCTTGTAATTATGTGTATTATTTAGTAATAAAGAGTAGCTATTATATTAGATAAAGACAGCTCATCCAATTTAAAGAATTTTGACATCACTTTATTTGTAATAATAAAATGCTGGGTAACGTTTCAATGGTACTGATTATCACTAGTAAAGATTTAATCTTAATTTAATGAATAAAAATACCAATCTCTTGTGTTAAAAATTTTGTCTCAATCGAAAGTAATATTATCAGTGTAATAAAAAAATTTGGATAAACCAAAAATATTCACTAAATTGGCAGAGATTATTTTAATGGCTTTTTATCATGAATACTTGAATGATTAAATAATTTCAAATGACCGGTATTTGACTTGAATGATTGCTATGTGGTAATATAGCTATTAAAATGTAGTAATTAATATCTAATAAGACTAATAAATAGACTAGTGAATGAGCTGATAATTTATGGAAATTATGGAGATTAAACAGGAATGTGATTTTCGATAAATAAATTTTTTTTGTGTTAAAAATTCTTGTTAAAGTGATCAAAAAAATTATGTATTTTCCTTAGGAACAGATTTTAGTTCAATTTTATCGTTGAAAAAAAAATCATAATAATATAAATACATGCGTTTGCATAATAATAACAGTATGTTAGTAAAAGTAATGAAAACCATGACATATGGTAATGTAGCACCACGTACTGTGACGTAGAAATTTTAAAGATGTCAAATAAATAAAGAGAAAATTAATTGAACTGACATTTAATAAATAAATTAGCAATATTCATAAAATATGGAAATAATAATATTGAAAGCAGTAGATAAAATAAATATATATATATAATTTTACATATGTTACATATTTCTATAAGTTTAAAATTACACATATAAAGTCAAGGTAACCTCAAAGGAATGCTAGTCGGAAGTTATGGCAAACTATTTCACTATTATCAGTTTACGTCTGTAAACCTGTCGCACTTCTTTAGCTACTCTTCAAAGTCTCATACCTTCCAAATGAAAATAAATCATGCTTTTTTATGATGGAAAAAAATTGTTAAGATAACGTAAATGAGCTCAGTATTTCATTAATAGCAATTATTATTCCTTTCCCAGACTTGGAGAATTATTTTTAAGGGTAATAAATTCTTGAGTTATAAAATTTTCTGTTAATACTTATCATTTTAATATTCTTACTGCTTTCGAAATCTGCCACTATATAAACAATGAATCATATTTTTCTACTTTGAAAAATCGTGAATTTAAATGATATTAGATAAGATATAATCTATCCACTAACTCTAATATATTATTTTTTCTTTATTAGGTATGGAGCATTTTTTAGAACAAATAATAGTGAAAATATATTAATAATAAAAAGAGAAAGTTACGAACATCAACGAAATTTGACATAAAATATTTACAATTAATTATTAACTTTACTAAAAAATAATATTTAAATTTATTCAATTATCGAACGATGTATAATAATTTAGTGCAAACTATAATGAAAAAGTATTTTTTTCAAAGTCATTTATAATTTTATTGGATCAGTAATCTATCTTCTAAATGAATGGAAAAAAATTTATTGTACCTATGCAGTAAAATATTCAATAAAAAACAATAGAATGTTTATAGTTGATGTGATTTAATTTATTAATATCAACATTGAATATTCATTAGATGCCATTGAATTATATTGCTAATAATAAATGCTTAAATCTGTCTGTTAAATCTATTGAAATTATATATTTATGTTTTATTATTTATTATTATGTATGCTGTAAAAATTAATACATTAATCATAAAAAATGTTAATTATGATAAAATTTCAAAGCACTAAAAAAATTTTTTTACGAGTTAAAACAAAAAGCATTGAACTAAAAGTGATTCATTGAGGAATGCCTATTGAATTATTCTTGAAAAAATGTATAATTCAACATATTCAAAAGCAACATATTTATTTAAAGATAAAATATTGAGAAATGTCCGTCCTTGCGCGTAAAAGTATTATATTGCCACTTGGTGAAATAAAAATTGTCGTCAGATATTGACTCAGTTGTTTTTTTGCATGGATCCACTTGTGAAAGATGGTTTCCGTCGAAATGAATGTAAAGTTTAATGTTAGTTGCAAAGAATGACAATTTGACATGTATGTAGAGTCTTGGTTTTTACAATGTTCCCGACAAATCGGAAATCGCTAACATTCCTAGACCAATACTCGTCGTACTTACCTCGACCGTGAGACTATGTGTACGTTCCTTCAACCATCACAGTCATTTCATCGCAAACGAGAGACATACTTGCCAGACCTTCAGCATAAGCTAACCGACAACTTTTTTACATTAAAATTCACTGAGCTGAGATAAGCCGTTGGATCATCGATATGTGGTATATACACACAGAGAAAATAATTATTTTGAACAAGAATTCAATTAATTAAATTGATTGAACTTGAAAAAGTTATTTCTAAGTTTTTTACTGTGCTATTTTTTTTGCCTCATTCAAGTCAAAACATTGTTTATCATTTATTTGAGTTGTTTTATTTTTTATTCGTAGTTAGCTTAGGACATTGTTTGTAATGGAAAGAAAATCTTTTCAATTTATTTTTGAATTCATTATTTTAAAGAAAATAGACATTTTTTTTTCTCATCGATTTTTTTTGTATGAAAATGATTATTAAACTTAATCTAATTGATTAATTTTAATAAATTACTTTCTAACGAACTATTAACTATACTTAAAAATATTGAGCACAAATAATCCTATTAATGAGGTAATTTAGCATATAGATTAAAAATTATTATTTTTATAAGTAATTTTTATCTCAAATTGGGTAATTTTTCTTCGATATTTTTCTCCATGTACAGTTATTTGTTGATATCCTGGTAGGAACAAAGATTGACACACTCTGGACCCATTCTTGATCCAATATTGGGCCAATATAGCTTGTCTTTGTTTAATGTTGAGCTAAAAATAAGCTAAATTTTCTTCGTACTGGCAATTTTTTATCAGAATAAATAAAAAGTAAAAAAAAATTAATAATATTTTTTTCCTTTGTAATCTATAATTTAAAAAAATACTTTTACTTTAATAAGATGAAGACAAACCTTGAAGATGCAATTCATTAAAAAATTGTAATTATATTTTTCATGTCTCTTTTCAGAGTGTATTAACTTACTTGCACTTATTTGTAATTGGAATTTATATTTGTTTATTATTTTTCCTCCAAATTATAGTTATAACTATTATCTTACTGCAAATTTTGTATTATTACCCTCCACAATTGCTATAAAAGAATATTTTTTTAAGCTCTTAACAAGCAATTACATTGTTTTCTTACTTGAAGCAAATTATCAAAAATTGCAAATTAAAACAATAGACATTATTATTATGATGTTCGTGATGTGCACATTATGAGAAATTATTTTTTCATTAAAGAAAAAAAAAATAATCCAACATTACAACTTGTATAATTTTTTTGAACTTATTTGTGCCTTATAGAAACAAATATTTATTCAAAAATAAATTTGTAGTAAATGTTTTTTCAATTGTCTAGATTTTATATTGTAACTAGAACGTCATAAATAAATTCTGCTTTCATAAATTTACATAAAAAACATTCAACAAATCAGTAAATTGTATTTCAACCATAATAAATTCCTCGATAACTAAAGGACAGTTAGTTCTAACAGATCTAGTGCGACAATAAAATCATTGAAAGAGTTAAATAGTTCATGTTTATTTTATTTAATTAGATAATATACTAATAAAATGTCAGAAAAAAATATTTCGTGATAAAACAATCCATGAACTAGATTATGTTTATTGTTTAAAGAGAAAAAAGGTGTTAAATGTTTGATTACTATATTTGCTATTTAAATACAACACTTTCATTTTCTATTGATTAGAATCTCTTCTAACATTAACCCTTGCTACTGAGTTACGATTCTTATTTTTAGTTTAATTACTAAAGTCTATAAATTCTTAAACACAGTTATAATTCATGCTCAAAATGAACTAATAATAATTACTCTCAATTAATAATTATTTACTAATATTATGAATTGACTGGTAAATTTTCTGAATACAATAATTTTTTAATAATATTTTTTAAATATAAATAACTATAATGTTAATTGTGAGTCAATGACATCACTGAGAATTAATAAAATTTCACTTAAAGAATCAAAAGAATTGGTATTCACTGATTCATTCATAATTAGTCAATAATTAGCGGCAGACTTGACATTAATTATCAATGAATGAATGTTCATTTACAGTAATTTTCGCTGATTTTTTTCAAGAAAGTATAATTATCATCACAAGGATAATATCAATTTGTTAATAAATAAATAGAGTTACTGATTAACCAGTAAATATTAAGTTAACTCCAAATATTTAAAGAAATTTAACTGATGTAATTCAAGAAAGTTTAGAATCTATTATTGTTCTTCACATCTAGCCAGTTTTACGAAGATTATTATTTTCAAATCATAACCATGTTTATATATATTAATGCATCAATAAATAGCATGATGAAATTTTACCAGAAGGATCTTTAAAAAATTGTAAATATAATTTTTTATGCAGCCCAACTGATTAAAGGTATTTACAGTTATTCGATTAAAGATTTAAATTCAGATTTCATATATCGATTAAAATCTTAATAATACAGAAAAAAACATCAGTTACTTTTTTATACTCCCAACATGTTATTCTGACAATGACTAATCATGATCATATACGAATTTGACGCGAGGTTATAGCCATATACCGTAAGCAACTACCCTCGATTGAGAAACCGATGAATGTTGATAAAATCCTTAATGCAACAGGCCAGTGAATGCCACGAACCAATCGGAATATTGTCAACCTGAGATAAATATAAAATATCGCAGTGGTGACGTTATCATACAACTTATTGCGACGACCAACTGCTGGAGTCGTTCACTATTTGACTTTTTTATTTCCATAGTAACATTCCACCCATGATACCAGTAATAATTCAAGTACTAAATAAGAAACTTTTAGATAGATTACACAAATAATTCATATCGGTATATGATGTACTTATATAGTTCGAGAGAACCTAAGGGAAAAATGAAATAGTCATAGCAAAGAAAATCATGAGTTATATTGTTAGCTGCCTTTCAAAAGATGTTCATTATTTTTATTAAGAACCACTAGTGTAGCTAATTGAAAATCATCATTCATGTCTGAGTAATTGCTGATAATTTATTGATAAGAATAATATGCTATCTGCTTTTGTTACTTCATAATTTCCGTATGACTAATTGAAATTGATCAATAGATTGCTATTTATTTTTCTCAAGAATACAATTTACAATGTACTTCATCACTCAATTGGCTAAATCTTTTATGGAATTCTAATCAAAACAAAAATTCATTTACTGTTTTTTAACTATTTATTGTATTTCAATTTTGAATAATTCTTTTTTCTTGGGTATAAATAATTCTGAACCTCGGATGTTCATTAAATCTTCTTTTGAGTGAATGTTCGTCTCGTGAGATTGAGATGAACTTTGTGATAAACATTTAGTAAACTTTGAAAAATTTGTAACAAAAAATTAAAAGACAAAGCTCAAGTAAAGAATGATTTGTCAGTGTATTTTTAAATTCAATTACACCACGTAAAAGTCTAGAAAAAATTGAAGGAACGAGTGAAGATTTTTTGAAGAAGAAAATAAACATATCCCTAGTGTTCTTCAGAAAGTTCTTCTCAGTCTCACGAATCAAATAATTAGCAAAAGGACATTTAAGAAAGAGATAAAATTTAAACAATACTATTCTACCCCTTTGTCATTAGGTCAGTGCAATAAATTCATAACCATCAAGGATCCTTATCCAATCTAGTTAGCATGTAACACTTCATTTTAATTTATTTATAAATTTAAAAAATTAAAGCATACATTATTATAAAAAGGGCGGTGGAGGGTCATTGAACAATATATGTAGGTGTTTAGTAGAAAAGAAATATTTAAATGCGAGATAGCTTAATTGGTAAGAGCACCTAGTGTGCAGCCAGAAGGATCCGGGTTCGTGACCTGCTCTAAAAAAGAGTATATTTTTTTTGAAAATCAATCTGTGCATATCAAGCAATGTTTCCTTTTCTAATTTCCATATTATTACTTCATGTTGCAATAATGAATATGTAACAATTTAAGACCATTTTATTTCCTTCCCCCAAAAAGTAACATAAAATTAAAAAGATAATCCAAATTTTTATGAACCACTTTAATCACAAATTTATTTATATTTAAGTATCAATTAAAAATCATCAATTTATCAATAACATTGTCATAATAAAGATAATTATTTCATCAAGTAATGAAATTATCATCAATAATTATCGTATTTCAATTAAAAATAACATTAACGATAAAAGAACAACTTCTTGCAATTACTTGGACATTAAAGACATTCAAGTTAGGAATAAAAATGTCTAGAATTGATATCCTATGATGATATTAACTCACGAATTTTTTCTTAATTTTTACAGATACGGTAAATGGTAGGATGGACAACTGTGGAGGCGGTCAACGCCTGCCCCCAGATGGGGACGAGTTTCCCGCAGCTTATCAAGAATTTAGCGTTACTTCACAGCAGTACCAAGTGTTAGAGTCATCACGCAATAGTACTTTGACATCTGACAACGAAAGTGGAGGTTACAGTTACAAAAAAAGCACCAGTTTTCAAACAGAAAGTCGAATTTCTCAGTATATTATTCCTAGTGTCAAGGAAATGACAATCACTACAACTGAAGTAGTTGAGACTTTACCAGATGTTGAACGGAGAAATTTAAATCCTACTAATACATACTTAAGTAACTTTAGCAATAATAATAACAATAACAACAAGTCAAACAGTAGTAGTCCAATGCTTGTGTTGACAGAAAGAAAGATTGAGATTGCTGATTATTACACTAAAGATTCGAAAATCGAGATCGATACTTCTGAAAAAGATTATGTCGATTGTCCTCCTCCACCTTTGCCTCTGACAGATCCACCAAAGATGGAGAAACCTGTTCCACTCGGTAGGAGCATGTCAACTGACAGTTCATCGCGGAAGTTTTCGCTCAACGGAGATTGTCGACGTCAAGACGATAAATCCGAGAAATCGGTGAGGGATAAAATCGCTATGTTTTCATCTCAGAGCAATCTTGAGGCGCCACTCTTTCCAGCCAATCCGATCACGAGTATCGTGACAAACTTTAACAGACGACTCTCCAAGTACAAGTCCTCAGAAGATTTCTTTAGCGAGGAGAAAAGCTGCAGTCAAAAGGACAAATCGAAAGTATTTTCAGACCGTACAATCAGCTCTTGTGACTTAACAGAGTCTTCATCAAATAATAAATCTGATTTCCTTTATGAAAAATATGTTGATCGACCGCCAGTTCCAGTACGATCGACACCTTTAGAAGAGTTCAATAATAAATCTACTTTTAACTTAAGAAATGTTACATCTAACTCTGAGTCAACAACCCAGAAATCATCAAATTCAAGCTTTTTTGCTGACATTAAGCCAGTTGGGAATGGAATAAAAACACCAATCTCTTCTAGCACGTTGTCTTTATCTGATAAGAAAGAAGATGGAGTTCCAGTCACGAAAACGACAATGTCTTTAACGAGAGCAACAAGTTTCTCAGGAGGAGTTTGTTCTAACGGTGAACTCTCACCAATTAACAATGGTCAAATCTCCAGAGCTAATTCTGTTGCGTCCACGTTTAAACGTACGAGTGAGGATATGAGAAGAACAAGTCTGAATCAATTGATAGAACAAAGGAGAAAAAGTATTTCAAAATTGAGAGGACTTGTTATTCCAGAGAAAGATGCCGTTCTTGTTGATAAACCCATCATTGATTTACCGGAGATCAAATCTAGAGATTCTATTCTTGTACAACAGGTAATTGGTCAATTCATCCATGCTTTGTCTCTATAAATTTATTATTGATATAGATGTATTAATTATTTATGTGTAATATATCTCTTCTTTGTTCTTGGTTAAATATTTTTACAACAAAAGAAACGGACAGAAAAAATATTGACTGGAGACCGTTGTTTTCTTTTGATATTATTGATGCATGTAAATAAGTTCGAAACAAATTTTTTTTATTGCTTTTGGAATTTCACGAAATATTTGTTTTGAAATTTCTGCATTATCATCAGTGTTAATAATATTGGGATGTTTAAAAAAGTCCTAAACTTACTTTTCTTAAAAATTTTTTCATAATATTCAGAGAAATAATGACCACCTGTCATGACTACTTGGAGTATATTTTCAATAGATGATCTGTTTTTATTTCAAAATAAATATACATGACATGGTTTAAGTGTCAAAATTGGAAAAAGTGTTATCTTTACTTCCCATACTTTTTAAAGTGCTTTATTTGCTTGCTAGAAATATCACTCATAAATTATTAATCTCAAAAAATTTTACACTTTTTCTGTTCAATAAAATCCTTAATAAATTTTTAAATTTCCAATAGAATAAAAAAAAATGTATACATTTTAGAATAATTTTATTATAATAGTTTTAAGTCTAATATAACTCTAGCTAATTAATAATGAATTTTATGTAGATGCCGAAGGTCAACATCCAAGATAAGTGGGGCTCTCAATCTTCCTTGGCCAGTAATATAAGTACTTCAAGTGTTCCAGTGAAAACGACATCGTTTAAAATGCCAACTCCACAAATTCTTCCTAAATATTCACCCGCCTTCAAACGTAAGAGTCTCACAGTCTGTGGAACCACTAACATAAGCAGTACTTCATCTAATGCCCCAACTGCCAATTCTACAACTTCTACCAATCCTTCAACGCCAACTCAGCAGACGAGTCCTCCATCAACAAGTATTTCTACTGAAGCACCGAAGAGTCTTGAAAGTATCTGCAGTCCTACACGCTCAGACTATAGCTTTGAGTTCGTTCCATCCAGCTCTTCACCAGAAAATTTACGAAGCCGACCCAGAATTGGTCAAAAAAAACCTCGAGGTGATTATGATGATTCTGATAATGATTCAGCTGTTAGCAGCTCACAAAGCAGTATTTCACGAGGATTTAGTCCCCCTGCATCACCAGTACCATCAGAGAGATCGAATGTCTCATCAGAGAGATCTTATCCAATGTCATTAATCACCGAAATACCATCAAGGAATCATTTACTCAACGAAAGGTCACAATTCATGTCAAAACCATTGTCATACTCATCAGAAAAATATGGCGGATCCAACCGATCATTTAGTGACAGTAGCAGTGGTACAAATTCAAGTTCTAGATCTCCACCTTCGGAATATAATTCACGATATTCAGCTATTCCTCAGCGACAAACATTAAAACGATCAAGTAGTACTGAAACTAATTACAGTACTTCGTCAACTTTGACCTCTGGTTCACAAGCAAGTGCTGAGTCTTTGTCGAAAAGAGTCTTGAAACCGCAAAGTGTTGAAGCAATTAATAGAAAAAATATCTTAGCCAGTGCTAGATGTAGAAGTGGACAAAATTTAAGTGGATCGCCATTAATTCAAAGAAAGTTTACTGATGATGAAGAGGCTACTACTTTCGGAGAGAAAAATGGTAAATGTATGTACGAAAGAATGAATAGTAATGAAAATTTATCCAATAATAGCAACATTAAGGTAGCGTATGTTGATATGATTGATAACTATGACGATATCAAAGAAATTGATAAATCGTCGTCAATTAAACTACCGCTTAAGTCTGATATTATAACATCTTCTAATGACCTCAAAATGTGGGTTCGTGCGGAAGCTAAAGCATTGTTAGGAAAAAATTCCAATCAAACAAATGGGAATGATTTTCATTCAGAAAAGGATGCTCACTCTTCCCAAATAGAATCATGTTCAATTGTGAATGAATCTAAGAGTTCAAATGGTAATGGTTATAATGAATCTGTTGAGAGTGAAAGTATCAAGTCAATAAAAACTCAAAATGATGATCTTCTAGCTACTCTAACTACAAAGACACGCTCAAGAGCACCCATTAATTTCGAAGACGAAGCTATTTTTCGATCTAAGAATCAAATGAGTCTAGAAGATATTTTAACTGGAAAAATAGATCCTCAAATTCATCATGAATCTCAATTTTTTTCGGGAAAATATCAAGAAAATGCTTATTCGCGTGATTCTAAGATTTCTATGAGGTCAAGTTCAAAGGCAAATGAATTTTTAGCTGAAGAAAAAACTTTTGTGTCCAAAATTCCAACATATGGAAGATCAAAGATGAATGAAAGTATAGAAGAGAATGGTAGTATTACTGAAAGATCTAGAAATTCAAAGATCCCACTCCAAAAACCTCTTGGAAGACGAAGTGCCAGCGTGACAGATATGAAAAAAGCAATAGATAAATCAGATTACTTAGTAAATCATTACTCAAACAATGCTTCAAATCAACACCAGCGATTTTCAAGTTTAGACAGTAATGTTGAAGATCCAAGACCAGTTAATGGAGTTAATGGAGAAAATGATGCTGAAAAATATTTTGGAGAACAATTTGGAAGTATTAGCTCACTTGCAAGCAGTACTAGTTTAATATCTCAACAGGAATTGGCTCAACTAGTTGAAGAGGCCAGTTTAGAAGATAGTAAAGGTCCTCATGAAGTTGTTGTTGTTCTTCTCCATAAAGATAACCCTACTGGAAGTGTGGGCATTACATTAGCTGGTGGAGTAGATTGTGAAGCTAAAGAGATTACAGTGCATAGAGTTCTAGCACACTCTATTGCTGATAAAGACGGTAGAGTACAGCGTGGCGATAGAATTCTTAGTATTAATGGAAAAAGCACTCGGGGACTTAGTCATAAAGAAAGCCTTGCTATTCTGAAACAACCCAGATCTGAGGTTGTCATGGTTGTGTCCAGGGCAAGAATTGATGATGGAAACAGAATCAAAACGAGGACTGAAAGTGTAGAAACCGTTGTAGAAGGTAAGAAATTATTCATATTTTATTTTTAATTTTCTATCTGTACATAAAAGTCATTGCCATTTGGAAAAAAATACTCTTTGCCATTTTTTAATGTAAACATATAACTTAAATAATTTATTTTCAAATAGAATATTTAAATAGATTCTTAAAGAAGAAGAGCAAAAAAACTCATGTGAATTAGTTAAAATTTCAAATGTCCTAGATACAAAAAACCTCTATTTACAGTTTTCCGTAATTTATAGTCAATAATTAAATAAAATATTCATATTTTGATTAGGACTTGCACTCAATGGAGCTGATGATACAGCATGGGGTCCTCCAACGCGAGTTGTAATTTATAAAGGTGGAGCTGGACTTGGATTCAGTTTAGAAGGAGGCAGAGATAGTCCGGTTGGAGACAGACCATTAGTCATTAAAAAAATATTTACTGGTAATTTATATTAAATAATTAATTCTTTTAACTTTAAAAGTTTTTACTAAATGAATCATTATCATAATACATTAATTTTACGGGATTTTTGAATTTTATTATTTATAATGATTAAATGAATATCACTGAATATAATGATAATAAAGAAGAAAAAAATTTTGCAGGCGGTGCTGCTGAAAAAACAGGTGCCTTAACAGCAGGAGATCAGTTACTTGAGGTTAATGGAACTGATGTAACGCGTATGTCAAGAATAGAAGCATGGTCTCTCATGAAGAAGCTACACAATGGAGAAGTGAATCTCCTAGTCAGACACCCTGCCATTAAGTCGTCGTGAATAGTAGTCAATTGTCATAGGCGTTAAATTAGCAAGTAATACAGCTGTTTAGCTTTACGATTCAAATTATTGTAAATATCTTTTTCTAGAACGTTTCAATATGAATTAACAAATGGTTCACAGTGATTAATGTCTGGGAAATTTGCCTTGCAATCATTATTCACTGTAATAACTTAGACTGCTCATCTGAAAGATGCTTGCGCAACAATTCTTAGTAATGAAGTAAAAGAAATTGCTAATAATTGTCTTCATTGACCACTCTGTGAATCCAATGGCGTATTGAAGATACGTCGTACAAGATTTATATCTTATATTGAATATAAAAAAAAATATAAATAAAAGTTTTTTTTGCTAAACGATAGTTTATATCTATCGATAATTTTCTATCGGTGTATTGACAGTGCAATATCATTAAGGCATTAAAAGGCTTTTAGTAGACTCAATAATTATTATTTTTGCGAAAATATTTTTAGAAAAATTTTTAAAGAGTATGAAAAAATGAAATAACTAATTAGTGAAATTGTATATATAAACGCCAATTAACAAGCACGAGTCGAGAGATGAGGAGTAAAAAGCAAAAAATGATTGATAAAAATATGCAAAGATAATATAAAAAACTATTTACATAAATATAGATATATATTATTGGAATAAAAATAAATATTTAAATTAAATTTTAATTTTCAATTGTTTTTTTTTTGTTTGGAGTTTTGTTTTACTATCGTGCTGTGATAAATGTGGCGAAATCAACGAATTTGCTAAAAAAATAAAATTTCTGCTAACTTAAGTTGACGCGCATATACTTACTCTAAATGATGTTTAAATGCTTTTCTTAGTGGATTATTTTATATTCACCTTCTAATGAGATTAAATTGTATTGATGTTGTTTAATAAAAGTCATTTTTACTTCTTCAACTTGTTCCTATTTACAAATTTTAATTCTAAATTCTAACTAATACATAAATGTTTCACAATCATTACCTTAATAAACTTAGAAATAATTTTTAGTAGACAAATCTACCCATGTTATTGTAGAACGGTTCTAATACCAATAAGTTTTGGCGGGAATTCGATCTTCCTTGATTCCCATTTTATCCATAATATCCATTTCGAACGTTTTCAATGCCGGCTAAAAATAACAATTTTATTTACATTTTAGATTATTTATAATTCAGTAATAAATCAAGAGCTTGAATAAATTAGTGTTAAATACCATAAAATATTTAATGTAAAAAAAATCTATCTATTGAGAATGATGAATATTTATAATATCCTAGAGATTTCTTTCCAAAATTAATATTTATGTTCAGGAAAAATTTTGCTCTTTTTAAGCTTTAAAAAATTATATGTTATAGAACTGTTGTCAGAATATTTATGATATAAAAATATTCAAAAGACAAGTAAAGTATAGTAGTGAAGAATACCAATAAGAGTGTATTTCTTTATAATGTGTAAAAATAAGCTTAGTTGTAGCAATATTATTACCCAAAAAGTAATTTGAGTATTTTTTCATCACTTAAATGCTTTAGGTTCTCTGATATTCCAAATTTGTCAAATAAATATCTATTAAATACTATAATTGGCAATCTAATTTTCTTAAAATTTTAAAATTTCTATAAATACATTGCAGCTAAACTTATCCATTTTTTAAATCGTCAGTAAAACTTGTTATTGTTGAATTTTTTATTTTTGATTACTTTGTAAATAAAATATACCTTGAACGTGATTTCTTCAACAACTTTTTTCGGTGTATCCTTTGGCGTTTCTCTATAAACTTCAGGAGATTTATAATCAATCGTTTCTTCATGACTTATTGGAATTGGAATTATTCTTCCAGTTCTCTTGGAAACACGAACTTGTTCTCCCTCATCATTATATCTCCATACAACAGCGGTTGGTTGTCTATAAAACAAGAATCGATGAAAAAATATCTGTCGAGCTCATCAAAATAAACTATAATAACAAAATAATTACTTACAAATCACTAGGATCTACTAGAGCTACTTCTGTAGTTACCAGAAGTGGTTGTTCTTCTAACATAACTATGCCTGGAAAATTTTTAGTTTTACCATGAATAATAAGTTTGGTATTGAGACCAGTTACAGTGACCCAATTTCTTTCTTGGAAAATTTGTGAAACGAAACCATGTTTTCCTTTATCACGTCCAACCAATATTTCAACCTAAAAAATTATTTATTAAATATTTAATAATGCAAATTAATCGAACAATTCTTAAAATAAAATAATTAATAGATCATACTCTATCTCCTCTGAAAAAACTCCAGTGTAAAATTGGTTCAACCCAAACTTTTTTAACTTTTTTTCCCGGTGCATTTTCGAAATAAAATTCATTGGTCCATGGTCGGTTTGTTGTAAAAATCCATTCTTTTCTCTGTATTTTTGTAGGTAGATAACGTTTATCATTAGGAGCTTCCCAATAAACCTAGAATGTTGTAAAATTATTTTAGAGATTGAAGAAAACATTTTTTCTATCTCTTTTAATAATAAATGTATGTAATGATCAATCATATTCTATTATATTATTTGTCTAATGAAGTTTAATCACACTTGTCAAAAAAATAATTTAAATAAAGAAATATCACATGGAATATTCGCTATCAGTATGAAAAGTGTAATAGGTATGAATACCTGCTCCATAGCACGTTTAATGTATCGATCCGGCAAATTTCCATATTTCTTGGAATATTCTCCAATAAGTTTCAAAACTGAGTATCCTGTTCGATATCTCATTTTGACAATCAATGAAATCAATCAGTATTCTAAAAGTTATTAGTACGAAAATCAACACAAATTTGCACTTATGTGCCTAACCTTTGCACAACATGCACACCGACCGACGGCTGCCGGTAGTTAAAGTCCTTTAAGATAGAGTCTGGCAAGATGAAGTTAGGCAGGACTAAAGTCTCTCAAGTTCTTATGAGACTTTAGGCAGGAATTGAGCAATATGGCGCTGTCTTGCCAGACTCGGTTTTGCGGGACTCTACCGGTAGTTAGATACTACTGCCCTCTACAATTACACTTTACAGAAGCGCCAAAAATTTGAACAATGAAGTTATAGAATATTTTTATTGATTGTAAAAAAAAGATTTGAATTACTTCAAAATTATTTATTGAATAAAAATTTATCGTTATAAAGTCGCTGTCCCAACTGTCACTCATAAATCTTATTCTTTTTAGTGATCAAACAATTGTGTGGTTTTGAGCTGAATAAATTATATATTTCATTTAGAGCTGCAACATAATATTATAATTATTATGTTTCTTTATATTAACACTTCTTTTGTAATCATGAAAATAATTCTCTAATCATGGAATTAGCATTATCATCACTAAAATCTATATTGTTACGATGGTAAAATATTTTTTTATGACTTTTATTTTTAGCATAAAATAAACAAAAAATAGGTCTGAGCCCACTTTGTGCTAACACGACAAACTTCCCATTAGGAATTGTTTATAACAAATTCATATTGTTATAAACAATGCGTAATTGTTAAGAGTCATATTTGGTTGTGAACAATAATGTCTAGTCAATATCGACTTAATTTTCAAATGAAATTGTTATTGTTTGGCTTAAAAGTATTTTAAATAGCTAATCTTTTCATTTTTTTATTAGTTATTTTGTTATTAAAAAAAAAACGGCTCGATCGAATTCGTTCAAATTTCTTTTAAGTCTTCTTTATAATAATATCTTTCGAATTAATTTTGGTTGAAGTCGATATCTCAATTTGTTCTTGAGATATCGAAAACGAAAAAATGCTGACGTCCGTACATACATACATACATACACATCATTCTAAAAATATGTCAGTATGCTTGCAAATATTTTAAAACGTGGAGATTTAATGAAAATTCAAATTTCACTAATTGACCCAATTACAATAACTTCCTAATGGGAAGTTAATAAAAGTGTATTAAAAATTTTTTGAACCCTCATAAAATCATTATCGTTCAGTTTTTTTATATAACTCAGTTATTTAAACCAACTGGTTAGAAAATATTATATAGTAATTCAATAGCTACTTAAAACACCTTTAATGCGATCAGGTAGAACGTGATAAAATCGAATTCGATCTGAAATATGATTATGAATAATAAAATGTGATTGTTATACTGAAACAATAGTCTTATATTTATTATTTAAGATAATACAAAAATTAAGAACAGTAAGTGTTCATAGGTAAGAATAATTTAACCATCAGACATATTTTTCAAACATATTTCCAACAAATAAAATAATT
Source organism: Chelonus insularis (assembly GCF_013357705.1). Lineage (NCBI taxonomy): Eukaryota > Metazoa > Arthropoda > Insecta > Hymenoptera > Braconidae > Chelonus > Chelonus insularis. The sequence goes on from NW_023276777.1 coordinate 350,702, forward strand.
TTAAATCAATTTAAATAAAGTATTAATGGAGTCGACTATTTACCTAGTTAGAGATGAATTGAAAATCAAAATTTAATCGTTATTTTAATTAAAAAATATGCAATTAATGAATGCTTTGTTTAATTTTATTGTATTATATTTCAATTGAAATGAGAATTTTATCAAAATGATGTATGAAATTGAAATAACTGCGTATTGACTTACCAAATGCCGATGACTTTAAAGATTTATTTATTAATTTATAATGAATTAAAAATAAATATTGAAATTAATATCTATGTAAACACAATAATCAATTCAAAAATTCAATATAAATATTTTGAAGATCAATTTTAAAATGTACAACTAAGATATCTTAGTTTAATTCTCAAGAAGAAGTTCAATAAATAACTTTTTGGAGTGTTGTGAGTTTTAATGAACAGATGATTCAGAAACAGAGCTCTGTTCAATAAAATAAACAATTCTTTTATACATAATTTTTAAGTTCCAATATACAATGAAGTATTACAATAAAAACAAAATATTTTCATTCGACTTACCGCAATTTCATGATATGATTTCGATTTAAAATTGAAAAAACAATAAAATAATTGCATCTTATTTGTTTATTTATTTATGTAAACAAGTATTACTGAATATAACATTAGTATTTCCAAAGTTTATTAAATAAATTTAAATATTAAACAAATTGTTATTGTATTAATTTTTACACGCATCACATCATCAGTTCCAATCTTCTTATGTATAATCTGAGAGTGATGATAATTAGCTCTAAAACATGATTCACAATTTTTTTATAATTAAATAACTTGTCAACAATTACATTAAAAATAAATAAGATCTTTTAACATCCATTCATGTCTAATTATAATTAGACATGAATATAATTATATACATTTTTTCTGTTTAGGTATTGATAGTAATTTTTTTCACATTATAATTAAAAAATAAAACTGCCTTCATTTACAGATTGTTACTTTGTTGCAGCTTGAGATTGATCTTGCTCTGTTTACATACTTTTTCAGTAGACACAACATTTGTATTATACTCAGACTGTTGGAAAAACAGACCAACCATCAATCTGCGCAGCGATAGAATATTTTTTTTAGTATCACATGTGATAAAATTTATGGAAATAGATTTGATTTTTTATTTTCGATTATTATAATACTTCACCGTTATCGTTACTTTTAAAAGAAAAATTTTTTACGGATAAAATTTTAATGAAGAATCGATTAATTTATAAAATTAACAATCATAGTAATGACTTAATAATGGGGTTCCAAACGAAAATTGCTCCAAAAAATTTTTTATGCATTTGGAGTTATTTCTGAAGGTACAAATAATAAATTTAAGGCGAAGGAGACATATTATTAATAGCAATTGCTATTTCTTCATACATTACATGGTATCAATTAAATATGATAAATCAATGAATGTTACTGAAATCGTTGATCGTAAATTTCCGAACGTGGCTAAAGAAAGCAAAGGAGGGGGGAGTGTTGAAAGAGCATAAATAATTTTGTAACTTAAAAAACATTTATGTTCTTTTAACGTCCCCCTCGCCTCACCTCACCTTCCATCCTTCTTTAAAAAGTGTCTCCGTCACCTTTAAATATCTAATTTTACATAACAAAATAGTTTTCAAGAGATGAAAAATTTTTTGGAGCGATTTTTGTCTGGAGCCTCAATTCTAAATAATTACTACGATCATTTCTAAGAATGGAGTGATTTTAAAAAAAGTAAATAAAATGCAATGATTTAAATAGCGGACATTTTTGATGTTTCATATGTTCATGTCTCATATTATATATCATCACCTATAAGTCTTTTATCGTATTTCCGGGCGTTATTATGTCTAACATTGGCTTAAATGATGTAAACATGGAGAATATAACAATGTTATATTCTCCATGGATGTAAATAAATACCCTATATCTTAGTTCGTCATCAGGCATTTCAATTCAATACTTGAAGTGTCTCAGTTTATTAATCGTCTTAGTGGTTTAGTTCTTAGGACGATTCAGATGTGAAGAGAACTGTAAGAAAGTTTTTTAAATTCATTTTTTCCTTTGATTTATTCCAACTTTCATTGTTATGTTGCATTATCGGTAAGCTGAATGTAACATCATGTTTTTAAAAATGACATTATGCTCGCTTACCGTTCAATGTGGCATATAAAATTTCATCAGCGACAAAATTTTCAATTTGTTAAACTTTATTTTTGAAGAAAAATAATTAGAATTTAGTGTACTTTGTGCTAAACAATTCCTATATTCGAGCATAATATCGTGTCAGTTGAACAGAGATTATGCTCCAATATTAGGGTATTGTGAAGCAGATATATCAGCAAATGAAAGGATTCGTGATATGACACAGTGATGCATAAATCAGATTGATTTTTTTACAGATTAAAAAGTGTGATTAAGTCAATTTAAACATTATCTTAAGGTAATATATATTATTTTTTTAAATTTATGCTTTTATTAGAATAAGAACGAATAACTTTTGGCTAAAATATTCGTGACTGGGAAGAGAAAATTATAAGGTAAGTTTTTATTTTTTTATTTAGTGAACATTTTTTTTAGAGATAATATTTATTGGAGTTTATTTTAAAAGTAGATTTAAAAAATCGTTATCCCTTTTTTTTTCTTTTAAATCTAAATTTGTTTATTAGAAATTTTTTTTTTTCTTCTAATTTCAGAATGTCAATTGGCTTCGTTCACTAGAACCTCGTGTTCTTACAGAGAAGTTTGCTGCAATTTTGTTCAAAGCCTGAGGGAAAATATTTAAGAAGATGTTGAGTAAACAAAATGATTTAATATTATAATGAGTTCTGTAGTAGGAATGTTTCTTCTCAAAAGAGAACTATTTCAACACTCTATAATAATTTAATTAGAATTAATAATAATATCATTTGAAATATTAATTCAACCTTTTTAATATGAATCCTAAATTTGATCACTCAAATCTAATATCCATCAATGCTCCCCGGGGAGAAAGCAATTGTAAATTTCACTCTAATAAATCTATTTACAGCTGTCGCTTCGGGTACAAAAATAACCATAAGCAATTGTTTAATTAGTATAAATTACAATTTTTTCTTGTAACAATTTTATTACACACTCCAATTGTAATATTTTATATTTATTTTCATATAATTCACAATTTTGATTTATAATAAAATTTTTACAAGACCAAATTGTAATGTATACTAATTAAATAATTGCTTATTGCTATTTTTATAACCGGACTACTATTTATTGGAGTAAAATTTACAATTCCTTTCTCTCTGTGTCTCATTAATCAATGACTCTATCACTTTTCGTTCTTCATAGACAATGTGTTTCATTTTTTTTATCTTCAATAGTATCCTTCATATTTCCTTTAACTACCTGATCTATTTATTTATCTGTTTGAAATACTATCAAAAAAAATAGTTTATAGATTATCAATAATCAATTTACTTGGCAAAAATCTCAATTTATTAAATTTGCCTTTCTATGAAATTCAGGATCAATTATTCAATAATTATGTTGGAGTTTTTGAGCTTGATCTCTTGTTTTGGATTCAATAACTGATAGCGTTGAATTTTCGACACATGTATATTCTTCATCAGTACCACTATCGTATGGTATTCATTCTTCTTCTCTTTCCTAGATGAAACTTCATGCGCTTCAATAGCTTTCAATTTTGACATTTTTATTTTTTTTATGATACATTTCAATTCATAATTATTTGTAAATTACAATTAAAGTCATAACAATACTTTTTGCACTATTTTATCATGTTTAGATAATAGAAATAATAAATTAATTGCATTAAATGGTTCATAAGATTGACTCTCTATAAATAAATTTTAACTTTAATATTTCTTCATGTTAAGTATTTTGATGAAAATCAACATCTAGTTATAAAAATTTTTATAACATGCATGTCGCATTGTTCATAATTTCATAGGAACTGCTTGAGCCTAGCAGTTATTTTCAGCCTATTTGAATATTTTACTGTTTTTTAACTTCTTCATGAAAAAAATACTTCAGTTAGGAAGCTTTTTAAGTTTAAAGCCCTTAATTTTCTTTAGTTAATTCTTTTTACAACTTTAAATAAATCTATTTTTATATATTTAATGATTGTTCTGCACGAATAAAACAGTATTGTATCTTACGTAGGAGGTACTCTTAGTGTCAGACAAAAGGATAGCACTCGTTTTAGCGCCAGTTCAATTATAGCCTTAATTTCAAAATTAATAAAAAAAAAACAAAATACACGAAATTTTGAAATAAAATTATATACTTCCTGATATTAAATTTCAATTTTATAAATAATTTTATGAAGCTAAAAATAATTATTTCTTTCAATTAAAATAATAGAAAATACTTTAAAATAATAAAAATGAAGGAATTAAAAAATTTATTTTATCAGTATTAATATGAAAATAAAAAGGATCGATATGTATAACGAATTACAGAAGCAAGTATTTGAATAAACTGCTGCAGTGTCCTTGGTACACATTTGTTCTCACTAAATAATTCAGAAATTGCCATAAACAAGTATTTTCAAACTATAAACATTTTTTACTCACCTTCTATTTCAATAATTTCTTCATTTTCTTTTTCAAAATAATTTTAAAAAATGAAAATATTTTTCATATTTACATTTTTAAAAATCAATCTAGTAATTAGCTGAATTATTATTAAAATGAATGATGAAGATGGTAAAATTTTGATAGCTCAAAATTTGATACCGGAAGTCAGTAGGTTTATAAAAGCAGTTAATTAGTAAGCACAATATATGTCATGTAGATAAAATAGTCTATAAATTAAAGTATAAAAGTTGTCACTGTTTAATGCAAAGCAATGTGGTAATTATATTTAACAAATCATGTATTTCATATAGACACGGTAACTGGCACAGTATGTACCTGCTTCTATTTTAGGTATAATGCCGTGATTTTCAAACAATATGGATACGCGTTTAACGTAGTCATGATCGTGACGTTCTCTAATTATAACAGCACTTTCCTTAAATGTCTCTTGTATTGCTTCAACTGCTTCAGTTAACCAGTAGTTTTCAAGCTCAAAACAATGTTTTGAACTTTACCTACAACTTCATCACGTGTTTCAGCCCAAAATAAAATAGTCTGTTGCGCGTATCACTTCAAGATGATTTGAAAATAATTGAAAGTCAATAGACTCCGTGTCAATATTATCATTTTATTATTTTCATTTGTAAGGTGCTTTATGAGATCATAATGTAATATATTTTTTTACCATCTTCAATCCCGATGAACGATGCACCTTAACAATGGTGAATGACACTTATTGAGTTGGTTCAGTTGAAAATAAATATTATGAAGGTAAAGGTGTTAAATTTTTATAAGGAGGATTTATCAATTTTTGTTTTATTCTAATATGCATGCATATCTGCCAATGTTTAGGAATTTCAAAGTAAATTAATGGCCATGGAAGAATTTGATCGAAGCGAGTATGTTTTCAACAAAGATCGAATATCTAAGAGAAAATTTTGTTGATGATTTATAAGGTAAGAGGTGTGATGTAAATTATACATGTTATTCACAATAAATTTATTTTAGGTGTTTATACAGGAAAAATGGACGAGGAAAATAATAATATTGATAATAATAAATCACCATTGAAGAAGAAAAATAAAAAAAAGTGAGTATATTTTTTGTTGAAAGGGTTTCACCTTTATAATTATTGAACTTGGAAAAATGATTAAATATACTGAACGAAAAAATTAGAAAATCCTAGTAATATTGAATACTTGATAATAAGGAGGATATTGGAAATTTTATTTTTCTAATTTTTATATTGAATAAAATTTGTCATAATCTTGAGGTTCAATCAATTCATAAATCTTATATTTTCTTATACTCCATTTATCATTTAAGGCGCCTCGAACGGAAAAATATAGGTATATAAAAGTATATGGACCTTTGCGCATTAGTTTTAGGCAAATAAGTAGATAAAATAATGAAATACCTACAGGAAAAGATTCGCGCAACAACAATCTATGGAATGAAACGAGATGAGGACGATTGGTTGAAGAATAAGCAAAATATCCGAAATTAAAAGTCTAAAGCGATTTGACAGATTATTTTTCATATTTCTAACTCCAACTTGTTTACATATGGCCGACCAAAATCTGTCAAATCGCTTTAGACTTTTAATTTCGGATATTTTGCTTATTCTTCAACCAATCGTCCTCATCTCGTTTTATTCCATAGATTGTTGTTGCGCGAATCTTTTCCTGTAGGTATTTCATTGCCTAAAACTAGTGCGCAAAGGTCCATATACTTTTATATACCTATATTTTTCCGTTCGAGGCGCCTTAATATTGTAAATTAATGTAAATTAAAGTAATGCATATTAAGTTGATTCAATATTAAGAATTCATGTACGAACTATTGCATTTTGTAGTTACTTTTTACTCAATTTAAAGTATTAAAGGTATTTAAGGAAGTATGGTAAATTCTGTAATTTAATATTGAACACACTTCATGCGAGTTGTTTTAACATAGTTTGAAAATCTTTGAGTAATGGGAAATTATTATTAAAAATATATATATGCATATAAATTTTTGCTCAACGTTTTATTTTGTTATACAGAAAAGACTGGGACAAAATGAAACGTTGAATTTATTATGATCAAAATAGCTATTGATCATTTTCTTGGTTTACAGTTTAAAAAATATTTCTAGGAAATATACTCAAAGAATGTGAAATAAAAGATCTAAATTAAATTGAGTAAATGCTATTTGAAAATTTTATTTCAATTTCTGTAGACTTCAAAAGAAAAAATGAATTCTTAAATTAAACACTGAATTGAATAATTTTAAAAGAGATTTGACATTTCTTTTTAGATTTTTGACAATTTGTACCAGCAATTGTCAATATGACATAGTAAGACGCGTGGCTGCACGTTTTGGAATGAAAGAAGTATCAGAAGAAAGTAATTGGAATTTATATTGGACAGACATGAGTATTGGTATTGAACGTGCAAAAGATATGAAAAGATTTCAAAAAATCAATCACTTCCCAGGCATGACTGAAATATGTAGAAAAGATTTACTTGCTCGTAATCTCAATCGTATGTTAAAATTATTCCCGAAAGATTACAATTTTTTTCCAAAAACATGGTGTCTTCCGGCAGCGTACGGTTATTGATCGCATTAATAATAGTGGTATAATTTTAGTTACAGTAACTTATAATTTTCTTTATTTAGGTATGGAGAATTTGCTGCCTACGCAAAAAAACGAAAGTTCAAAACTTTTATTATTAAACCAGAATCAGGATGTCAGGGTCGAGGAATTTATTTAACAAAAAATATGAAAGAAATTAAACCACAAGATCGAAATATTTGTCAAGTTTACTTATCAAAAGTATATCATTAATTCAAAATTAATTGTATCAAATATGCCTCATTATTTTTTTTTTTTTTGCTTCGTAAAGTGATAAAAAGATAAAATAATTTGTTAAGTAACAAGTTGAAAATTGATTGATTTTTAAATTACAAATTTCATTGTTAATTAATAATCAATCAAAAGTTAATGATTTGTACAAAAAAATGAGTGATTTATAAAATTACAAATTATTTCATTATACTAATGATTAATAGATACTTGCAGATTATTAAATAATTCAATAATGATTAATGTTGCAGCCTTTTTTACTAGATGGATTCAAGTTTGATTTACGAGTGTACGTGTTGATTACATCATGTGACCCATTAAGAATTTACGTTTACAATGATGGACTGGTTAGGTATAGTTCAACTCTCATTTATTTAATACATTCTGAATTGATGTCTTATCAAATTAACTTCATATTTTTAATTAAAAATTTAATTAAAAACTGCTCAACTTTTAATTAGAATTTAATTGAAACCAATTGAGCAAGACTACAAATGTTATTTTGGCTTTTATGTTTTACAGATTTGCAACATGTCGCTATAAAGAACCAACAAATCAGAATACATCCAATGTTTTCATGCACCTGACCAATTATTCTGTAAATAAACACAGCAGGATGTATATCTCCGATGAAGAGGCTGGTAGCAAAAGGAAAATTTCCCATCTAAATAAATGGTTGAAGAACCATGACATTGATATTAATAAACTTTGGCGTAAAATCGATGAGATGATTGTTAAAACTATCCTGTCGGCTTACCCTGTTCTGAAACACAGTTACCATACATGTTTTTCTATGCACAATATAACTCATGCCTGCTTTGAAATTTTGGGTTTTGATATCCTAATCGATTGGAAGATGAAACCTTTCTTATTGGAAGTCAATCATTCACCAAGTTTTCATACAGATGCACCAATTGATAAGGATGTCAAAGAATCATTACTAATGGATACATTTCAGTTACTGAATTTCAATGAATGTGATAAAAAAAAAATCCTGGAAGAAGATAGACAACGAGTTAGAGATAGGCTATTGCAGGGAATTAATATCAAGGATTCTAGGTAGATAAAAAGTCGTTAAATGTAAATCAAGTTTGTGGTTAGTGAATGTAGATTATTATAAAAATTGAAAATAGCACGAATGATTCTGTAGATGGAACGAAGGCATCAAATGAGGTTTTTCGAGAGCAGTTTAAATGGGAAGATCAGCACATGGGGAATTTCAGGAGGATATATCCTTGCTTTGATGATGATAAATATCAATCATTTTTTATACAAGGTATTGCATCAATTTATCAAAATACCTTGAGTTCTAAAGCACGTCGAGAAGAAATTGCGAAAACTCATCGAGAAGATACCATAGTAAGTTTTTTTTTATATTAATTAATTTATTATTATTTATTATATCGTTTACCCTTATTGTAGAATTATTCGAAAGAAGATGGAAATAAAAAATTAAATTCAAAGCTGGATAATTTAAAAGTTGCTTTAGAAAGTCCAAATGAAGTGAAGAAAAATAATCCAAGTTCTTTGAAGAAAAATATTAATAAGTTTAATATTCCTTTAATTCCTTCCAAAAAGTCGAATACTTTGGTAAGTTAATTTTTATTTATGATAAATTAAACTAAACTATTAGCAATGTTATCTTGCCATTAATTTTATAAACATTGTTAAATAAAATTAAACGAGTCTTAATAATAATTTTAATAATTAAAATACTTGATTTTATTTTTCATTTTGATTTTTTTTACGTCTACTTTTCGATTTCCATGTTCATTTGTTTATATTCTTTAATTATCACAAATTGAAAATAGAAAAGGTATGATTGACTTTGTTACAATTACAGATTGAACAATCAAAAAGTTCTTTATCTTCATCTAGTAGGAATGCATCTTCATTATTTACACCAAGTCCTATAAATGAATTTGAAGAGAAAGAACGTAGATCCTCACTAGCAGAACGAGACTTTATAATTAAAAATAGTGGAATCATTGAATTAATATATTCAGCAATGAAGAAAAATGGTTCTTTAAGACCAAGTGATATAAAAAAATATGGGCTTTATTATAAATTAGATGAAACTCTTGAATTACCTGAAAGCTTGCACGATTATCAGAAGAAACTTTATCCACATAACTTAACAGGTATTGAATCTGACAAAAAAAGATTTGAATCTATGAATAAAGAAGACTCCAACGCAAAAAATTTTCAACTATTATGAATACTAGCGAAATTATTTAAATAAATAAAATCTATTTACTTCATAATTTATTTTTATATTCATTGAAAAATTGAATTGAGGAACTTTTTGCTCAATAATTCTATGCATAAGCTTTGTGCTAACAAATTATAATCAACTTTACATATCCCTAGAGGAGTAATGGAGCAAGTATTTATGTTATATTAATGATTGAGACTCAAAATAAGAGTACTTGTCTCTATATTTACAGACCAATTTTAAAAGTTTAATTAATTCTTAATCTATTTTTGCTGTATAAGTATACAACATTTACATTGTACTTATATTATAAATAAAAACTTATCTAATTCTTTGATCAATAAATAAACTTTATTAACAATCTTGAATCAAAATGATATTATATTGTGATGAATATAGATTAGGCTCTTGTAATTTTCTTCAGAAGAACATGTGTTTTAAGAACACATTCATCACTTGGAAAAACATATAAATTTAGTAAATATAAACGAGTAGCAGAAACAATCGAATTTTTATGCAATCGAGACCATTCATTATGATAATACTTGTAATTTTGTAATACTTTTGATATCTAACGTTTATACCAATCTTCTTAGAAACTCAAATTATTATTGAGAACAACATTCCATTATTAAATATTCATGAATATTTTTATAGGCTTTTATCTGGCTATAAATTGCATATTTAATTGTCATCTGCATTAAATATTAATGAATAAATTTGGTCAATTTTCAACTTGGTGCGAAGTTTTACTAACATCTATGCACGGAGAAAATTTTTTCACTAAATCTAAGTTCAAAAAGTGACAAGCGCACGTTTCGAAATTTATAAGTAAAAATTTTTTGTTCAACAGTGAATTTTGGGTTGTTTTAAGTAATTTTTGAGTTATTTCAAATAATTGTATTACTAAAACACGTCTTTAGTATCAAGTTTACTTACAAGAACTTCAAATTTACTATCGAACAGAAATATTTGAAATAGATAAAATAATACTGTACTAATAGGGCTTTTCATACTGCTCTTGAATTATCAACCGTTTCCGAGATTACCCCAAACAGACAGACAGAAAATTCTAAAAATAGTCATTTACGTTTTAACAGCATGCAAATAACCCTCTGAGCTTAGTTTGAGGCAGGTTTTTTTCAAATCACAGACAAAAACTTTAATTTTATTTACATAAATAACGCACACACACACAAGGATAACCGAAGCAAATTATTTAATAATAATTATTACTTAAATTAACTACTACGATTGAAATTTCGATTTCTCACTACATTCGATACTTGTTTATTAATAGAAATTTAGGTAATTATGTATTTCAGCCTTCTCACTCTCCTCCCTCCACATCCTGGACAGGCCTACTTTTTCAGAAATAAACAACTTAATAATTTATTTGATTTTTCTTTATTCTTCATCATTCTACAATATTTTTTAAATTACTTTTTCACTTGATGCTATATTATGCTATATCAGTTATTATAAAATTTGTGCGAAGCGAGTACATCAGTGTATAGTGAAAATTGAAGAAAACGAAAAATTTATTCATCATGTCTAGTCATAATAACATGATAGTTATTTCGTTCCGTTTCAGCGAAGATTTGAATATTATATAGAAATCTACAAAAGATTATCTGGGAAATTCTTCTAAAGAAAATCATATTTCTAATGCAAGTTTCAAATACATTTTGATACATTTTTTTCTTAACTTTTTGCGGAGATTGTCTAACCTAGAGTTCAATTTCATCGATCTCTGCTTTGTCATTTTTTTTTCAGTTCCATGCTTTATATTTTTATGTTTTAATGATAAATTTTTTAATTTTCGTAATCGATAAACTATAATTTCACCGATGAAACATATTATCGCGGTGATCCATCCTGAAATCAAGAAGATCATTAGCGGCATCATAGACTTTATATTGATTGGTCTATTGACACCTTTAATCAATGACATTGACTCTAATCGATCAATACCTTTCCGCAAGTTTTTAGTTACAAATTTTTCACGTTGATCAGTAAATCCTAATTCATGATGCAAGATTAGTAATTTATTTATTCGCTCATTCAAAGGGTTTTCTTTACGCAACATATATGAAAATGGCCGAACTGCAAATGGTTCTTTACTAACGTACACATCCTCATCTAAACAACGGATCAAAAATGCACCCACATTAAAAGCAATGTCCACCAAAGCAGTAGATTTATCGTTTTTGAAAATACGCAGCGCTGTGTTTAAAGTCAGTACCTTATAAGACTTATTTGATACTTTTTCATTTGCCATCAATGCTTTTTTGTTAGTTGCGTACAAGATTGTTCCATACAGCGGAGATTCTAAATCATCCAAAGTATCAGCATTTTTTTTGGTCGATGGATTTGTAAGAAATCCTGCTAATTTTCCTTGGAACAATGATTGTATGATCACAATGTAGAAAAGAATCATTAGGAAAAATATTTTTAATGTCAAAGTGTTCATATTAGTTCTGATAGATGAACTTATCAAAAGTCTGATAACTTCGAATATCGCAAATGCTGTTCTATCAGTTTTCGCGAAGTAAAAGCAGACAATGAATGTGATTGTCAACAAGCAACATGTATATAAAACTATCCATTTACCAAATAAATTATACATTTGCTCGAATAGTGTTTGATAGCCTTGGTTGTGTGAAACAATAATATTCGCAATGAATATTGGTGGATAAGACAATTCAAAGGATTCGTGGCTGGTGGTGAAAAAAAAAAGATCTGGTTTATATTTTCTAACTTCTAATGCTTGTTCCAGATATCTAGCTGACGTAGACACGCAATAGAGACGGGTTTGTGTGTTGAAAGCTGTTTCAAAGATAGATAATGTTTCTGGCCAGTGTCCATCACAAAACAAGTTCCATAGCGGAAAATAGAAATCAGCCTTGGACGTAGTCACACTTACAAAAAGTAGCGTTACGTTTGTTAGATTGTGAGTTCGATCAAACACAAATCCTTGGCATATTTCTCCTATAAGAAAAAAGATAATTTATTTGGTCTGATTAATTTCAAGAGAAATCTAATTTGATACATATTCTGATTCTATTACATCTGGAAAATTTCAGCTTGATCTAATAGCCTAAATTCAATTTAACTATAGGATGTTGTAAAATCCGCGCAAAGTGAGTACATTAGTGAGTTGCAAGATATTTGCTTTCATCAATAGAAAAAAAAAAGAATTACTGCTCTACTTTGCGCAATCACCAGTGACTTGCCGGCAGCCACCAGATGATTGGTCAATTACGACTTAAAAAGCATTTGTCGAATGAAGTTTTTGTTGAAAATCCACTTTATCTTTGCAAAGCGTCAATGCACTTACTTTGAACAAATTTTGTAACACCTTGTAAATATAATGAAATTTTACTCATTTTCAGAATTCGAGAACCGAGCTGTTTCAAACTACTTTGAATTACCTTTAAAATATTTGCGATGAAATACAGATATCTCTGTACTGGTATTTATATGTCGCCAGTATTCTGGTGCGTACGGTTTGTACGGATTACTAGTCAATACACTCACTTGTCCTTCTGAATCCACATAAATATAATAAAAAATTAATATGGACCAGTCGTTCCAAAAATGATTAAATAAAGAAGTGTGGTTATTATCGTCGTAAATAGCGAAAATGAATATTGGACGATTATTCTTCCAGATTTTCATTTTTCCCAACATATTGAAAGTTTGATTAAAAATCGAAGAAGTATTAGTGAGGATAAAATAGGCATCTATTTTTGTCGTCGGAATTGAATGTGCTTTTTTTGTCAATTTATTCCTTATATACTTGACACTTTCCATTTCCATTATTGGGCCGGATGGTTTCATTTGAGTGTCCAAATGCTCAAAAATGAATATGTTTTCGAGATTTTTATAGCAATCATTGATTATTTCGTTCTGAAATTACATTGTGACAAATAAAGTAATGACTTAGAACATTATCTTACAACAGTAACTAGAGAGAAAAAAAATGTTTATTAATTTTTTGAGTATTACCATAATGTCGTTGAATAATGATATATTAGTACTAGGTGTTACGAAATTTCGCGAAAATATAATAATGACATAAAAAATCATATAAATTATCAATTTCAACGAAATTTCCATTTTCTACTGATGATTAAGATTTGAATGTTTCAGCCACTAGCGCAATATTTTCAAAAGATTACTTTGATGTCTGCAATATTGTGGATGATTCACCACTAATGTTCGATCATAGGAAAACCTTTGTTCATAAAACGACAGGGAAAACAATTTTTAATTTGCTAAAAGCTTTGTAATAAGGGATAATTATTCGACAGCACGTATGACATTTACTTAAGAACATTAATGAATAAAATTAATGAACAGAATATGCCAGTAAACATATCATTTTTTTTCATTTTAATAATGTTGAAGTCGTCATTAAATATTTATTTTTGTGCATTTGTTAAATTAAAATATTTCATTAACAAACAGAAAACACGTGAATTTAATTACTGTATTAACTCTATTCTAGTAGATTTTGATTCTTTTAATTTTTAATGGTCATCAGGATACACTTTCTTTCTCAAGAAATAAACGCGATATAAACGATAATAATTCAAGATCTTCGGGATATTCGTTTTTTTTTGCTGAAAAAGAGTTACTATCAACTTAACATAAATAGAAACAAACTCTTTTAGAGAAAATATGTTATCTTTTTATCTAATTAAAAGAAACCCTCATTCATTGTAAACAATGGGTGTAATATAATTACATTACTTAATAGCAGAATGATTAAGGGAAGTTTCAAATAATAATTTCGTGGTATGAATGGCCCAATTCAGAATGTAAAAAAACTTGAATTCATTGCATAGATTCCATTTTCAGTTATTTATAAAAAATTCTATTGTACGCTTTATTTTTTATTGATAGAGAAAATTTGTTGGTAGAAAAACACGAATTAATTGAATACGTCCCGTTTTCAATGTTTATAACAAATAAAATTGTTATAAACAAAAAGCAGCCTATGATCTCCCTGGCAACTCCCTCTACATGTCTGCGAAGTTTCGTTGCAATCAAATAAGTCGTTTCGGAGGTAGATGTAGATAGGCAGACAGACACCACAAATTTATATAGTAGTATAGATAGATAAGAGTGTAATAAATAATAAATAATGTTACCCGCGTGTTGCTTATCGATTGCCACGAATTCTTCTAACCCATATAGTCTTCGTTTAGTAGTTAATGATTTGACAACTCTTTTTATTTGTGAATCTCAATTGAATGCGTATATGTTCTATACGTGGCCCCGATTTTCCGGAGAGCATATTGGGTACAACGCAAGATTGTTTGCATAAACATTTAAATTGATTGTACAGGTACATGCAAACTCTTATTCCAAACATTATCCAATATCCAATGTAAAAAAAAAAAATTGAAATCCAGACAAAGAAGATATCTCGGGATATCTGTAAAAATCAACTTTAAGCTCACATTCAAATGATCTTCAGATAATTCAATTTGATTTTGTCGAAAAAAAATGCTAAAACTATTTACTTGCACCAAACCTTTTTTCTATTGATATTGTAAAACCTATGGACTCTCGATAATAACATTGAATTATTTTAATTAAATTTTAACAACGTCTATACTTTATTTATACAGAAAAAATTCTGACATTTCATTATCTATAATATTTTTACCGATATCCGAAGATATCTTTTTTGTCTAGATGTAGTAATCGCTTAGAACATTGTCTCATAACAGCAATTTCAGATTAATAAGAAAGTTTATATATTTTTTGATTATTACCATGATGTCGTTAAATATTGATACATTAGGTGTGACGAAATTTTGCGAGAATATAATGATGACATAAAGCCACAAATAAAGTATCAATTTCGATGAAGTTTCCATTTCTACCAATTATTGATATTTGGATGTTTGACAATTAATGTTCGACTAGAGAAAAACCTTTTTCATAAAACGACAGGGGAAAAAATGTATAATTTGCTAAAGGCTTTGTAACAAACGCAGTAATTATTTAACATTACGCAGGATATTTACTTAAGAACATTAATGAGAAAAACTAATAAATAGAATGTGCAAGCAAACATAGCATTTTTTTAATTTCAATAATGTTGAGATCGTTATCAAATATTTATGCTTGTATATTCGTTATATTGATATTTTTTAATAGCTGAGAGACAACATGTAAATTTAATTAGTCATATCCACGTTTATCCATTGGATTTTAATTTACTCGAGTAATTGTTGATTTTTAAACGCCATCATGCCATAATTTATAGTTCGAAAAATAAAAGAAAAATCAATGATTCCGCACAATAATCTTCGATATATATTTATAAAGAATAGATAGCTTCTACAGAAAAATACTATTTATTATCAACGATCGATATGACATAATTACGTTGCATAATAATAGATCGATTAAGTAAAGTTTTAAATTATGATGTAGTTTGAATGGACCAATTCCAGATACGTAATACTTTGTGATTGAATTTAAAAAATAGTAAAAAATTCGTGTGTATTAATAATAAATAGAAAAAATTTCAAGCCTCATGTAAGATTTAATTTCTGTTAGTTTACAACAAACACAATTGTTATAAACAAAACAATCGTTTCAATTCAAGTAACAAGGTTGGTAACATTTTTTCAGTAAAAAAAACATCCTGGAAGAAGAACTTGAGTATATTACAAAGATCGTTTATTTAATTTTTTAGAACAAATCCAACCGTTATAAACAAAAAAAGTCCGTTCTTATTCATGTTGCATGATTAGTAACTTTTTTAATCGAATTGCAACGAAACTTTGAATTTCTAATGAATCACTACGCGAGAAAAAATAAGATAGATCTACACAGATCTCCATATTCGCCATTTTTTAAATCTAATTTGATCTACTTATATCTAAAAAACTACAGAAAATTTGATCTAAGTAAATCTATGTATATCTAGTGAGATCACTGAATATCTACACAAACTACTGTATGTCTATAGAGATCTCTATTGATCTCGACGATAAGAAAAAATTAATACACCTACAGCCATCACAGAAGATCTAAAGTGATCGAATTCGTAACAGATTTGTTAACAGATGTACACAAAACAAAGTAGATCTAATTGTGCAAAAAATGGATCTGAGTAGATCCATGTAGATCTATTTTTTTTTTCCCCGGGTATATATTTTCTGCCTAAACTTCAGTGTTCAGTGTTTATTCATTTTATTGTATTAATATGTGGCAAATTAATAGAAAGAATTAAATAATAGAAAACAATATTCATCGCTCAAATCTTAATTAATGAACCTACTTTAAACTCATTAAAAAAATTTTTATATATTCAAGAAACTTGAAAACAAAAATCAAAACACAGTCTATGTATTTGTTTAAAATATTTCATCATGAGCTCAGCATACTTAGGAAAATTCAAAATGAAAAATGTAAAGTAAAGTAATGAAATGAATTTAACCCATACTCATTGGTAATGAATTACTCATTCAATGTTTGTTTTTAATTTTTAGAGTTTATAATAATAATCTCGTGTATTTGTATCATTTATTAACAAAAGTTGCCATTAATAAGTCATACATAGAGATGCAGGATGACCGTCATTTATGATTATGATCACAGAACGGTCATACGACCGTCATGTGACTGACTGTCTCAAATGACCGCCGGTTTTAAAATGCCAATTTACCGTCAGGAATTTTTTGGTCACAAATTTGGTCATCTGCATCTAGTTAGATAAGTTGGACCGTAATTTGAAATTCGGTCACTTATAACCGAATGGTTATTAATTTGGTCATCTGCATCTGGCTTGATGATATAGGACGGAAATTGAAAATCAGATTGCTTGAAGTTTTTAATCACTAATTCAATTCTTTGCATCTTACTAGGTGAAGAAAAACTGCCTTTTAACATTGGACCACTGATTCTTATTTCATAAATTTTTAAAATTTTCAAATAATTTTTGCAATTATCTCATACCTCAGAATAAAAAAAACTTAATGAACAAGAATAAAACTTTTTAGTAAATATAAGCTAATGAATATCTGATATTCAAAGTATAATTCTTAATATACACATATATGTATACATATATTCAAAAATTAAACAAATATTTTCATATTTAATAATGTCAGTCGAACTATTGCTTATAATACTTCACATTAGATATACGTTTATATGTACATATATGTAGCAAATATAAACTTGTGTATTGTAAAAAATTTTGCAACGATAGAACTTTTATTATTTCAAACAAATTCTTTTCGTATATGTTAAATCGTAAATTACATAAATAACATGAAAATCAACTTATTAATATTTAACAATAATTTATAATTAAACCATCTGTTTTCTGAGCTCATTTATGTATTGAATCTAATATTATTTTATTTACATACCTTGCTGAAATTTGTAAACGGTAGAATTCAAAATATAAATCAAGAGATACGGTAGTGTCTCGTGCGCAAAACATAAATCGCCGCCACCTAGCCCTTACGTCACGACGAGGCACTACCGTGTCTCTATACAAATTATAAGATGATTTTTGCAGGTTATAATTTTTAAATTAAAAATTTTTTTCTTATTATAACATAAACATGGGCTGAAATTAAAAATTTGCTCGGAAAGCGATCGCTGACTTTCGATTAAGCATACTATGAAGTATTATCATTGCTTCATTCATAATATACGAAATTAAAAAAATTTCGTTGCGCAAAAATTGAGTAAAATGAGAGTTTATTCATGGAGCAATCATACGTTTTTTTTTTATCAAGTTGGTGATCAGAGTTTTTAATTGCTATGAAGTTCTCTCACTAACAGATTATAAAGTTGGTAACAAGTTAATTTTGCTCGAGCGCGAATATACAAATAATTAAAATATTTTCTGAACAGATTTATTTTTTTTTAAATATTCCTTTTCAGTTGATATGTACCAAAAATGGTGAAATCTCATCAAAAACAGCCCCCTCCTTCTGGGCTGTACAAAAATGTGCGCCAAACATAAATAACGACAATGATGGAATTACAAAAATCCTAAAATAATTAAACGCCAATTATTTAAATCAACAATATTTTCAATATTTTCACAATTTCATGCTTTTATAAAATCTTACCAGTCACGCCAAGTTTTTGGTTGTTATGTTTATTGTGTCATTAAACGTACTAAATTTTTTTTCAAAAAAAAAACCGAAATAAATAATTCATCTCAAATAGTGTTGATTTGTAAATTTAAATAATTGGCGTTTAATGATTTTAGGACTTTTTGCCCGTGTGGAAAATATTTTTCTGAAACATTCTGAAAACGCTGTAAGAAGTTCTGATTTTTTTTCCAAAAAGATCTGAATACTTCTTTAAATAATATGAAATATTCAGAATCCTTCTCATAATTGGAACATATTTTTTAAGAATTTTTTAGAATAAGTAAAAGTAAATAAGAATAAAAATCAAATGAATGAATGAAATTTTCAGAATAAATTAGAGTGAATAAGAATAATGAATTATAGAACATTTTTGAAGTATGCAGAGAGTTTCATGGGACAAAATTTTATTAAAAACTTAATGAAAAAAATTCAGATTATTTCAGAGAAACTTTAAAATAAATCAATACAAACAGGAAAAATAAATAAAAAAAGTATCAAAGACAATATTAGATTGAAATAGAATGAATGACAAAATTCATTCGAGACTATCATTAAAATTTTCAAAGAGATTTAGCAAAATCTAATGCATGATTTAGCAAAATTGTAATGGGAATAAATAGAGAAATTAATTTCAGATTATTTTCAGAGTTTTTAAAAAGTTTCAGAAAGATTTGGAATTAATTATGATAAATAAGGAAATGAGTTGTTCAAATTTCCGGAGCTTTAGAAACTGTTTCAAATAAATAAAATTAAAATATACAACATAGTTACATAAAGATTTGAACATTTATTAATCAATAATGGATCACTCAATGGATACAACTTTTATAAAACTTGTAATATTAAACAAAATAACTTTTTTTTTTCGTAAGATCTATGAAGTCTTTGGAATAATAATATTTTTAAAGAAAGGTTGACTGAGCCACATGATTACATTACTACGCATGATAAATGTATTTAACTCTATAATACTTAATGAAATCAATATTATTTTTAAGTAATTATTGAGAAATAATTAGTATAGTTGAATATTAACACATAATCAAAGTATTCAAGATATTAACGTTTTTATTATATTTTTGCATTGTCAATAATTTAAATTTATAACAACTAAGTAATGTTTTTAGTTCAATCAGAACCTATAATGAAAAGAAAAATGTCGAATATTTTGATTATTTAATTCTTAAAAATGCGTTTTTTTTTGGAGTTCCTGTAAAAAATTATGTATGATTAACTTAATGATAACCCTAACAATAATAATTATTATTGGTATCATTTATGACACTCAAAAAAAGGCAAAATGATATAAATAATTGAAGGCGAGTTCTATGCAATATATTTGAGCTCTTCCAACGCGTAATTTTTTCTTTCACGACTTTTGCTAACATAACGAACTTCCCATTCGTAATTATTTATAACAAATTTGAATAGTTGTAATCAATGTTTTTTGAAAACATCCAAATACATGTGATATACACATTAGGTATTCAATAAATACAATTTGTAATTGTTTATAACAAATTCGTATTGTTATAAACAATGCGTGATTGTTAAGAGTCATATTTGGTTGTGAACAACAATGCCTAGTCAATATCGACTTAATTTTCAAATGAAATTGTTATTGTTTGGCTTCAAAGTATTTTAAATAGTTGATATCTTGATCCGTTCTTAAGATATCGGAAACGAAAAAAATGCTGACATCCGTACATACATATATACATACGTACACACACACATCATTCTGAAAATATGTCAGTATGCTTGCAAATATCTTGAAACGTGGAGATTTAATGAAAATCAAGAGACACGTTTATTTTAGTAGTGTCTCGAGCGCCAAGTATGAATAGCGGTGACGAAGGCACTACCGTGTCTCTATTCCGCTCAGATTAGCACTTTTGAGGTTATGCTCCTTTAAATTTCTAATTTCTCTGCAATAATGACATAAACTTTATTAAAAAATCTTTTAAAACCCTATTAATTAGCTACGACAATAAATTGCAGTTGCTATTGTGTCCTGAAAATCATTTATTTGCAAAAATCAAAATTGGCCACGCCCCTTGGACCGCATTCTAAGTAAAAAGAATCTTTTTCCTTAAAAGTACGACTTTTTTTTATAAAGTTGTTACTACCATGAAGTTGCTGCATGACTATGGAAAATATTATGTTGGTAAAAAATGAAAGAATTACTGAGGCGCCAAATTATAAATATAAATTTTTTTTGGTATAAAAAATTAATAAAAAGTAATACAGTTTTGGGGAGTGTATCAATAGGGGGGGGGGATATACCGTGTACCTATTACTTAAATAAAACAACCATCTTTCAATAAATGTTTTTTTAGCGCTGGTGAGCGTGTTGAATGCTCCTTTCTGTCAAACGTACCTATACATAAATCAAGTAAGTACGGTAGTTGATAGTAGCGGTAAATTAATCATAAATTGTCAGACGAAGATATTTTATTTATCTGTCAATAGTTGTGACTGTACAGAGATATTAAAAAATCGGTGTGATTGATTTTCTGAATACTTTTTAATAAAATTCAATTTACAGGTCATCGAAACAAGAACACAAAATTTACTAAAAGATGAACAAACGAAACAAAAAATTAAAATAGATGTTTCTACAAAGAAAAAAAAAAGAAGTAGTGTGGGAAAAATCTCAAGCTGCGAAACAAAATGTAAGGGTTATTTTATTGCAATAACAATGAAGTAAAGTACAACCAAATGAACATTGTCATTTTATAGTTCAATGTCTTGTTCCAGATATTACACATCAAAAAGAAAAAAAGAAGAAGAAGAGAAGTTGGAAAAGAAAAGAAACGGGTTCGACAAATTATTGAAAATACTAGGAGAAAATTAAATAGATTTAAAATCATGTTTTCATGTTTTTTTGAATTTTTCATAATTTTGAGGTACAGATAAATTAAAATATATACTTTTTTTGGTAAATAAATAAAAAAAATAATCAATGAATATTCTACTAATCATAATGAATATACTTTATATCCAATAAATACATGTACTAGAGGATCATTGAATAAATAAACACAATGAACGGTTGAAACTGTTTCTACTCCACCAACATTGTAAATTTACTACTAGCACATTTCGAAAGGGGCACAAATGTTATATGACCAAAATGTTCAGGACAGTATAGTACTGATACAAATGTCGCTCCAGTACATTAGTATAAGGCATTAAAGACGCAACAGTTAAAATTGTGTTAAAATTATTAATAATTTTTTTCAAAATTACTTTTTATTTAAATTGAGTTTTTGGGAAAATTCTAAATATAGATTTACAGAAGAATTCAAATAGTTATTCTGTTGACTTTTGATTCACTCTCATGTGAATGCAGCATGAATCTTCTGTCTACTTACGACTTCATTCTGAACGGTCAATTTCCCCCTAAAGAAAACCAAAGTGTACAAAGTCTAGAGATTGTTATTTATTTTATAATGTTTAACGAAAAATTAAGTGACTCATAAATGATAAGTAAGGTAGCTAATCCATTTTTTACATTTAATCACAATAATTAAAAATTGAACATAATAAGTATTTCTTTTCTTTTATTTGTAGGAAATTCTCATGAAAAAAGTTGATGGTGGGAATGCAATAGAAGAGAAATTGTATCCTACTAAATTGAAGAAAAAGAGAGGAGGAAAAATTTAAAGAATAGAATTTAAAATTTATGTGTTCATATGAATTATTGCACTCATTATTTTACTTACATCTCCTCACTTATTACTTTTTAGATTTTATAAGTTAAAATCAGAAAAGGCGCAA
Source organism: Chelonus insularis (assembly GCF_013357705.1). NCBI lineage: Eukaryota > Metazoa > Arthropoda > Insecta > Hymenoptera > Braconidae > Chelonus > Chelonus insularis. The sequence continues at coordinate 373,282 of NW_023276777.1, forward strand.
AAATCTAATATGCCGGAAAATTTAAGGTGCCGCTTCTAATTCTGAACCTGCGTGGATGTTATGCGCGACGATCGATCGTACATTCCGCGCTGTCATTATGCCGTGTCCGTATTATGCCGACCGAGTTTTTCGGTATCGAAAACGACAAATATTTATGTACATTTTAAGTTGATAGGTAATACATAGAATGTATTACCGATGGTTTGACGTTTTAAAAAAAATCGTTTTACGTTTTTTGAAAACTAATTCATGTCCTTCAATCAATAATTTTGTTTATATCTCAAGATCGGTAGGAGATAACAATTTTTTTTTTATTGAGTTGATAGTTAAATACTACCAGACTGAAGACTATTATACAGTACCGGACATCAATGCTGTGTGATTTTCTATAGGACGGTATAGGAAAATCGCCTGTAGAACCCTTGAAAAATTGAACAGCATTTATGTCTGGTACTGTACTATCTATACACAGATAGTGATGTCTGTTCTAAAATTCCATGTCGTAGTAACGGAGTCGAATGATGCACATTCCGTTTGTTGTACAAAAAATCGTGAAATCACACCAAAAACAGCTCTAACGGACTTCACAAAAATACGCGCCAAGTATGAATAACGAAGACGATAATCATCGTTCATCAAGTGCGATTTCTATAAAACTTCTTTATGCGAACAACTACAAAAATGCATGAAATCATTGCAGCCAAGTATTTAAACATAAAGATTAATTATATTTATTAAAATAAAATAGGAATGTTTTTTAATTTTCGTTAAATTATTACGTAATTTTCTACATAAATCAAAGACAAACTCTTTATAATAAGATAAAAAAAAAATTCAATACATGAAAATAGTTGACAGCCTTATTACGTTTTAAAATTTTGAAAATAGAAAAAAAAATTGAATTAAAAAAAAAATTTCTCTTTTTTTATAAAAATTTATTTAAACACAATTAACTTGGCGTGGCTCTTACAGCTGTAGATAAAACGATGATTGATTAGATGGTTCATATAATTGATAGCCACGCCAAGTTAATTGTGTTTAAATAAATTTTTATAAAAAAAGAGAAATTTTTTTTTTAATTCAATTTTTTTTTCTATTCTTTATGTTTAAATACTTGGCTGCAATGATTTCATGCATTTTTGTAGTTGTTCGCATAAAGAAGTTTTATAGAAATCGCACTTGATGAACGATGATTATCGTCTTCGTTATTCATACTTGGCGCATATTTTTGTGAAGTCCGTTAGGGCTGTTTTTGGTGTGATTCAAATTTTACCAATCGACCCAATTACAATAACTTCTTAATGGGAAGTTAATAAAAACCGAAGAAAATAATTCATTTCAAATATTGTTGATTTTTAGATTTAGATACTTAGACGAAGTCATAGGAATTTGCTAGTTCGAGTAAATAAATGTTTTTTTTTTTGTTCTGCATTACCATTCATAATTTGTTTAACAAAATTGCCATAATGATAAGTATACATATTATGAATATAACGTAGTAGTAAGGTTTTCTTCCAACTATATTGCTGCGTAGTTGATACAGTGACGCTTTCTCGAGTGCGGAGTGGAGGGGAGTAGTCGGTCGTCGTGCTGCGATCAGCTCTCTTACGCTGCACGTTACTAACATGAAAATAGTTGAGTTGAAACAGTTGAAAAGCAAAAGCATCTGAAAACTACAAACAGATGAGAATCTCAAACAGTTGAATGTCTGAGCAATTG